>NW_023270426.1:29684063-30111278 GCF_011800145.1 Mirounga leonina | reverse complement strand
AATAAATAAATAAATAAATAAATAAATAAATAAATAAATAAATAAATCTTAAAAAAAAAAAAAGGGAGAATTAAATGAGATGTCCTAGGCATAATGGTTTGCAGAGGGACTGGACCTAGTAAGAACTCAGATTTGATGGTTGAGGTGATTACAGTTGTTATCATTATGAAAATCAAGTCCTATTCATATGCCTTAGAATGAAAAAATACTGCCTACTTGCTCTGACATCTCTTCATAAATGAGGAGAAGCTCTCTACTTTTTGTAGCTACTGTGAGAATTAGTATATAAAATTTGGTGGAAAATGTGCTTGGCTTTATTATGCTTTTCAGTGTATAGTCTTTTCATTGAGAGCCAAAAATCTTCTGTTGTAACCAGCTAGGTTCTATTTTTCCCTTTGCATCTGCTTTAAGTTGAGCCTGTCCTCCACCTTCAAAATCCTCTTTAGTCTTATCTGTAGCTGCCCACCTCTTCCTTGCTTTAGTCACATGCCTAGAGAGCCAGCTGAGCAGATGGTCCAGACTCCCCTTCCACTGTGTGAATCAGGTCTCCCTCGGCCTCTCAGGGAGGTCTGGGGGATGCAGTGGTGAGCAACACAGCACAATCTGTGTCCCCGCTGATCTCGGACAAAAGCTAACTACTAGTTTAAAAGAATGAAATTCTTAATTAAATAAGGTAGAGGACAAAACTGCTCTGAAAGAAAATGTACAGGCTGTAGCAGGGTTGGGTAAGAGAATGAACCAAAACCATTTCTTGGCCAAGCAAGTTGTCTTTCAGGCCTCAGCTGAAATGTCACCTCCTCAGGGAAGCCCTCCCTGACCATCTAAGCCAAGCAGTCACTCTCTACCACAACACCCATTTTATTTTCTTCATTCTGCTTTCTAAAAAAATAGAGGTATAATTAACATATAACATTATATTAGTTGTGGGTGTATAGTGTAATGATTCTGTGTTTGTATGTACTGTGAAATGATCAACATAGTAAGTGTAGTTAGCATTCATCACCATACATAGTTATGGTATTTTTTTCTTATGATGAGAACTTTTAAGATCTCCTCTCTTAGCAACTTTAAAATATGCAATACAGTGTTAACTGTAGTCACTGTGCTGTATGTTACATCCCCATTATTTATTTTATATTGGTAAGCTTTTACATTTTGACCCCCGTCACCCATGTTGCTCACACCTCATTCACCCCACCTCTGGCAACCACCAGTCTGTTCTCTGTATCTGAATTGGGGAAGGGGGGGTTGCTTGTTTTAGATTTCCTTCTTTTTATGGCTAAATAATATTACATTGTATATATATACATATATATATACACCACATTTTGTTTATCCATTCATCCATCAATTGACACATACGTTGTTTCCATATCTTGGCTACTGTAAATACTGCTGCACATGAATATGAAGATGTATGTATCTTTTTGAGTTCGTGTTTTGGTTTTCTTTGGATGAATTACTGGATCATTCCTTTTCACAATCTGAAATAACTTTGTTGATATAATGTTTACCTGCTTATTGTCTCTCTCTAGAAGTCTAGTGTTTAATAACTGCTAAAAATATTATATGAATGGATGAAGGAACTAACCAAAAAGAGGTTCCTCCATCCTTCCAAATCAGAATGTACCAAGCTGTGAATTTCACATACTGGCTGGACAGTATTGGGAAAAAGTATGTCAGAATTCTGCCTGTTTCAGTTCAAATCAATTCAGTCCAGCACAAACTTATCGAATTCCTATTATGCACCAGGCAGTGAACCTCACACTCTGGATTCAGCAGAGAAAAGTCAAAATTCTACCCTCCTGCCAGTAAGAGTCTGGCAAAGAAATTAGATACTTAACAGCAATTATCAAAGTAATCGAACAGTACTTCACGCCACACAGAATTCTAAACACTTCAGGGATTTATCTCATGTAATCTTCACAAACCCTATATGTTAGGAGTGATAATTACCCCTGAAGAAAAGGGCAGGTGTCTCGTCTGTCTTGTTTACTATTGATTCTTTAGCACCATGTACAGTACCTGACATAAATAGATGCTCAATAAATGTGTTCAGTAATGAATGAGTGCTTTGAAAGGAAAGGATGGTATTTGAGAGTCTGTAGCAGGATTTGACCCAGTCTGAGGCATTAAGAAGCCTCTCCCTGAAGATGTGACATTTTATTTAAGACTTGAAGAATGAATAGGAATTTGCTTCGCTTTGGCTAGAAAGTGAAAACTAGCCATGCTCATCCTGACCGATCTTAAATAAGCTAATTTTTATTTTCTTGGGATTTGCTTTCCTTCTGAGCAAAATGAAAAACTGTAATGATGAAACATAACCCAGAGGAGATTGTAAGGACATGTGAAAAGAGAATGCTCAGGGTAACTTTCCCAGAAGAAGCGGGCTTCAGGGCGGGGTGGGCACCAGGCCTGGCACAGCAGGCTGTTAGGATGCCCCAAGGCGAGGGCTCCAGCTGGGGCTTTGCCACACCGAAGCAAATGCTTCTGATCCCCCAAGAAGTGGTCTCAAGAAAAGCGTGAACAGCCCAGTCCATAGTGAGGCACTCAACAATCTCCCAGTTAATTGCTTTTTTTCTGCAACTGGATGTCAGGACCTGGCATGTGGAAATCACCTGGGGCATTTCTTGTCTCTAAGCTCTGTTCTGCCAGACTCCAGGGCCCTTCTCACATGGCACCTAAAATGGGTCACCTTTATCTTTCCCTCCTCCTGGGCTCCTGGTTTCCCTTTCAGAGATCGCTCTGCGCTCTTGGGCCCTCCCTGCAGGCACTTCTGCCAATGCCTTTGAGCCTCCCGTCTCCTTGTCTCCTTGGAAAGACCCTTCCTCTCTTGGTAGTCCTGCTCTCATCTGGGATGACATTTGCTGTATCAGAGTCTCATTCCACTCATGGGGTTAATGACTGCTAACTGTTCATTCACTGTAGCTCCCAGTAAGATAATTGCCTTTTAACAGGCGCTTTTTGTAAATAATGCCTAATGCCCAAGACTGGATCTCTAATATGGAATTTTTGAGGCTCTGTAATCCCAAAGAATATTTTTAGACCCCTTCCTTCCATCATAACCCCTATGATGTTGTAATGTAATAGTTTATTCATCCTTTTTTTTTTTCTGGAAAATGCACTCCTTTAGAGCAGGAGTTAGTAAATCACTCCATCACTCACTAATGCCTAGTATAACAACAGGGTGCCAACAAAATGTTGGACCAAAGCAGTGAGACACATGATTTGGGACAAGAGTATTTGAAAAACTTTTTGTAACCCTTACCTTTCAAGCCAAATCATGAAATGAAATGCCTCACTCCAGAGGTTCTCAAACTCAAGTAAGAATCACTTGGCATATGTAATATGCAGGTTCCTTGCCTGTCCTCAGGGAGTCTGAATCAGGGTACCTGGTGGCTCAGTTGGTTAAAGCGCCTTCGGCTCAGGTCATGATCCCAGGATCCTGGGATCGAGTCCCACATCGGGCTCCCTGCTCAGCAGGGAGTTTGCTTCTGCCTCTGCCCCTCCCCTGTTCATTCTCTCTCTCTCTCTCTCAAAAATAAATAAATAAAATCTTTAAAAAAAAGAGAGAGAGAGTCTGAATTCATAGGATTGATGGCTCTGAAATCTGCAAATTCACTAAGTGAGGCTGGTATAAAAATGCTAGATCTCCTCGGGGCCTATTTGTCTTTGGATAAATGATTATATCCTCTTAGCCTATTTTCCCTTCTGTAAAATGGGATGGTTTAGAGAATCAAAGGGAAAAAAAGATACAGAAGCACACTGAAACACTTGAAATGGTGCAGCGCAAACCAACTGCATCGGGATCATCTGACTGAGGAGATTTCACATTAGTTCTTTCTGCCCCTTGCCCATTCTACATCTGGGTGAGTGGGGTGCAGAGGGCTGGCACAAAATCAGTAATTTTAAAATGGGATTGGAAAAGATGCTTTCAATTGAGATCAAGAGGTACTAGCTGGTTTGGAGTGGCCAGTTTGGAACTTAGGTGCCAGCCTCACTGATGTTTTGTTTGTAATGAAGGAGACAGGCTTTTTGTTTTGTTTTGTTTTGTTTTATAGGGGGGTTTGCTTAGTTCTTTCACTTTAATTATGGACAGCATAATCCATGAATGTTTTTTTCACTCAGGGAGTATTTACTAAGTGCCTGCTATTGACTCACAAGGTATATACTAAATGCCTACTGTTTATTTAAAACTAAATTATGCCAAGGGGAAGCATGTCTATTCATGAATTCCATAATATATTTGCCTGAGTAATATATTCCAGCTTTATAATGGGCTGAAATTCATTTGTGCTGTGAAAAACCTCCCCACAAAGAAGTCTCAAACATCTTTCAAAAGTTTTCTCCCATGTATATTGATTTATCCATCCATCCATCCATCCATTCACTCCTTCAGTTAATAGTTATTGAGTACTCTGTGCCAGGCACTTGGGGTACAAAGGTGAATTAGACATTGATATTTCCCTCAGGAAGTTTACAGTTTCATTATGTAGACAAGATGGGTAAGTAAATACAATAAGATACTGTGATTCAGGGCTGATATTACTGCTATAGACATAGCAACAAAACTTAGGAAGCACTAACATTTTGCTAGGCACTGTACTAAACCCTTCATATCAATCACCCTCTTTGGCCCTCACCATATCATGTGCGATTCTGCTATTATCCCCGTTAGCTACGTAATGAGGCTTAGAGATGTGACATCAATTGCCCAAGATGACACAGTAAGTCAGTATCAAAGACACACTTCAACCCTGGCTGTCTAGTTGTGGCCCCACCCTCCTCATCACACACGTTCTGTCTCTGCTCTCAAGTTCATGTCTGGCCAGAGAAGCTCAGAGCAGGTGCACAGCAATGGTAAGCACAGCATCAGTAGTAACCATTGATCACGTGACCACAGTGCACGAGGTGCTTCGTGTGCTTATTTTCTCACTCCATCTGAGAATGCACAAAGAAAACCCTGCCACTGTTCCCATGTTATAGATGCAGAAAACTAAGCTCACAGGTGTTAGAGTCTGTGTATATCTACCCATCTGGTAAATGGAACTCACAGGGATTCAAATTTGGATCAGATTGACCCCAAAGCCCACACTCTTTCTACTCTGCTGAATGGAGGTCACATGTGCACTACCTCTCAGGAAAACACCTCTGGATATGCTCTTGTGTCATGAGCTAGGATGATCCATACAGCAAACCAGACCATTCAGGCATTGTTCAAACAGCACCTTACTTGGGATGGCCCAACCTTGCCAGGTGTCCAGGTCTAAGGAAGTGATGGGTTATATGACTTTTGAAGGGCTAGACATCCTGTCTCTGCCAATAGTTTGTCATCCTGTCACAATGGTCCAAAAGTCAGAGAGAAAGCATATTGGTGGAAGGGTCTATTTATATATCATGGCCTGAACTAAAACCATAATTACTCTATGGCTCAAAGTTTTTGCTTTCCTGGACAGCCCAATATGTTTCTCCAATGTTAAGTATATTTGTAAAGAGGAGAAGCAATGAAGGATTAAAAAATATTCTACCAGATTTCAAGGCACACTTTTTTGTAAATGGAAGTAAATTGACATACAATGTTGTATTAGTTTCAGGTGTACCACATATTGATTCAACAATTCTGTACATTAGTTTGTGCTCACCATGATAAATGTAGTCACCATCTGTCATCAGATGATGTTATTACAATATTATTGACTATATTTCTTCTGTTCTTTTAATCGCTATGACTTACTTATTTTATAATTAGAAATTTGTACTTCTCAATGCTCCATATCTATTTCCCCCATCTCCCCACCCACTTCCTCTCTGGCAACCATCAATTTGCTCTCTGCTTTCAAGATTCTGTTTGGTATTTTGTTTGTTTTGATTTGTTCAGTTGTTCTTTAGATTCTACCTATGAATGGAATCATATGGTATTTGCTTTTCTCTTTCTGACTTGTTTCACTTAGCATAATACCCTCTAGGTCCGTCCATATTGTTGCACATGGCAAGATCTCATTCTTTTTTATGACTGAGTAATATTCCATTCCATTTCATATATATATATATATATATATATATATATATATAAGATATATATAAGATATATATATATCTTCCACATCTTGTTTATCCATTCATCTATTGATGGACACTTGGGTTGTTTCCATATCTTGGTTATTGGAAATAATGCTGCAACAAACAGAAATGCATATATTATTTTGAATTAGTGTTTTCATTTTCTTTAGGTAAATGCCCAGTGGTGGAATTATGGAATCGTAAGGTATTTCTATTTTTAATGTTTTGAGGAAGCTCTGTATTGTTTTCCACAGTGGTTGCACCAGTTTACACTCCCATCAACAGTGTAACAAGGCTTCCTTTTTCTCCACATCCTCACCAATACTTGTTGTTTCTTCTTTTTGGTAACAGCCATGGGACAGGTGTGAGGTGGTATCTCACTGCAGTTTTGATTCTCATTTCTCTGCTGACTGGTGATGTTAACATCTTTTCATGTGTCTATTGGCCACCTGGATGGGTTTGTTCCTGGGATGTCCATCCATCCTGTTCCATTGATCTATAGGTCTATTTCTGTGTTGTTGCCATACTGTTTTGATTACTCTAGCTTTTAGTATAGTTTGAAATCTGGAATTACGATACCTCCAGCTTTTTTTCCCCCTCAGGATTGCTTTGCTATTTGAGGTCTTTTGTGGTTCTTTATAAATTTTAGGATTATTTGTTCTAGTTCTGTGAAAAGTATTATTGGTATTTTGATGGGGATTGCATTAAATCTATGGATGGCTTTGGGTAGTATGGACACTTTAACTACATTAATTCTTACAGTCCATGAGCATGATATGTCTTTCCACTTGTTCGTGTTGTCTTCAATTTCTTTTACCAGTGTCTTATAGTTTTCGGAGTGCAGATCTCTCACCTCCTTGGTTAAATTTATTCCTAGGTATTTAATCCTTCCTAGTGCAATTGGAGGAAGACATTTTATATATATATATATTTTTTTTTAAAGATTTTATTTATTTATTTGAGACAGAGAGAATGAGAGAGAGCACATGAGAGGGGGGAGGGTCAGAGGGAGAAGCAGACTCCCTGCCGAGCAGGGAGCCCGATGCGGGACTCGATCCAGGGACTCCAGGATCATGACCTGAGCCAAAGGCAGTCGCTTAACCAACTGAGCCACCCAGGCGCCCGACATTTTATATTTTTATATTAAATCTTATTTTTAAATTTTATTTTAAATCTTATTTTTAAATAAGGGGATATTTGGTTTTCTTTTATAGACTGTTACATTATTTCCTTGTGCCTCTGAATGTAGCACAAAGGACATTCACCTTTTCTCTAGCATAGACAATAGTGTCTTTGGCAGAACTTATAAATCCCAAACCGGTACCTTGTGCTCGCCTTCCAGTGATAAGGTTTCCAAAATCATTATTATTTCATTATTTCATACTAAACCAGTTCCCCCATCCAAATTTATGCACTAGTTGGACCTGTCCTCAATGAGGGGTAGTCTCATTGCCTCCCTTCCTCTTGTGAAATCTGAGTTTTGGTAAAGTCATTTAATTCTTAGATCAACTTACTTTTTCCATGCCATCGGGGTAAACTGGTCGGTGAAGGGTCAGTTTCCTTGGGCTTAGTCTCCGTTCTTGTGTTGTGGCTTTAAATTTGCACAGCAAATAACTCTGAACTTGGTGTGAGGGCTGGCAGGAAAAAAAGACTGTAGTGGAGCACAGAATTTGTCTGTGTTAGCCCTCTGTCACTGGCTACTCACCCCAGCTTTGGGCTTCACCTAAATGATAAATGGTCCTATTGTTTGGGCTTTCGTCTTAAAAAAACATAGAGCTAAATCTAGATGAAGCAAGGACAGAGACCCATTTCATTGCACTGTACTTTAATATTCCTGAGACCCATGGCATTACGGGTGGCTCTTTTAACAGCCATCTCTCTCCAGGGTGGAACACTGTGCTGTCTTTGTTTCATCTGATCTTCCAGCTAAATAAGAGATGGTCACTTACCCTCAGTGTTCCCCTATCCTGCTGGATTTCTCTTGCTAGAGGAGAAACTGACCACACGGGAAAAGGTAGAGGTTTCAGGCAGGGCATTTCAGCATGTGTTTACAGGCAGGACTGACTTACTCAGCAAATCCTGCTCTGAGAAGCTGCAGCCAATGAAGAGGCTATATCCCGGCTTGCTTGGGGGCTTCTGAGTTTGAGCTGCATGCAGAAATGTAAGGCAGTGCTTCCTGGTGCTGATGGCAAAATGGGACCCATCTCCAGTTATTCCTCGGGCTTCCCAGCTTTGCAGATCCAGGGGAGAACCTACATAAACATATTGGTGATGTAGCCAGCTTTAAAGGCCAAGAGAATCCTTATGGATTCAGGAGACTGGTTTTTTATTTAGATTTTTATTTTTTATTTTTGTTGGAAGATGAAATGCTTCTCTCGTTACCTGCCTTACATCTTCAGACCTCCGAATACCATCCTCTCTTCCAGCTGCCACACGGAAGGTACAGACCAGAGAGGGAAAGTGTCTGGGTGGGTGGGAAAAAGTGGGCTGGTGTATGACTTCCCACAGGTTCTGCTGATATGCTTTCTGTAGCTAGCAGATGACTGTCGTTCCTGGCAAAAGCTTGTATCTAACAGACTTAGATCTGCTTCTAAAATCAGTCTGTCTTGTGTAAGGAAAGGGAAGTATTTTCTAAAGAGCAGGATAATGTTGCAAAGGTGATCTCAAAGCCGATCTAGCCGAGTCGAAAAACAATCAGAAATATTTTGCCAGTTTCCCTCATTCTACTTCACAAGCAAACAAGTAATTAGAACTCCTGTTAAGGAAGAACATTTTCAGTAGGTGCTGCCACATACGTTTATCCAAGCTCTCTGTTTTGTCATTGTCTGTTCAGTAACTTGGTGCATGCCCAAGAAAGCAATTAGCAAAATAGAATTAGTGTACTACGGGACTGGGGAGTGTCGGTTGTCGGATTGCTTTGCTCAGAGTCTGGACTTGGGTTGCAGAGCAGGAAGACACAGCTGACTTTAAGCGCTTGCTGGAAGTGGGGTTTGTGGGGGTCCTAAGTTAATGCGTTACGGCGAGGGTGAGCTGAGCCTTGTACAAACAGTCCCCAGTTCCCGGTCCTTTTGGGGACCTCCTCTGCTACCTTCTAACCTAGCATGCTCTGCATCCGTGTGTGTGTGTGTGTGTGCACTTTCTGCGTGCACATGTGTGCGTGTGCCTTGTCAACGTTCTGGCAATCCGCCTTCATCTAAGCACTGCGGGTTTCAACGTTTCTGGAGCGAGTAGCTGGTTGTGCGTATTCTGTGTGTGATTTGCCTATTTCTTTTGATCTGCCACATCCTTGAAAAAGAGCAGTTTCAAGAAAAGCAACTGGCTGGCTGCTTTTCAGCCTGAGGGTTGCCCCACCAGCAGTACTGATTGAAGAGGGCTGTGGTAGCCACACTCTCTGGAATGGAGCTGGTGAGCAGCCTGTTGTGAAAATCCACCCTTGTTTCTCATCCTCAGAGTAGGAGCTGGGCACTGGGGGCTGTGCAGAGAAAACGAGAGAAGTATTTATTATACCATGAGGTGATTTTTAGTCATTACCCCCAGGAAAAGCAAGTAGAAGTTTGGGATCACCCTTGAATTGAGACCAAGGATGGTATTTTTCATAGACCTTGGTATCTTAAGGATTTTTTTTTCAGTTAGATATTTCCTTTAAAAATTTTATTGGTGGCTACAGGAAATGACCCACTGAGAAATCTTTCCTCTTATAGAGAGAAACTTACTAAGTCTCTATGTATGTATATTGGGGAGGGATGGGGGGGGGCATGGATAGAAATCTCCAGGGGAACTTTCCATATACAAAAGATCTAAACTCATATAGGAAGATGCCAAATGACTTTTCTCTTTCTGATTGGTCCCCCGTCCTCTCCTCCTAGCTTAGATTTTGAGAACCCAAACACTTGGTCTATTCTGTTGCTGTTTTGTATATTAATCAAACTAAAGATCCCACCTCATACAGACAAACTACCACCACCAAGAACTTTCTTGAACTGTTTTTTAACCAAATTTAACTGTTGTATTCCATCAAAATGGAAAGCCCATTTTACTCCTATCAAAACGATTTCTAATTTGTCAACTATCACCAGGTTTAGGGGGTGGGGGGTGAGGAGATTTGTCTTTCAATCTGTTGTGAGACTAATAGACAATGGGTATGGATAATAGCATGTGGCAGACATTAATTTCGTGAGTGGGGGGTTGAAGCTGAGTGGGGAAGTCATGAGTTAAATACCAAGGAGGCAGGGCCAAGTCACTTAACTGCTCTATGCTCAATTTTACCTATAAAACGGAAATAAAAAGACTCATTCCCAGGATGTTGAGAATTCAATGTGATCATTCCAGTTCTTTAGGAAGCTTGGTACATGATAGGTGCTGTCCGTTTTGCAGTCTCATGTACTTTCTTAGATAGTCACATTTTCCTTTTTTATTACATTATCTTATGTAATGAATAGTTTCCTCAAATATGTCACCGTGTCACTCAGAACTAGTTACACTTACTTAGAGTTTGTCTGAGGAGAAAGCTATGTGAGAATGAATCTGAGTTGGAGTTTTTATGTTGTTAGCTATTATGTCACCCTGTAGTCTCTTCTAGAAAAGTTATGTCTGGGAACTTCGTATTTTATTTAATTATTTAATTATTTAATTGAAGAGGCACTGTAAAATTCAAGTAAGTAGAAATACTCAAACTATCCCTTTAAGAGTAATTCAAGAACTACTTTGAAAGCTTCAACAATTGCTGGGGCACCTGGGTGGCTCAGTTGGTTGAGCATCCAACTCTTGATTTCGGCTCAGGTCATCACCTCATCGGTGGTGGGGATTGAGCCCCATGTCTGAGTTCTGCAATCAGCGTGGAGTCTGCTTGAGATTCTCTCTCCCTCTCCCTCTGTCCCTCCCCCTGCTCGCGTGCTCGCACTCTCTCTCTCTCTCTCAAATAAATAAATGAATAAAATCTTGAAAAAGAAAAAAACCTTCAACAATTGCTGGGCTTCTTAGAGGATAGAACCATTCTACTTAAAAGACATGTTTTCCTCCCAGCTTATCTTGACATTGTTTTCTCAACACAGGAAGATCATGGGCTTTGAATTTTAGCTCTGCTACTTGCCAACTGGGTGATGTTGGGTAGTTATTTAACCTCTTAGAGTCTTAGTTTCCCCATTTGTAAAACATAGATGATGATACGCCATAGGGTGGCTGCAAAGAAATACATTCAGGGGGCGCCTGGGTGGCTCAGTCGGTTGGGCGACTGCCTTCAGCTCAGGTCATGATCCTGGAGTCCCGGGATCGAGTCCCACATCGAGCTCCCTGCTCAGCAGCGAGTCTGCTTCTCCCTCTGACCCTCCCCCCTCTCATGCTCTCTTTCAAATAAATAAATAAAATTAAAAAAAAAAAAAAGAAATACATTCAGAATGTCACACACAGGGTGAGAATCATAGGAGCAGTAATAATAATAATAAATCGGTCTTCGCTTGCATTGCACTAACTGTGTCCCAGACATTATCTGAGCTCATGATGTAGTAACACATTCATAGGTAGGGCAAATCAACAGTATGTGGTCCACAATAATAGTTGTTTTTCCTTCTCTCACTTTCCACCTTCAAGCCTGTTTTTTCATCCATCAGATTGAGGTTTGGTTCTTCCTATTACAGTCAAAATATTTTTTTAGAAATATCATATTCCTTCCCTCAAACCCCCTCAAACACAAACATGCTTGCATTGAAACCTCTCAGTGGCTTCCCATGGTCTAGCAGGCCCTGCGTGTTCTGACCCTTGCCTGACTTTCCTGTCTGACCCTGAGCGCACGCCATCTTTCCTGGTCTCCAGCCACCCCAGTCGTTCTTGATTCCTCAGGAATCTCCCTCCCACCATAGACTTTGGGAAGCTTCTCTCTCCCCTTAGCCCCATTCCTTGTTAATTCTGGCCTTGGATTCTCAGCCCCAGGTGAGAAGCCATCCCTGGCCCTCGGGTGATCATGGTCATAGCTCTTAGAGAACCAGGCTGCTTCAGAGCGCCTGTCGTAGTCTGTCATCATGAATGGCCTGGTGAAACTGTTTTGTGAATGTCTGTCTGCCTGCTAGACTGAAAGCTTCATGGGAGCAGGACCCACATGTAGTTTTGCCCTCTATTATACCCCCAGCACTAGAACAATACCAAGTACTTAATAGGCGGTCAACAAATTTTTATTCAATGAAACCATAACAAATACCAAGGCTGTTGTGTAGACACCTTTTTAAAACACAGGCAAAACACATTCTGCAAAGCATTAGCTGCTACAGGAATGCAAGCTCTTTTAACCATTGCCGGTCGGGTAGCTTTTCGTAGCCACACTTGAGGGGACTGGTTTTATGACCATGCTCTACTTTAACTTGAAATTAGAAGATACGAAGGGGGGAAAGGTCGACTAAATAATGCTGGTGCACGAACAGGGCTTTGAGAGGACAGTTGGATTGTCTTCCCTTCTCTGTGGACATCATTAAAAGGACACATAACTCCCTCCACCACGGTGGGGAAGCATTCATCCAGTGAAATGATTCCAGGATTCGAGGCACAGAATCTCAATCACAAGCAAAAAGAAACCATTCCAGACAGTACAGAGGGGAAGGGGAGACACACAGGGATAAGAGAGCCAGTCAAGTATGAGGAACCTTGCCTGCTCTTTTCCAGTGGGCCTAATTTGGCACCCAACACAGGAAGGTCTTTTCTGGGCTCTTGAACAGATGAGCAGAGGCACTCTCTCTTCCTGAAGGGAAAAGGCTCATGTGCCTTGCCCCGAGCCATTTCCTTTCCTTGAGTGGTCTCCATCATGTTTCCATGCTGCAAAGCTCTGTTCATCTCTTAAAAGTCAGCTGCAGTCAAGGCTTCCCAGGAAGACTTCCTCAACTGCTCCACAGAAAGACTTGCTATCTGAGTCACACAAACCACAACAGTGGTGGGAGGAAGGCACGAGAAGGAGAAGCCGAGCAGCACCACGAAAATCCCTGGCTGTGTGCTCCAGGCTGGGCCAGTATCATCTCATTTGCTGCTCACGCGATCTCATATCAGATGCTGCTCTCTCCATGTTCTAAGTGAGGAAAGTGACACATACCTGCCTTGCCCGGGGCCACACTTAGTAGAGTCGCAGAGTTAAGACTCAAGTCCAAACTATTGGAATCAGAAATCAGTGCTCTTAACTCGCACCTGATATATCTCCTCTGGAACACCTGTGTGAGGGCAACCTTCAGATTAGAAGGCCACAGTCTGTTCACGTGCCTGTGTCCTGGTGGCCAGGAGCACCTTGGGCACAGGGATCCTGCCATTTGTCTTTAGGCTCTGCGTTCTGGTTAGCACTGAGCTTGACTGTGAGTAGGTGGTCAAGAAATGCTTCTTAAATAAAACACTGAATGGGGGAGTGACAAATTTGCCTGTGTATCCATGATTCTCCTTCACCAGGAGGAACCCAGAAGCAGAATACCTTCCAATGACCCCCAAGAGCAGCCTTGCCAGAGGTCTACACCCCACACAGAGGAAATAAATATACATTTTTCTAACTCTTTATCATGTTGTAAATAACAATAAAATAATAACTAAAACATACAATGCTCGTTATTTATCGGGCACAGTTCCAACATATACATGTCTATGGACATAGGGACGGGTGTGTGTATTCCTCACCACAATCCTCTGAGGTAAGTAGTTATTATCCTCATTTTATAAATGAGGAAACTAAGACACAGAGAAGTTAGGTAACTTGCCTAAGGTCACACAGCTGTTAATTGCAAGGATTAGGATTAAAACCTATGCAGTCCGGTTCTAAGGTACATGCTTAACAGGATCCATTCCTCTCTTTTGTGCCTTTTTATGTATCTATGGAATTCTCATTTTTCATATTTTTGGAATTCTCTTCTTAGCCCCTTGCACATATGTAGAACCAACCCACTCTTCAGGCCCACATCAAATGCACTTCCACCCACAGCTTTCCCTGACTGTTCATTTTCTCACCTCCATTTAAAGCCTTTCCCACGTGTGCACTGTGATTCTCTATAACATGGAAATAATATTATGCCACCTGACCAGGTTATTGTAAGGATTAAGTGAGACAGAATCTTACATTGCTTGATACGGCTTTAGATTAAAAGTTTTTTTTTTTTTACATTTTTCTGTACAATAGATGTTTTGTCCCTGCTTTCATCCAAGCCAGCCCTCCAGTGGGGAGCTGGATCCCACCCCCGACCCCGACTCAAGCCCTTCACTCCCGCATTTGTCTGCTGTTGTTGCATCATCACCAAGTCTTTTCTCTCTCCACGATCACCGGTGTGGTCCACCAACATGCTGTCAATCACCCTCATCTCACAATCCTGTATCCACTTCCAGCTACTGCCCATTCCCTGCTCCTCTTTGCAGAAAAATGCCTTGAAAGAGTCATCTATACACAGTTGCCACCTCTTTTCTCATCCCTCTGCCCAGTTGCACTTGGGAGAGTCACCCGTGGCCCCCTCACTGATCTGTCCCATCATCCTCTGCCAGGCTCCTCCCGTGGCCGCTCTCAGGCATCCTTGGGACTGGCGGTCGCTGCTTCCTTCTTGAAAGAGTTCCTTGTCGTGGCCTCAGGGCCCATAGTTCCTCTCAGTTTCCTTCTCCCGCCGTGGCTAGTCCTTCTCATACTCCCCTGCTGGTTCCTCCTCCTCCTCCTGAACTGAAAACATGCAAGCCCAGGCCTGAGGCTTCTCCTTAACCTGTGCTTGCTTCTAGGTGGCCTCAGCCAGCCCCATGGTATTAGACATCGTCTCTTCAACCTGTATCCCCGGCTCCAGCCTCTCACCCCAAATACAGACCTGCGCATCGAACTGCCTACCCAACATTCCCACTGGGACGCATTAGAGGTCCCAAGACCCGACTCCTCATTCCCCTTGAGAAAAACCCACTTGTCCAGCTTCTTCCAGTCTCCTAGTTACTCCAGCCAGAAACCTTGGAGTCCTTCTTCATTTCTGTGTTGTCGCATATCCTTCTTCTAGTTCTACAGTGAATCCTCTGGGCCTAACTTCTAAAAATATCCAGAATGCAATCACGTCTTATCACATCTATCACTTGAATGTTTCTTCACCAGAGAGGCCTTTCCTGGCCGTCATGTCTAAAATCTCTCTCTCCTTCTCCCTGTCCCTATCCCTCCCCTGCCGCCACACACACACATACACCCACATCCACACACTCGCCAGTTACCTTTACCCTGCTTTAGCCCCTCTCCTACTGGACATGTTATATATCCAGCTACTTACTTGCTGCCTGTCTTTTTGTCCTGTAGAATGTAAGCTACATGAGAACAGAGGCTGACTCTGTTTTGTTCACTCCTATACCTCCAGCACCTAGAACGGTTTCTAGCACATAGTAAGCATGTAATATATACTTGTTGATTGAATGAATGGGTGTATGAATGAGTGTTTATATGAACTCTCAGTAATAAAGTAGGAAGAATGGGCTCTAAAACCAGATGAACCTGAGTTCCAATCTCACACGGATAATTACTTGCCAGGTGACCTTCAGTTACTTAACTGGTGTATTTCCTTCTCCAACAATAACATATCAGGGTATTGTTATGAAGGTGAAAAAAAAATTTTGCAATTTTGTAAAAATGCCTGTCAGCATTCAGGGAATGAGACTTAACAGTATTTCTGTATCCCCCACTGCACTTACCACAGCAACAGTCACAGAAAGGCATTCATAGTTCCAAGCTGATTGAAACTTTTGTGCCTACCTACATAGCTAGTGTTGGCTGTGGCTTGTTATTTGCCAGACCCTATGCTAATGCTTAATAGTCACTACCTCACATAAATCTCAGAAAAACATGATGACGTAAGTACTGTTAATTGTCCTCATTTTACAGATGAGGGAACCACAGGTGGTAACTTACCCAAAGCCACATGGCTAATATATGGTAGATCAGAGTTTTGTGCCCTGACTGTTAGATTCTAGAGCCCAGGCTCTTATCCGCTCCATAATATATTGGATTTTTACAATACAATGCATAAATACAGCATTTTAGACATTGTTCTCAGCACATGGGAACTTAAAAGATGTAAAGGACTCATCCCTATTTTAAGAAGCTACAGTCTGGTAAGGGAGAGAAAAGCATGCCTACTCAACTCTAACAGTGAATTTTAACGGGGTTAGGCATGAGAATCGGCTGTGGCAAATGAACGGGGATATTTCCACCATGTCCCTATTGAATCAGACTTCCTGGAAGGGGGTCCCAGGAATCCTAGTTTTAAAAGTTCCCCCAGTGAATCTTACGAACAGTCAGAGCTGAGAGCCTGAGTCTATGAGAAACAATGGTTAGGGCTGTGGAATATATTCAAAGGGAAGAGCTTTGGGAGAAAGAGATTGATCAGTTGTTGGTCCATTTGAAACGACAGAGTAAGATCCTGCAGCTAAGAGCAGGTTGCTTTTGGTTAAGATGTCTGATGTCTGGCAGATAAGTGGCTGTCCTGGGAAGATTCAAGGTCAGTGTTATTCACTTACCCATTCAGTGGAACTCCACTGAGCGTTTGTCTGCTTCATGGTAGCTATGACTTTGCTTCAGGAGTTTATATTTGGGTACCAGCTAAAACATCTACATAATATAGAAAAAGCCATTCAGTGTCTT
This sequence comes from Mirounga leonina, assembly GCF_011800145.1. Taxonomy (NCBI): domain Eukaryota; kingdom Metazoa; phylum Chordata; class Mammalia; order Carnivora; family Phocidae; genus Mirounga; species Mirounga leonina. The sequence goes on along the minus strand of NW_023270426.1, from coordinate 30,094,618 downwards.
GGGCTTTAGGGGGTTTTTATTGTTATGTTAATCCCCATACATTACATCATTAGTTTTATTTATTTATTTATTTATTTATTTATTTATTTATTTATTTATTTATTTTTTATTCTTATGTTAATCCCCATACATTACATCATTAGTTTTAGATGTAGTGTTCCATGATCCATTGTTTGTGCATAACACCCAGTGCTCCATGCAGAATGTGCCCTCTTTAATACCCATCACCAGGCTAACCCATCCTCCCACCCCCCTCCCCTCTAGAACCCTCAGTTTGTTTTTCAGAGTCCATCGTCTCTCATGGTTCGTCTACCCCTCTGATTTCCCCCCCTTCATTCTTCCCCTCCTGCTATCTTCTTCTTTTTTTTTTCTTAACATATATTGCATTATTTGTTTCAGAGGTACAGATCTGAGATTCAACAGTCTTGCACAATTTACAGCGCTTACCAGAGCACATACCCTCCCCAGTGTCTATCACCCAGTCACCGCATCCCTCCCACCCCACCCCCTACTCCAGCAACCCTCAGTTTGTTTCCTGAGATTAAGAATTCCTCATATCAGTGAGGTCAAAAGATACATGTCTTTCTCTGTTTGACTTATTTTGCTCAGCACAATACCCTCCAGTTCCATCCACGTCATTGCAAATGGCAAGATCTCATTCCTTTTGATGGCTGCATAATATTCCACTGTATATATATACCACCTCTTCTTTATCCATTGATCTGTCAATGGACATCTTGGCTCTTTCCACAGTTTGGCTATTGTGGACATTGCTGCTATAAACATTGGGGTGCACGTACCCTTTCGGATCCCTACTTTTGTATCTTTGGGGTAAATACACAGTAGTGCAATTGTTGGATCGTGTATGGTAGCTCTATTTTCAACTTTTTGAGGAACCTCCATACTGTTTTCCAGAGTGGCTGCACCAGCTTGCATTCCCACCAACAGTGTAGGAGGGTTCCCCTTTCTCCGCATCCCCGCCAATATCTGTCATTTTCTGACTTGTTAATTTTAGCCATTCTGACTGGTGTGAGGTGGTATCTCATTGAGGTTTTGATTTGGATTTTCCTGATGCCAAGCGATGTTGAGCACTTTTTCATGTGTCTGTTGGCCATTTGGATGTCTTCTTTGGACAAATGTCTGTTCATGTCTTCTGCCCATTTCTTGATTGGATTCTTTGTTCTTTGGGTGTTGAGTTTGATAAGTTCTTTATAGATTTTGGATACTAGCCCTTTATCTGATATGTCATTTGCAAATATCTTCTCCCATTCTATCAGTTGTCTTTTGGTTTTGTTGACTGTTTCTTTTGCTGTGCAAAAGCTTTTTATCTTGATGAAGTCCCAATAGTTCATTTTTGCCCTTGCTTCCCTTGCCTTTGGCAATGTTTTAGGAAGAAGTTGTTGCAGCTGAGGTCGAAGAGGTTGCTGCCTGTATTCTCCTCTACGATTTTGATGGACTCCTGTCTCACATTGAGGTCTTTCAACCATTTGGAGTCTATTTTTGTGTGTGGTGTAAGGAAATGGTCCAGTTTCATTCTTCTGCATGTGACTGTCCAGTTTTCCCACACCATTTGTTGAAGAGACTGTCTTTTTTCCATTGGACATTCTTTCCTGCTTTGTCAAAGATTAGTTGACCATAGAGTTGAGGGTCCATTTCTGGGCTCTCTATTCTGTTCCATTGATCTATGTGTCTTTTTTGTGCCAGTACCATACTGTCTTGATGAGGACAGCTTTGTAATAGAGCTGGAAGTCCAAAATTGTGATGCCACCAGCTTTGCTTTTCTTTTTCAACATTCCTCTGGCTATGCGGGGTCTTTTCTGGTTCCATACAAATTTTAGGATTATTTGTTCCATTTCTTTGAAAAAAGTGGATGGTATTTTGATGGGGATTGCATTGAATGTGTAGATTGCTCTAGGTAGCATTGACATTTTCACAATATTTGTTCTTCCAATCCCTGAGCATGGAACGTTTTTCCATTTCTTTGTGTCTTCCTCAATTTCTTTCATGAGTATTTCATAGTTTTCTGAGTACAGATCCTTTACCTCTTTGGTTAGATTTATTCCTAGGTATCTTACGGTTTTGGGTGCAATCTTGGGCTTTAGTTTTGTCATCTACGTAAAGGGGAATAAAAATTATGCACATATCAAGGAGTTGCTTTCGTGAGTAGACATGATAATTCATACAAAGTATACAGTGTGCTACCCAGTGCATATTAAGAGCTCAATGAGAGCTATTATTATGAATATGATTCGTATTAGTGGAGGCCTCAGAAATCACCCCTTGCCCTGAGTACTTTGATGCAATGTAGTGATGGAAAGAATCCTAGGCCAGCAGTCCAGAGACATGTACGTTCTGGTCTTCTTTTGACATTGATGTCCGTTGATAAACTGTCCAATCCTGCCGTGCCTCAGAGTCAAACGGCAATATAATAAAACATGGCAGTGTTGGTGTGAGATTAAGTGATAGTGCTTTGTGAAGTATGTTTCCCATATTAAATCAGAAGCTGGGAATGGTAACTGATTTTTAGGAATTCCTAATAAAATCCGTAAGGAATTTAGCAGCTGATAAGAAATGTGGAGGGCAGAGAATAATGTTGAATAGAGCCAACTGGGAGGCAGGTACTTGCCAGGCATTATTATCACATGGAGATCATTATCACAACAATTGTGCATGGCAGTAGGCATGTTTTACTGGTGAGGATCCTGGGAGAGGACTGGGGAGGTCAACTATCTAGTTGGAACAGACTTGAGCTTTGGAATCAGATAAACCAGAGTTCCAAATATGACTAAATGTATTTATCCTCTGAGTGTCTGTTTTCTCAAGGGTAAAAAGGGAAGGAATTACGTTTCCTTCTCAGGTTCATTGTAAGGACCAAAGACATTGAGTGAGATGTGCCTGATAGCCACTTAAGAGATGCTCCCTGTACTTACTGTGATGCTATCTTTGTTCAGGTGCTACCAGCGGTAACACCAAGCTGGTCTGATGGCACATCCTGGGTTCCTCCCACGCCATCATGTTCCCATCCAAAAAAAAAAAAAAGTTCAGTTTTGCATTCTTCAATTCTTTCAAACTTCATCACCTTTGCTGCTTGTTTGTCACGAGCACTGGCCAGCACTGTTCTGATCTGTGCTTGTGAATTCATTGTTTGTCTTTGGTACTTGTGCCCCAAGGCAATTCCTTCATTTTGACTCAATTTTATAAATCGAATAGAAAAATCACCAGCAGTGAAATCATCACCATCGTTAGAGAGACTGGCCCATTAGTTTTCTGAGTCATTGTTTCTTCCCTGGCAGATGGAGCTGGGAGACAAGATGGGCCGAGATGGCCAAAGCCTTTATCTTCACAAGTATCTGCAAAAGCACAGTTAGTAGGCAAAGCAAACAGGAGGCAAATAAATGTCTGACTTCAAAGACAGGCATGAAAGGCTGTTCTGCATCCTATGGTTGATACATGGGAATGTCACTTACCTAGAAATTTTAAGAGCAAACTGAGTGGTCAGTGAACCTCCTTGCAAGAGAAATTATTTATTTATTCAAAAATTACAAGCCCACGCATAAAGAACATCTCTATTATATGTCAGAGACTGGCTAGGCAGTGGGTTCACCAGTGGTAAACATACATATGGTTCCTGCCCTGCTGGAAGACCAATTCATCAGGTTACTGTTAACTGTGGCAAATGCTCTAGTGGCGAGGACATATGAAGACAAGGGTTTTGTACTGCCCGGGAAGAGGAGGACGTCTTCCCTGAAGAAGTGTCCTTTGAGCTGAGATCTGAAGGAGAAGTAAGACTTACATAAGCAGAATGAGAGAGAATTTTCCAAGCAAAGGAGAGCATGTTTGAGAGGCCCTGTTACCAGAGAGTCATCGGTGAATGTGAGGTTCTCAAGGAAGGCGGGCGTGACGGGTGCACGGAGACCGACCCAGCAATAGAACAGTGAAGAATGAGGCCCTAGAGTGGTGGGTCCTGCACGCCTCTGTGATGGCATTTATAGCCTTGATCCAAAGAGCAATGGAAATTACTGAAGGGTATGAAGCTGAGGGAAAAAAAAGTCCATATTTGCAACATGAGAAGATTTGTCTGACTGCCGTCAGACTAGAAGGGCTAAGCGGTGGGTGGATACATTTTGGGGAGCTGGCTGCTAAAAGCACTCCCTGTCCTTGCACTTTGGGAGACTTATAGATGGCACTCTGTATGCCCCAGATTCCTCAAGGTGCGCTTGTAGTCTGAATCCAGTGCAGAAACCTGTCCATTGTCTTGACATCCAGCCAAAAACTGTTTCTTCTCAATGACCAATGGCAGGAACACACTATGCTCTGTTCTGAAGAGGCAGTAAACATTCCCAACATTGAAAAATAGACTGAGTGTGCTCTTCCAGACACAACGCTTGCAAAGCATGATATTTAGAAGGAAGAGAAAGTCTGTGTTGGGACAAAACCACTGAAGATGTTTTCATATCATGTTTGTTCAGCACGAAATAGCTACTCCATCAAAGCCTCTAGATAGAATGGTACGTCTGCTCAGCTGTGTATATTCATATATACACAGCAAGATGACCTTCTCAGGAGAGAGCCGACCAAAAGTCCGTCTCCTAGGCAAAGGTTAGGAAGCCCTGTTCTACCTTCATTATTAATTCATTTTTTTCATGGTCCTCTACTGAGATGATAGAATGTCTAAGCATGTGGTTGAATGCCTCAAATGTGAAATCCTGCTGGAGCTCAGCAGATAGCATATTAACCAAAAAGGCATGATATTGCCTATCAGGAAACTTTGTACTGGAGACCTAAATCAACACAGTCTAGTTAAAGAAAAAAAGAAAAAGGCAGCGAGCAAGGAAAGCAAAGTCAGGCCCAGCCCTTAGGCCACCCGTTTCCATCCCATTAGAAAGAATCCTAGAACTTCTGTTTGGGTGCAGGCCTCCGAAACAACTCGTCCAGGCTTCATGGGATCCCTGAGCCCCCCACAACACTCCTGACTAGAGAAAACTGGAGAGCTCACTCCCGCCAAAGCTGACCCTTTTGCTTCAGGACGATGCTGACTGTCTCTAGATCTTCAAGTTGAGCTGGAATCTCTTTCTTAGAATCATTGAAATCGATTTCTTCTCAAATCACAAATCTGAGGCATTTTCCTCATGACAGTTCTACTTTATGAGGATCATTTTCATACCTTGTGCAGGCTTAAGAGTCCAAGTTGCTGCAAGTAGTCTCCTATGACTTTACCTACTGTCATGGTCATAACAAGGAGCGTTGAGGTGCTACATCCTGTTCTAAGTGTTTTCATGTATTAGCTCATTTAGTTGTAATAACAGCAAAGAGGAAACTTCTACTATGCCCATTTTACAGATACAGACACTGAGGCCAGAAAAGTAAATAACCTGCCCGAAGTTGCACGGTTAGCAAGCAGCAGAGAGGTAGGACCTGAACCCAGGTAGGCTGGCCCCAGAGCTTTGTTCTTCCACTCGTGACGGAGGGAAAAGCACAGGCTTTGCTGTCACTGTCTCGCCTTGGAATCCAAGTTCCAACACTTCCTGTGACCAGCTGCTTCAGACTAAGCCTCCATTTCTCCATCCGTAAGATGTGGACCAGGACCCCTACCTCCATGCTGCTGTGGGAGTCCATAAGGTAATGTCGGCAAAGCAGCTGCATAGTGCCTTGCCCATGCTGCCTTCACAAGACAGGCTGATAGAATCAGCAAATGTGTGAGTATGTGAATGAAGGTCCTCTGGGCCAGCCTTCCATAGCAAAGCTTTCTCATTCTTTGCCCCAATTCTCAAGTGAAACACCTATTTTATGTTGCCTTTAGGTGGTCAGCCGGAAACAGGGAGTCCCAGCATAAGCATAGGACCATGGATGGGAATGAAAATAAAACTATACTATAGTATCATCACAGATCATTGCCCCACTCCCCCCAATCCAGACTTGAGAGCATTGGGCACCCTAGAAATAAAGCAGACATGCTCCAAGATAGTGGCCTTTCAGATCGTGGAATGTCCCTGTTCAAAGCCCGTTTCTTTGAATGGCTTCCTATTTGATGCAGTAAAATCTGAAGTCTTTCTGTGGCCTACAAGGCCTAGGAGATCTGCACCCTGATGACCTCCTATTACCTCCCCCTTCACCCAGCCCACACCGGGCACACTGGCCTCCTTGCTGTTCCTTCAGTAGACCAAGAACATTCCCTCTCCAGGACCTTGTACTTGTCCCCTCTGCCTGGAATGTTCTTCTCCTAACCACATGGTTCTTTCCCTCACTTTTTGCATGTCTTTGCACAAATACCACCCTTCAAATAGGCCTTCCTGCCTACCTGATCTACACCTCCTGAGCACTTGCCCTTTATTTTACTTTGTAGATTGCCTCACTGGCCTGCCTCTTATATATTTGCCTTTGTTTGTCATCTGTTTCCTCTTGCTAGACCATTAACTCCATGAGAGCAGGTGCTTTGAGCTTTTGCTTACCATCGTGCCTGCCATGTAGTCGCTGGTGACACATCTTTGTTGAATAAATGGTGAACAATCATGGTTAGTAGCGGCAGTGGGTAAGTGCAGTGACCCACGAGATTTTGCCGCTCTAGGAGGACACTGGTTCCCAAGTGATAGCATATGCATAAAGATCATCTGCAGGGCTTGGTTTAAAATGCAGATTCAGGGGCTCACACACCCCCTAAAATTTTAAATCAGTACATCCTGAGTGGAGCCCCAGAACCACCACTTTTAAGAACTCCAGTGCCTGTTGAGGAAGGAACCCCAAGTGCAGTCCTTCAAAAAGCACTGTCCTAGCCATCAGAAAGGATGAGTACCCAACTTTTGCATCAACATGGATGGGACTGAGGAGATTATGCTAAGTGAAAGAAGTCAAGGAGAGAAAGTCAATTATCATACGGTTTCACTTATTTGTGGAACATAAGGAATAGCATGGACGATATTAGGAGAAGGAAGGGAAAAATGAAGGGGGGGAATCGGAGGGGGAGACGAACCATGAGAGACTATGGACTCTGAGAAACAGAGGGTTCTAGAGGGGAGGGGGTGGGGGGATGGGTTAGCCCAGTGATGGGTATTAAGGAGGGCACGTACTGCATGGAGCACTGGGTGTTATATGCAAACAATGAATCGTGGAACACTACCTCAAAAACAAATGATGTATTGTATGGTGACTAACATAACATAATAAAAAAAAGAAAAGAAAAAAGAAACACTGTCCTAGGATAGGAGAAAATTTTTAAAAATACATAAGCAACACCACTGAATTTTGCATGGTTTCCTTCCTCCCTCCATGTCTGGTCCGAGATGTGGGAACTCCAGACCTAGCATTAGGGAATGATGCTGGTGGAGGCAGGGGGTTCAGTGAAATATTCATAAATACCTTGATCTCTCAGCTGGAGGTTGGGTGGCTGCAGACTTGCTTAAGGAGGGGTCTTAGTGTGGTCTCAGATGCAAAAGGACATTGATATCCTCCCTTGCCTGTGCACAGGGCCATTTTCGGAATGGCTGCTGCAGCCTCTGAGTGGGGGAGGGCACCCCACTGGTCCTGGCAATTGGCATCAAACCAGACAGCCAGAGCTGGAAGAGACACGAAGTTCTGGTCGGAGCCCCACCCACCATCTTGCAGAGAGATGAACTGCCCAAAAGCACACAGCTAATTAGTTTAAGAGCCCGCACTGAAACCCAGCCTGTGGCTTCACTGTGGTGCTTTGGCCTCTGTACCACCTTTAAAAGTGGTTTCACTGTTCCTAACAGTCCTGTGAAGATCTTAGAATAATGTGCTGACCTGAGTAGAGACTCTACATAAAGAGGAGGGAAAACCCCTCGAGGATAAACTGCAGAGAGTCTACTTCCTGTCGCACTGTGAGCATGCATGCTGATAAGCCCTCGGGAGAAAACCAGCTTACAGGTACTTTTAAAAGGCTGAGTGACGTACTTGTAACAGCTCGATTATGTGCACTTTTTAAAAGGAAGCTCATTTTTCTTTGCAATTGGTCTTATTTATACACAGAATCAGTGGAAAAGACTATTATCAGATATTAAGCCTTCAAGAACATTCTCCCAAGTGCTATCTTCCCCACATGGGGTACCCAACAAGGTAATTTAGGACCAGGTATATAAAACATATTTCCCCATGTCGTGCCTCCTAAACACCGCTAAGCAACAGGCCGACCTTGACTATGGAGAGCTCCGGGCTGGGGATTTGGGGAGGTCACATGTTGCCTGAACTGATTCTTTTCCAATTTCTGCCACATCTAAAACATGCCTCTGTGCCAACTTGCGTTTTTTCCTTTCCCGTCGAACTGACCCAGGCTGAGCTTGCTCTACAGGCTGGGAACAGCCTCCTCCAAACTCACTTCATTTGCATTCATTTACAGTCTTCTGTTTGGAAATTGTATTTTTGGCTCCAATTCAGATAAATTCAAACCAAGATGATCAATGGAAATGATCCTATAGGTGAAACAGGGGCGGAGGCTTTAGTTATAATTCTCTATTGATCCTCAGATATGCTCTGGGCATCATACAAAATTATTTATTTGACACAACATTGTCAGGTCATAGCAGAGACCTCAGTGAATTGATTAAAGTTTGAGGCTTCCAGGGATCCCCAGCCTTCATTTAAAGAAACACTTCCCCAGCAAGACCTGATTTTATGATGTGGTAGAAGGAAGGTATCTTCTACTTTGTAAATTTTAGCTTCTTTTTTTTTTTAAAGATTTTATTTATTTATTTGAGAGAGAGCACATGAGAGGGGGGAGGGTCAGAGGGAGAAGCAGACTCCCTGCCGAGCAGGGAGCCCGATGCGGGACTCAATCCAGGGACTCCAGGATCATGACCTGAGCCGAAGGCAGTCGCTTAACCAACTGAGCCACCCAGGCGCCCAAATTTAACTTCTTAAAATTAGGCTTCCAGAGCTTGCAACTGAACAGGGTAAACAAATAAAAGGTATGTTCCAGACAGCTGGAACAGTGCCTGGGGCTTAGCAGCGACTCAATGAACATTTGCTCCCTTCTGTTCTTCCCCCTATCTTTGTCTACAGACACAACAATGTTGGCTCATTTGTTGGTCCATTTATTAAATATTTCTTGGGTGCCCACTCTAATGGGATAATTCTAGACAGTATCCACAGGTAAGAACACAGCTAGATCCTTGCTGTCATGGACCTTAGGTTCTGATGGGGGCAAACAGGTAATAAAACATTATAAGCATTAGATCATCAATAGGGTGGCAACCAAGTTAGAACTAGATCTAAACAAGGAGATTCAGGTAACATTTCAATAATGACCTTGCGTGTCCCTAACTACAGAAAGGCCCTCCAAATTGGTCTTCGGGCGATTAGGCTTCATACCTGGTCTCCTTGGCAGCCCTCAGAGCATTCACAGCTCATTCTTGGGTGCTTCCTGGCAAGTACTTGTCACGCCCCCTGTGCTGATCTCTCCTTTCCCATCTGGTGCTCTAATTCTGCACAGAATGGTGGGCAGATGCTGCCAGTAGCATGATCCTCTGCAGAAGTAAAGCCCTCTGGGAGCTGAGTCCGCAGACCCCAGGGACAGCATGAATTCATTCGGATGGTTTTAAAGCCTCTGTGAGGTACCAGGCAGAGATCGGGCTCTGGAGAAATTTCAGGAAACAAAGCAGCCACTGCCTCTGACCTCAGGGTGCTTGCCTTCTAGGAGGGGAAAAAGATGACCTGAAGTAGACATTCAAAAACAAGGACCTTTCAAATAGTGATCAGGGCAGGGAAGAAAGTAAAAATAGGGTAAATAGCATAGCCAGTAACTGGGGAATGGCAGGTGACCATCTGTAGGGTCGACAGGGAGTCCTCTCTGAAGCTGAACCCTGACTAATGAAAGAGAGCCAACCACTTAAAGAGCCCAGGGAAGAGCATTCCAGGTAGAGGGATCTGCAAGCGCAAAGACCTGGACACTGGAGTCAGTTTGCTGTAGTCAAGGAATGGGAAGGTGGACTATCATAGCTTTTTGTGATAGGTTTTGTAGCTTTGTTTTAAAAAAGTTCTCTCATATATTTAGGCCCTATAACTCATTATGCTTTTCAAAGAAGCAGTATATATTAGTAGTTTAAAAAATTAGATTCTAGGAGTAGCTTATTTACATCTGTAAGGGAATAATTTAATGATTGAGCCCTGCAGTCAGATTGCCTTTATATAATACTGGAGTTTCCATCCAGTAGCTGAGTGACTTCCATAAACTTACTTAAGCTTTCTGTGCTTCATTTGCCAAAAGAGGGGATAAGAATAATGCCTACCTCATGGGAGTCTTTCCATGGTAAATTGCGATAATGAACATAAAGTGCTAACCAGCCCCTGGTAAGTGCTCAAAGCATGTTGGCTATTATAATCCCTCTGTTGTTGCCCCTAGAAGTTCACTTTCTTGATCACTCTTGCCATCCTTTTATCCCCCCCAACCACTCATGAATAGATTTCTGAACAATCAAGTGCAAAATAATTTCGCCAGATTTTCATGTTTTGGGTGTCATTGAGATCCTTGAAGTTTTCAGTGTAACTTAGTAGAGGAAGGCCCCACAAAGTCCTCACCAAATTGAGCCCTGGCCCTGAACAGTGCTTTCCCCAGGGGAGATGGTGGGCTACACTATATAAAGAGTGCTCCTTCCTCAGTCTTTTACTCTCTTCCCTACTTTTTCATAGCATCCATCACCACCGGTCATATTAAATGTTTACTTGTTATGTTGCTTAACCTCACAAGCCCTGTGAGAACAAGGACTTCTTTGCCTGGTTCAGTGCACCATCCCCAACTCCCTCTAACAGTGTTCAAACAGTAGAGTTCAGTAAATACTTGTTGACTGAATTCTGTATCTACACATTCCTAAAAAAATACCTGGGTGTGTGTTGCTAATGGGTCAAAGAGCCTTGGTTATAAAAATAGCCCATACTTTTAATGCAGCCTGTGTTGCCAGCTTCTCACTGACCCAGGAAAGTAATTCACTGGGAGGATCTGATCTGATAAATAAGAAATATTATGTTTATTTATTATTCATTTATTCATTCAACAAATATTTTTAGGTCCTGACTTCATGCCAGGTAGCGTATTAGATGCTGATATACAGTGGTGGATAAAACAGATGTGGTCCCTGACCTCGGGAGATTAGAGTCTTGTAATAAAGCATTCTTATTTTTATAAAAGTCATCTCCTCCCCAGCTTCAGCAATATCATCTTTGCATATAAATCTGAAGACTAGAACCTAGAGAAAAAAAACAAAACCTTCTGGCAACAAGCCTGTGAGTGGGCAGTCAGGACATGCTATTTCCGTCCAGCCTGACTCCTTCCTCCTCACAGCACTCCTGGGGTACTGGGAACAGTTCCACAGACAGTACACATGTGTATTTCCCCATGGCACACGACGGTTCCTCTCTCACCCTCCACACACATGTGCATGCACGTGCACACACACCACCCAATAGCAAACTCTCATTTGGCACCAAACACCCGTCCTGAGGAACTGGCAATAAAATTCCAAGTGGCACAAGAACCATAAGGTAGATAGGAATAAGAATTTGCCCATCTCGCTCCCTCTTTGCAGCGTGCAATGTCACACCCTCGGTTTGCCAGCTTCCTGTTTGTCAGGCAAACTAGATGGTTGTGAGCAAAACTAGTCTTTTAGAAAAAAGGCAAAGGCAGCTGCTATGCAAGGAAATTTCAGAGTTAGGTTGCAGAGGATCTGAGTCTATATGTATAATTATAAATATTTTTTAAGATTTATTTGTCAGAGAGAGCACAGGCAGGGGGAGGGGCAGACCGAGGGAGAAGCAGGCTCCCCGCTGAGCAGGGAGCCTGCATGGGGCTCCATCCCCAGACCCTGGGACCTTGACCTGAGCCAAAGGTAGATGCTTAACACCCAGACGTCTCTCTATGTATGATTATATATATCCCAGATTTAAGGATAGGCTGCCATCCTACTTTTTTTTTTTTAATCTACCATTTACGCACATGGAGATCCGTTTCCCTTGGATCATGATGTCAGGAATCTCTCTGTTTTGAGTTTGGTCTGATTTTAACACTGCGGTGCTACCTAAGTAGAGACTCATTCAAACCATTGAGCCTGTGGTATGGACTCACTCAAACCATTGAGCCCACCTTTTGTTGTGATTTAACAGTTTTGTGCATACATGTCTCTCTATATTTTTTAAAGATTTTATTTATTTGTTTGAGAGAAAGAGAGAGTACAAGCACAGGGGAGGGGCAGAGGGAGAGGGAGAAGCAGACTCCCCACTAAGCAGGGAGCCCCAAGGAAGCAGGGTTCCATTCTAGGACCCTGAGGCTAGGACCTGAGCTGGAATCAAGAGTCAGACACTTAACCAACTGAGCCATCCAGGCGCCCCCATTTTTTTCCGAAGAAACTACAGGTTCCCTGAAGAGTTGCATGTCGGCATGTTTGGATTCTCAAGTTAGACTGCTTGGGTTCCCCTGACTCTACCTCATACTAACTTGAGCAAAGTTACTTAACCTCTTGGACATATAGGTTACCCATCTCTAAAACTGGCTTGTAATACTATCTTCTTCAGAGGGTTGTTGTGCAACTAAATGAGCTAAATCATAGAAAGTGTTTCCTGACATATTTAAAGCACCAAATAATACTTGCTAATATTCTTTTTAATGTTTACCCTCTAATGCATCCACTGCTGACTGATCTGGACAAGAAGTAAGCCATCACTAAATTGTTACAATCCAGAAGGCAGCCTTCCTAATGATAAGATTGTATAATTATGTTTAATGGATTTTAAGGTTGAGGCTGATCTTCCAAATATGTAAAAATAACTTTTGTAGTTCAAGATATCAATATAAGAAAACTAAAATTCTAAGAAAATTTGTTGGACAGAAGCAATAATTTTAAAATGCTTTACAAAATGCTTCAGCGTGATTATAATTCCATAGTGCCAAATAACCAGATAAAAATTAAGATTTTAGCCAATTATTTAGGCATCTAAACTTTCTTTTTCCTTCAGTTTCACCAAGATATTTGAGGTTGCATAGAAACAGTCTCTTGGTCTGTGTAAACTTTTATCTTCCTAAGAGTTTTCTTAATTATTTTTCTCTTTTCCTAGTCTCTCCTATTTCAAACCGTACAGTTCTTGGGGGTGTGTAAATGAGTTTCTATTTCTCATATAATTTTGTTTTTTGGATAACAGAATGACTTGGTCAAGCTAAGCCTCAAGATTAATTGGTCAGGCAGTCAGCTTGCTGTTTTTCCTGAACTGAAAGCCTTGAGAATCAACTAATTAGAGAGTTGTTCTAATACTAGAAGAGGAGATTCACAGAAAGTGACCTGACTTTGGCTTGTCCTTCCTTCTGGGGTTGATGTTAAATTAGTGGATTTCAGAGTTTTCTACCAAAGTTTTATCCAGTCATCATGAAATGAATTGCTCACTGTCACACATGTCCTCCCTATCTCCCTCCATCCCTTTCTCCCTCTCTCCTCCACTACCATTACTGATAACCAGAAGGATTGTTAGGCAAAAAAAGTAACAATGATATAAAACTCCTCCTTATCCTACTTGGTTTCTTGGTTCCTGAAGTTCACTTGAGAAATGAAGATGAAATATTGGTTAGCTTTGTGACTCTGAGAAAGTAATGGAGACATCCAAACCTCAGATTTATAAAGTATAGATTATGAAAGGATCTAATGCAGAGGATTGGTATGATCAATAAATGGGTTAATCCAGCACATTGTCTGGCACCAATAAGAGATCAAAATATGTGAAGTCATTTTTATTACAAGAAGTTGCTAATAGTTCTATAAAAAGAGACGCAGTGTAGGCAAGGGGAAAATTTACAGATTTTAAACTTTACCTCCTCTATTTCCTTTTAAGTAAAGAAAGAACAAAGAAGGACTCTTCCCAAAGAAATGACAGAGCAACAATGGTGTGAGAGGTTACCTGTCTTCAATTCATTCATTCTCTTGTATGTTCCATAAATAAGTAATGAGCACCTATTGTGTGTTATATGTTGTTCTCTATACTGGGAAAATGGTAGTAAATAAGGCAGACAATCAAAAGAAAAAAATAGCTGCAGCTAGTTATAAGAACCATGAAGAAAATAATATAAGGCGATGTGACATAAGAATGTGATGATGGATTGTAGGCCATAGATACTGTGGTCAGAGAAGCTTATGACGTGAAGGATGTCATCAGCCATACCATACAAACACCAGGGAACATTCCTCCATACAGGGGAATACAAGTAAAAGGGACATGAAGCAGCAATGAGCTTGCTATGTTAACATAAAAGAAAGCAGGGCAGTGAGGCCAGAGCTTAGTTAGCAGGGGAGAGAGTGGTGGTACTCACAGTCATAAAGGAAGGCAGCGGTCAGACCATGGAAGTCCGCAAAGGCTATGATAAGGAGCTCGGCTTTATTTACATGTAATAGGAAACCTTGGGTGGTTTAAAGCAGGTCAGGGGCATAATATACTTTGTTTTTTTCAAGTCTCCCTTTTGCTGCTGTATGGAGAATGCAGGGAGGCTATCACAGTCAACTGGATAGAGAAGAATGAGATTGGCTGAGGAGGCAGCAGAGGTAATGGAGAGTAAAGGTTGGATTTAGGATCAATTATTTTAGAGAGAGTTGATAGGAATTGCTAATGGATTAGGTAAGGGGATGTGGTATCATTACAGGTCTATCAGTGGTGCCCCTCTATTGAATGCTTGGCTTGTGATGTAGGCTTACATATAACAAAGAATGAGGATGAAACTATATCTCAAGCCACCCACATCCCTCCCAACTCCACTCTGGCCAGATGTCATCTCAACAAGGCGAGACACAGTCTAGCTAAATAGTCACTGAGTTTCTGTTACCATGTTCTGGACCAAGTTCTGAGTACTGGTTAAGGAGTAGGAAGCAAGATAGGCACACCACTGTTCTAGTGGAACTTAGGTTCTAATGTAAGGAAATAGACTATCAATAATAAGTAAATATCATAAAATATCAGATACCCAAAAGCACTGTTGATAAAATAAGGACAGAAGGATGTGTTAGTAACTCTCGGGTTGCTATATTAGAATTATCGTTCAGGGGGGCTTCTCTGTAGGAGTGTCACAGTTCTGTTGGAAGCAGATTAGCTTTGAGTCATGTGCTCTACGTCTGTGAAGTGACATCACATAGGCCATTAGATATCTGCACCTAGAATATTGGGAAGAGGACAGCATTAAAGCAACAGGTGGGATTTAAAGCCAGAGGCCTCAGTGATCATTAAGCAAAAAGGTAGAGATTGAAAATAGAAGGAGGCCAAGAACCAAGCTCTGGGAATTCTTCAATAGTTATAGGTTGTACAGGTGAAAAACTAGGAAAGGAGAATGGAGCAGCCAGACTTAATGGTTAAAAACAGAGCACTGTGGCATTACTGTGCAGATAAGCTGAAGCCCTCTCCACCATCTTCTCCCCTCTAGCCCTTCATCCTCAGGAAATACCAGATGATGACTTCTCTTTTAATGTATGTAATGGGAATCTGGGTAGGGTCCAGCATTGTGATGTGGGGTGGTACTCTCTTGACCAGAATTCATCCACCCAAGTCATCTACATAAGTAATTGCTTTGCTGTTGGAGGAAGGACAGAGTCCTGCATTGTGGGAACTCTGACATCAATTGTGATCTTCCCACTTTTAAGCCAGCAGGCTTCTGAATCAGTGATGCTCCCTCCAAGCCTGGCGGAGAGGTATCTGATATGCCAATCATATCTAATGACTCCAACCAGGCAACATAATGGGCTCTTTTCTAAGGGAACACAAACAACAAGAGAAAGCTTCTAGGGACAGTACAGCTCTGTAGAATCTAGCAAACCTCAGACTTTTTGAGAGAGCAGGCACAGATGTGACAAGAATAATAAGAAAGATGGCTTGGTGGAGGCAAATGCATGGGTAGGTGGGGAAGGGGAAAAAGAAGGTAGATCCTGGAGCCATGTAATGGCAACAGATGAAATCATAGGCTAAGAACATAAAAACATTTAATAATTCAAATTAAGAACTCAATCAATAGAGTTAAGAGCTGCTATACTGGAACAGGAGAGAAGTTACTGACAGGAAGTCATGTCAATAAAAAAGAAAAAATCCAGACAAAAACAATGAAGTAAAAAAGTATGAAAAATAAGAAGATAGCCTAAAAGATACATGAGACATAGTATATAGGTCTAAGATTTGTAACTGGAATCCAAGAAGTGGAAGGAAGAGAGGTAATGGGCAAAAACTAATTTTGAAGAGACACTGGCTTGAAATTTTATAAATTGATAAAAGTCATTGGGTGCTGCCGTTTCCAGAAGTATATTAACTCCAATTGAGATGAATAAAGAGAAAATTATAGTTAGGGGTACATCACAGTAGTACTACTAAAAACTGAAGACAAAGAAAATCTTAAAAACAATGAATCATGGAACACTACATCAAAAACTAATGATGTATGGTGACTAACATAACATAATAAAATAAAATTTAAAAAAACAGGCACAAAAATGCACTACCACCAAAGAGAAAACAATTGCACAGTTGACTTTTCAACAAAAATTAGGGAACCCTAGCAGACCGTGGAGTGACAGCTTTAAAATGCTGAAGGAAAATAACAGCCACTCTAGAATCCTATATCTCCTAAAAATATCCTTCACATATTAAGGCAAAATAAATATATTTTAAATAAACAAACCCTGTGATGGCTTATTACAAGCAGACACATTTAAAAATGCAGAACTGAGTGAGCAACAATAAAAAGTGTTGAATATTGATGAAAATTTTTGAAAATAATAACATAGTTTAAAATATAGGAAAAATTGGGGCACCTGGGTGGCTCAGTCGTTAAGCATCTGCCTTCCGCTCAGATCATGATCCCAGAGTCCTGGGATCGAGCCCCACATCGGGCTCCCTGTTCAGTGGGAAGCCTGCTTCTCCCTCTCCCACTCCCCCTGCTTGTGTTCCCTCTCGCTGTCTCTCTGTCAAATAAATAAATAAAATCTTTAAAAATAAATAAATAAATAAATAAATAAATAAATAAATAAATAAAATATAGGAAAAATAAGTAGAAGGCAGGAGAGAGAGAGGAAGAGAGTGAGAAAATTAAGACGATTAACGAGGTCTTAGCTTTTATGGGGAGTAGTGAAACTGCTCATGAAAATTATACTTCAGTAATTAATAGATATATACTGTAATCTCTAGTGTAATCATTATTTTTAAAGGACAGGCTAATGTAAAAGGAACAAGCTAATAGAGGAGAAAATCTTAGAGTTAAAAAATGCATGATTGATTCAAAAGAAGACAAAAAAGGAGAATGAGAGACAGAGAACAAGTGAAGGAGGTACAATACAAATGATCATATGATCAATTAGTTGCATTAAGTGTAAGTGGACTGAAAACCCCTAAAATCAATGGCTCTCAGGTTGGATTTTGTAAATCTGTACTCTAAATATGTATGATAAAATCTCTCAGCAACTGCATATAGAAGGGAACATTTCAACCGGATTAAGGATGGCAACAAAAACCCTATACCAAATAGTATACTTAATGGTGAAAAGGTGGTCATTTTCCTGGAGTTTGGAATAATACAATGATGCCCTCTTTCACAACTTCCACTCAGTGTTATACTAGAGTTTCTAGTCAGTAGAGTAAAGCAAGAGAACAAAATTAAAAAAAAAAAAACACATTGGAAATTAGACATGAAATGTCCTTATTAACAGATGACATGATTGTGTAAATAGAAAATATGTATTTATAGACAAACAATTCGAAGATACTTTGCAAGGTTTTTCGTTAATATGTAAAAACTAAGTCCTATCTCCACATACTAGAAACAAACACTTAGGATGACTTTTTTTTTAGCTTGTACCATTTATAATAGCAATAAAAACATCCAACATTTATGAATAAATCTAAAGAAAGAAGGTCAAAATAGTAACACAAAAAGTAACTTTTAAAACTTTACCAATAGAAAGAAGATTTAAATAGAGAGATGATATATGTTCACATATTTAAAAGATTCAGCATTGTAATTGTCTCTTCTTTCCCAAGTTCATATATAGAGAAATGCAACTCTAATCAAAATTCTAGAACCATTTTTGTGGAAATTGAAAAGTTATTATAAATCTATCTGCAAATGCAAAGGGTGAAAAATAGCCAATGCATATTGGAGGAATTTACCACTTATCAAGATTTCTTATAAAGCTATAAGAAATAAATCTATGTAGTAAATTAAAACATTGGGTATTAGACACAAGGATAAACAGATCAATGGATTATATTAGAGTCCAGAAAAGAACCCACATTTATATGGACTTTGAGTCTCTCAAAAAGTGACACTGTAGAACAGTAGAGGAAAGGTGTTCTTTTAAATAATTGATCTTGGGAAAATTTTTATCTCTTTTGGGAAAAAAAAAAGAATTACATCCCCTACCACATACACATAAAGCAATTCCAGATGAAGTATTGTTCTAAATGTTTAAAATAAAATACTAAGTTTTCTGGAAGATAACAAAAACAATAATATTCATAACCTTAGGTGGGTAAAAATCTTTTTAAACAGGACACAAAAAGTTATAACCATGAAAGAAAATGTGGATAAATTGAACTACATTAAAAGTTAATTTTTATTTCATCAAAGAAACATTAAGAGACTGAAAAGGCACACCGCAGAGCGAGGAAGACTAGGTTAGAGAAGCAGGTAATTAACAAGAGATTCAAATCCAGATTATAAAGAACTCCTATAAGCAAATAAGAAAAACCCTAACAACTCAATTAAAAAAAAATGAGTAAGGGACGTGAACAAGCACTTCAAAAAAGATACTTTGTAAATGACCAAAAGTACATGAAATATATAAATGGCCAATAAACATAAGAAAATGTACTCAATTCTATTAGTCATCAGAGAAATGCACATTAAAACCACAATGGAATACCACTACACACTGACCAGAATGGCTAAAATTAAAGGGACTAAAAATACCTGGGGTTGGTGTGGTCATAGTGGTACTAGAAATTTTATATATTGCTGGTGGGAGTGTAAACTTTGGAAAACTATTTAGCAAATCCACTAAAGCCGAATATACACACGTAGACTCTGATCAAGCTATTCTACTACTAAGTATATAAATGCATACATTTACATATGAAATGCATACATATATTCACCAAAAGACATAAGAATGTTCATAGCTGTACTGTTCATAATAACCCTGAGCTGGAAACAACTCAATGTCTATCAACAATAGAATGACCAAGTAAATTTGGTATATTTATATAAGGAAATACTTATATCAATGACAATACCTTGTATTTCTCCATTTATGTAAATATCAAAATCGGAATATCAGATATCAAGATAATTACCTTTGGCAGGTGAGGAATAATGACTGGGGTGGGAGTCCATGGGGGCCCTTGGAGTGCTGGCTCTATTTCTTGGTCTAGGAAGTGGTTACGAGAGTGAAAAAAAGTCATAATGGTATGTATTCTCTGTACACATGTTACTCCTCGTTAAAAAGAGGACAGTGCAGTAACCAGAGGCTGAACTGTTATTAGCCCCAGGCCCTTGGAATCAAGGAGAAGAGGTTACTGAAACCAGAAAAGAAGTTCTCTTGAGTCCTCTGTTTTGAAAGGAAGCCAAGATTTTCTATTAAGAGACAACTGAAGACCTTATAGGAAAAAACATGGGAGAATATATAAATCCTCTGACCTCACTAACCTCTCTTCTTCTCTCCCATTGGGAATCCATATTGGCTAAACACACCCGGCAATCAGAGAGCATGGGAAATTGTAGATAAGTAGACTTCAAATATCTTCATGAAAAAGAGGAAACACAAAAGCTACCATTCTAGCCAAGTTGTCTCTTGCTAAAAAGATATCCTAGAAGCCTCACCTCCTGACTTCTGCTTACCTCTCATTGTCCCAGATAGACAGCATGAGCACCCATCCTTGCCAAGAAAGCTGAGGAAATGCATTTTAAATCAATTTTATTGGGACATAATTTGCATGCAATAAAGTTCATTCATTTAAGAGTTTAACCCATGGAGTTTGTTTGTTTGTTTGTTTGTTTAATATTTATTTATTTATTTGAGAGAGGCAGGGGGGTGGGGAACAAAGGGAAAGGGAGAGAAAGTCTTAAGTGGTCTCCATGCTGAGTGCGCGGAGCTGGATGCTGGACTTGATCTCCTGACTCTGAGATCACAACCTGAACTGAAACCAGGAGTCAGAGGCTTAACTAACTGTACCCCTCAGACACCCCCCAAGGAGTTTTAACAAATGTATACTCCTCTTAATCACCACCACAATCAAGATACAGAACATTTCCATCATTCCAAAAGATTACTTTGCGCTCATTTATAGTGAATGTTCCCACTTCCTATCCTAGTCATAAACAGATTTATTTATTTATTTAATTTTTTAAAAGATTTCATTTTATTTTTTTTTAAAGATTTTATTTATTTATTTGACAGAGAGAGACACAGCAAGAGAGGGAACACAAGCAGGGGGAGTGGGAGAGGGAGAAGCAGGCTTCCCGCTGAGCGGGGCTCGATCCCAGGACCCTGGGATCATGACCCGAGCTGAAGGCAGATGCTTAACGACTGAGCCACCCAGGTGCCCCTAAAGATTTTATTGTTAAGTAATCTCTGCACCCAACGTGGGGCTTGAACTCACAACCCCGATGTCAAGAGTTACCTGCTCTACTGACTGAGCCACCCAGGCACACCTAATTTTTTTTTTAATTAAGGTGAAATTGATATAACATAAAATCAACCATTTTGAAGTGAGCAATTCATTGGTATTTAGTACATTGACAATTTTATATGAACACACTGACTTAATTTCTATCACTGTAGGGTAGTTTATCCTTGGAGAATGTCATGTAAATGCACTTGTACGAATGTTTTTTGTGTGTCTGATTTCTTTCACTCAACAAAATATTCTTGTGGTTTATCCATGTTGTTGCATGTATTCACAGTCCCTTCGTTTTATTGCTGTACAGTACTCCATTGCATGGAAGTACCAGAATGTGTTGCTTCATTAACTTGATGGTAGATATTTGTGTTGTTTCCAGTCTCTGACTATTATTAATAAAGCTACTCTTTTACAAAGCTTTTTGTAAATTTCATTGAGAAATTTTCTTCAATTCTGAACGCTGTTATGACTAGATGTTGAATTGATCAAACGTATCTATTGAGATGATCATATAATTTTTCTCTTTTATTTAAGATAATGGATTCATAGAGAGAGAGAGACAGAGGAAGAGAGAGAGTGTGTGCAAGCAGTGGGGAGGGGCAGAGAGAGAGGGAGAGAGAGACTCTTAAGCAGGTTCCACACTCAGCACGGAGCTTGATGCAGGGCTCCATCTCAGGACCTTGAGATCATGACCTGAGCCAAAATCAAGAGTCAGACACTTAACCGACTGAGCCTCCCAGGCACCCCACAGTAGGTTAACTTTTAAATCAATCTTGCATTTGGTCATGATTCATCGCAATTTTTATGTATTGCTTGCTTCTATTTGCTGATATTGTGTTATGGATAATCATACATATGATCACAGGATCTTCAGTTTTATTTTCCTGTAGTGTCTGTGTGTGATTTCAGTATTATGGTAATACTGGCCTTCATATAATATGTTTAAAATTGTTTCCTCCTCCCCCATTTTCAGAGAGTTTATATAAGAAGAGTATTTCTTCCTTAAATATCTGATAGAATTTACCATTTCAGCCATTTGGTCCCAGACTTTGGGAAGGGTTTTATTCATGATAAATTCAATTTCTTTAGTAGATACAGGGATTTTCTGATTTTCTGTATCTTCTTGTGTCTGTTGTGTTCATTTGTGTCTTTCAGAAATTATCTATTTAATCTAAATTGGAAAATTTATCGGCATAAAATGGTTAATACTACTTATTTCCCTTTTAAAGTTTGTAAAATCTATAATGAGTTTCCTTCTCTCATTTCTCATATTGTTAATTTGGTTTTTTTTCTTTTCTTTTTGTTTTTTTTTAATTTAGGGACTCCTTGTTCTGTTTTTGATTCCTGCTCCTAACTTTATTATTTCCTTCTTTCTCCTCACTTGGGTTTACTTTGCCCTTCTTTTTCTAGATTCTCTAGGTATAAGCTTAGATCACTAATTTTAAGCCTTTATTATTTTCTGATATAAGCTTTTTTTTTTAAAGATTTTTTTTTAAATTTATTTATTTGAGAGAGAGAATGAGATAGAGAGCATGAGAGGAGGGAGGTTCAGAGAGAGAAGCAGACTCCCTGCCGAGCAGGGAGCCCGATGCGGGACTCGATCCTGGGACTCCAGGATCATGACCTGAGCCAAAGGCAGTCGCTTAACCAACTGAGCCACCCAGGCACCCTCTGATATAAGCTTTTAAAGCTATAAATTTTCAAAGGTTCTTTATCTCCAGTACATGAATTTTGATATATTGGGTTTTTTCCATTGTTATTCAGTTAAAAATAGTATCACATTTCTCTTGTGGTTTCTTTGAGCCGTGAGCTACTTAGAAGACTATTGTTTAATTTCTAATAATTGAGGATATTCTGGATTTTGTTATTAATCTCTAATTTACTGTAGTGTGGCCAGAGAGCATTTTCTGTATGAGTTTAATCCTTTTAAATTCATGGAAACTTACTTTGCATCCCGGTATATGATTGCTCTTGGTGGTATTCCATGTACATTCCATGGTATTCCATGTACACTTAAAAAGAATGTGTATTTTTTCAGGTATTGGGTGTTGTGTTTTTTCAGTGTCAGTTAACCGAAAATTGGGTGATAATATTGTTTGCTTCTACATTATTACTGACTTTCATTCTACTTCTATCTGTTTTTGATAGAGGAATGTCCAGGTTTTCTATTATAAATGTAAATATGTCTATTTCTCCTTTTGGTTCTGGTTAGTTTTGCTTAATTTGAAGTTCTATTACAGGGCCCATACACATTTAATATTATTTTATCTTTCTGATGTATTAACCCATTTATCGGTACAAAATGCCCCCCCTTTGGCCCTGGGAATATAGCTTGTCCTTCAGTCTGCTTTTTTCTGATATTAGGATGTCTCTTAGGTTTACTTGCATGACATGACTGTTTCTATCCTTTCACTTGAGACCTGTTTTTTTTTTTTTTTTTTTACTTAAAGTGAATTTTTAAAGACAGTATTTAGATGGGGCTTACATTTTTATCCAATCTGTAAATCTCTGCTTTTTAACTGGTGTTCTTTTTCCATTTTAAATTGACTGTCTTGCTGTTTTTCCTATTTGTTCATCTGGTTTTTGTCCTTATTTCCTCTTTTTCTGCCTTCATTTGTATTAATTGCTTATCTTTAGCATATTATCTCCTCTAGTGACTTATTAGGTATACCTCTTCGTTTTATTTCTGTGTGGTTGCTTCAGGATTTTAAAATATATATCTAACATCATAGTCTACATATTATACCATTGATGTATAATGTAAAAAGCAGTATTCCTTTCCCTGTCTGGTCTTTGTATCAGTATTTCTACATAGGATGTTCATACACATATGTGCACAAATATGTGTGACAAAAATACCTATAATATAACACAATTCACTGTTAGTCTTTTGATTTAGTAAGTCAAATGTTTGGTTTAGTAAGTCAAATTAAAAAAAAATTTTAAACAAGAAAACAAGTCTTTTATAGTTACTCATGTATTTACCATTTCCTGTCTTCCTCAGTCCTTTATGTAGATCGGAATTCATAACAATCATTTCCATGGCAATGAATTCACTCACCTTTTTCTTTCTTCTCTAGAAAGTTCTTTATGTTGCCTTCATATTTGAAGGATAGAAAAATATTTTCATTGGTTATGGAACTCTAGGTTGATAGAGTTTTTAAAAAATTATTTCAAGGCTTATAGATGTTCTTCCATTATCTTAATGGCTTATGCTATTTATGGTGAGAAGTCAGTGGTCATTCTTAAATGTGTTCCCCTCTACATAACGGATGCTTTTTTCCTGATTATTTTAAAGATTTTACCTTTGTAACTGTTATTAAGTAATTTTATTATTATGTGCCTTAAAAGATTTTTTTAACTTATCCTGAGTGGGGTTTATTAAATTTCTTAGTTCTATGAGTTTATATTTTTTAATGAAATTTGGAATATTTTAGCTATCACTCCATCAGTACTTTTTGTGCCCCACCCCTAACTCTCCTTCTAGCACTCCAATTGCAGTGTTTAGTGGCTTGATCTTTTCCCACAGATCACTAACAGTCTCTTAATTTTTTTAGCAATTTTTTTTTAGCATTGTTTAGGTTTAGATAGTTTTATCTCCCTGCCTTCAATTTTGGTGATTTTTGCTTTTGTTGTGTTTAATTTACTTTGAAGCTCATCCTACTAAGCTTTTTTTTTAGACATTGTATATCTTAGCTCTAGAAGTTCCATTAGGTACCTCTTTGTAGATTCCTTTTCTCTTCTCATTATGTTCTTGTTTCCTTTACGTCCTTGAATATATATATATAATATATATATATATTTTTTTAAGATTTTATTTATTTATTTGAGAGAGAAAGAATGAGAGAGAGCACATGAGAGGGGAGAGGGTCAGAGGCAGAAGCAGGCTCCCTGCCGAGCAGGGAGCCCGATGCGGGACTCGATCCCGGGACTCCAGGATCATGACCTGAGCCGAAGGCAGTCGCTTAACCAACTGAGCCACCCAGGCGCCCATTGAATATATTTTTAATACATCTTTTAAGTCCTTGACTAATAACACCATCCTCCCTATAATGTTTAGAGCTGCTTCTATTGACTGAATATTCTCTTTTATTCTGATAGTTAATTTGTTTTGTAATAATCTTGTCCCTTTAAAGCCTATTTTAAGCTTTGCCTGGGAGAGCCTAGATGAGCTATCACTCTGTGGTTGGTTTAGCCCTGCTGCTGGGGCATGGCCTTTCTGGGATCTGTACTGAGTATCTCAGGTTAATAATATCCCATTTGGGGGTGAAGGGTAGTTCTCATATCTAGTCAGTTTATACCTTCCCAATATTTCAGGCTCACTGGTCATTCTTTTCCAGGCTTGTGGAGTCTCACACTGTGCATGTATCTCTTAATATACAGTCTGAGACTCAAGAAGACTTCCCTTATACACTTACTGAATTTTTCTACTCCCTATCACTCTGCCTCCAAATTACAACTGGCTTGGACTCCCAGAAATCTTCTCTGTTTCCTCAGCACAGCAAGAAGGTCATGATTTGCTTGGCTGCCCCTTTCTTACCCTGGGGTCCATCAAGTGCCTCCAGACTGAAGGAGAGATTACAAGGCTTTGCTTGTTTGTTTTCTTTCTCTAAGGGATTACAATTCTGTGTTACTCATTGTTTTATATCTGAAAATAGTTTGTTTTTATTTCCCTCACATGCTGTCTAGTTTTTTAGTGGTGATAGTAGATGGGATAGTCTGGAACCACGTGCCCCATCATGGCCAGAAACAGAAGTCAGAAATTATTATTTTCATTTTTTTTACTTTCACATCTGTTAACATACGCTGCCATATGCTGTATGGCATAAGGGAGCTCACAAGTTTTGCAGTGACTGTAAGAATTAATGACAGTGTGTCACATGGAATCACATAATACCCTGGAAACTTTTGGTTGTGTAGCCTTTTCTCTAAAACACTTCCCTAAGCTCTCAGTTTTCCTGGGAATTTGCTTGGTTTGGTTTAGAAAATTTCTTCCTTTTTCAGTTTGTACACAAATGCCTGAACTTCCAAGATAGGACTAATCTTGACTAGGTATCGGTCTAGTATGACTATTATATCAGTACTGTACTTATTAGAAATTAAGAATTAAAATAAATGTATTAATACCAGATTCTGAGAATCAGAGCTCTGTGATCTATACCTTCTCTCTTAATCCCTATGAAAACCCCATAAGCAGAAAGGTATAATTTAAATAAATTTACAAGTACTGTTAGCTTATTTTCAGTTTTCCTTCTGTCTTTCCACCCCTCCTGCTTTCCTTCTTTTGCCAAAGTTGATTGTGACTATTTTGTTCCATCCTATTTAGTACAACCCCCAAATCTTTCATGATATGGCACCATTACTATCTTTTATTCATTTATCCACTCAGTAAATATTTATAAATAACTTGTAATTTTCTAGGTTGTTTGACAGATTCTAGAAATAAAGTAGAAAGCTTTCTTAATTCCAGTGGAAATCAAAAGCCTAATGGGAGGAGAAATAACTACATAAATAAGTATGTACTTACAAAATATGTGTGCTTTGAAGAAAAGGAACAAAGTACTTTGAGAGTACATACCTGGATATGTCCATTTGGGCTCTCCAGAAAGAAAATGCCAAGATCGAATTTAAAATGTTAAGAGATTGATTAGTGGGAATGTTTATGGAGGAAAAAGGGGAGAGAAAAGAGGAGTGGGGAGAGTTGCAGATAGTGATGTGAGTTTGACACCTGTATAAGGAGAGAGGGAAGGTTGGGTGGAAAGAACGTAAGACAGCTATGCAGCTCTGAGAAAGCCTAAGCCAGATTAAGGGAAAGCTCCAGAGCAAAGATTGCCTCCTAGAGGAACCCTCTGTTAGGTCTGGAATGGATGGGTCGAGTACATGTGCTGCACTCACTCATTGGTTGGGAGCTGCCCAGGGAGAGCGTGGCCTCAGTGTTGATGCTGTGATGGATCGTAAAGGTGTGGCTGGAGATTCAGCTAACTACACTCCTCGCAGCACATTTTCCCTGAGGGAAAATGTGAGCAGAGCACTCCCAAAGCTGCCCTACAGGATCACTGGACCTGGTCTAGCTGGGTGAGGAAGATTTCTCTAGGATATTTTAAAAACCATGTTCAAGTGATTAGCATCTCTTCCATGTACAATGGAGAGACTAGCTATTCAGGTCACATAAGGAGAAAATTTCTTAGACTAGTTGTTAAGACAAAGGCCACTTTGCTATATTTTGGTGGTAGACCCCGTATTTAAAGCCTTCTGTGTTTCTAGCATATCCCCTATGTAGCCAGCATTAGATCTGACTTCACAGTGATTTTTGTGGCTCTATCATTGCCATTGTGAAAGCCCAAATCTTCCTTCTCTCCCATCCCCATGTTAGTGATAGACACCATTACACATACATCTCATCCAAAACTATTTATTGAACACCTGATATATTACAAGCATTGTCTTACGAGATTTCTCTTATTTTGGTGGCTGGAGTCATACCCAGAAATATACCTTGAATCTTTTCTATTCAACTTGCTTTTCTTGACCTCAGCAGATCACATTTGTATCTTCAAACAGCTAATGTTATGAGTAGCTTTGATTGTTGAACAGCAGTTATTTAAATATTTATGGTCAATCTGTTCCAAAACAATATTGAAAGCATCAGTACAGAGTTTAAGAAATACATAAAAATCAATGGGGCAAATTTATGTATTGGAAGATCTACATTTCTAACTATGTGCCAGATTTTCCATTTATAATTCTTGCAAATGAAACACTTTGGGTAATCATAAATAGTGACCTCTCTGAACCTTTCTCTCTGAATTATGGTCTGTCAGTAATAAACAGAGAGCAGTATTTGATTTGTAGGCTGAACTATACAAAGCAAGAACTCAATGCTAATGCCTTTGATCATTCTAATTCATTTTAACTGGCCAAGATGGAGATGGCAAAAATTCTTTTATAACATCATCACCTTCTGGGTTCTAAGTGTGCCTAGTGCTTGTTTTGACACATTTTCTGTGCAGTAGCTGTACCTAGCATTGTGTCTGGCACCAGAAGGACATCATTAAATATTTGTGTATAAATCTGATAGTCTGAAGCCAGCATGGAACACTGCCTAGTTCACCCCACAACCTTGGTTCTCCAGCAAGGTCCCATGGGAAATGAAATCTAATACAACAGCAACACTCATACTTCAGTTCCCAAATACTTTAGTTAACTGAGCTGTTTCTTTTTGCCATCACTTCAACTTTCACTGTAGTAACTACATATACTGTTGTTTCTAGAATCTAAATGCATGGGATTTCCTTTTTTTTTTTTTTTAAAGATTTTATTTATTTATTTGACAGAGAGAGAGACAACGAGAGAGGGAACACAAGCAGGGGGAGTGGGAGAGGGAGAAGCAGGCTTCCTGCTGAGCAGGGAGCCCGGTGTGGGGCTCGATCCCAGGACCCCGGGATCATGACCTGAGCCGAAGGCAGACGCTCAACAACTGAGCCACCCAGGCGCCCCGGGATTTCCTATTTAGAAGGGAACTTGGAGGTAATATAATGCAGGAATGACAAATATAATTTATTTCATTTTCTAAGCTCAGTAGGAAAAAGTGCTATTTCCACTCAGTAATGTCTCTTAAAGGTGGGTTAAGGCATGAGCACCAGATGTTGGCCCCACCACATTGAGTCCAACTCTCCATCCTGACAGATGGCCATCAACCTCCACTCAAACACTTCTTTTTTTTTTTTTTTTTTTTAAGATTTTATTTATTTATTTGACAGAGAGAGAAAGAGAACACAAGTAGGCAGAGTCGCAGGCAGAGGGAGAGGGAGAAGCCGGCTCTCCACTGAGCAGGGAGCCGGACGCGGGGCTCGATCCCAGGACTCCAGGATCATGACCTGAGCCGAAGGCAGCCGCTTAACCAACTGAGCCACCCAGGTGCCCCCACTCAAACACTTCTAAGCCAGGAAAATGCTGCCTTTCAAACTGGCTCATGTCATGACTGAATGATGAAAAGTCTTTCTGTATAATTAGCTGAAATCTATACTTCTACACCTTCCACACTTTCATTTGAGTTCTGTCTTTTTGGGTCACAAAATATATCTACTCTGTCTTATTCTATATGATAGTACTTTATATATTTGAACACAATTTCTCTGAGCTCCTTTTTCTTTTGGTTAACTGCCAGTCTTTTAGCATCTTTGAAAGTTTTTTTAGAGATTTGTTTATTTATTTATTTAGAGTGCATGTGCAAACAGGGGGAGGGGCAGAGGGAGACAGAATCTCAAGCAGACTCCATGCTGAGTGCGGAACCTGATGGGGTGCTCAATCTCACAACACTGAGATCACAACCTAAGTGGAAACTTAGAGCAGGAGCTTAACTGACTGAGCCATCCAGGCACCTCTGACATTTTTATCTATGCTACTTAAAGTTTCTGACAAAAGTTCTAAAACCATACTGCAGAGTTTGTGTGTGCATGTGTGTGTGTGCATACATGTGTGTGTATGGTGTATATATGTCCTAGAATATAATTCATCTAGGCCTGGAAGAATTCCTTATCTGTAAAGCAACACCATGTTGTCTTCAATATATTCTCATTTAGCGTGGGCTTTAATTCCCTCTTAAAGCCATTGGCTTTACCTTTCCAGTTCGAAGATCATTCTCCTTGATAGAATAGATAAGCAATGGAAATTTTAGATGCTTCTCCTCTCTCACTGTCATCTGTTAACATTACGTCATCTTTTTCCAAGCAGCAAGCTTAACCCCTTCTTGTTTTTCTTCTTGCTCCTAGTCTAATGTAAAAAGCCTTTGCCAAATCTAAGAACACTTTTTAGTTCATATCTTATTTTACATTGCAGCTATATTTGACACTGTTGATTATTCCCTCCTTTCTGAAATTCTCTACTCCCTTAGTGTCTACAAATTTATTTTCATTTGATTCTCCTCTTCTCTTTCTCTGTGTGTTACTACTCTGCTTCCTCTGTGGGCTTCTCCTCTGCTTTCCATGGTGTGTCCACCACAATTCTGGTGAACAGAACAACATGAACTCTGTCCTTGAGTTAAGTTCATGCACTCCAGTGGTTTAACCACCCTGTATTCTGATGACACTAAAATATTATCTCCAGCTCAGACCTCTTCCCAAGGTTAAGACTGAGTACTGACGTTCCAGAGTAGCTAAAACTGAATCATCATCTTCCTCCCACATGTCCATCCACTATTCTGCTCTTTCTCGTCAGTGTCCTATCTCAGTGACTGTCATCACCTTCTGCCCACTCATCCAAATAAATGGAAACTCATGTTCCTCCTTCCTCCCATCCAGTATATATACCAGTCACCCAATCCAACTGATTTTATTGCCTGCAGTGTTTTTGTTCCATCTCTTCTTCTGTTGTTCTGTTTCCCTGGTTAGGCATTCCATTTTTAAACTTGGAATTTTTCAATAGCCTCCTGGCCTGTTTTTGTGTTTTGTTCTATTTTGTTCTTTGCTTTGTTTTTGCTTTCATTCTTTTGTTCCTCAGGTCTGGCCTCTACCTCTAGCCAGCAAAGTCTATCTAAAACATAAATATGACCAGGTCCCTTTACTGTTTCAAATCCTTCCAGCTTCCCCTTCACCCACAAAACAAACTTCCAGAGCGTGGTGTTTAAGGTAGTCTGTGATGTGGCCCAAAGTTCTCCATCTACCTTTATATTCTTCTATTCCTTGCCCTGGAATAGAAGCTGTAATCATGCAAAAATGTCCATGGAATCCAGCATATTTCATGTTATTTCAGGTCTTCTTACCTTGTTTATGCCATGTTTTCTGCCTGGCATTTCACTTGTCTTTTTTTTTTTTTTGACTAATTTTTGTTCATCTCTTATAGTTCAGCTCAGTCTTCATTTTCTCTAGAAGGTACTCCAGACAATACAAAGGAACAGAAGACACGCCCTCTGTGTTCTCATAGCACTCTGCACCTGCATCTTTTCTGTCGCTGACTGTTAACTCTACAGGGCATCTGGATATGGGACTGTCTCCTTTGTAGCAGGGACCACATCTTCTTGAACTTTATTTTTGCTCTTGAACTTTCTTTCTGACCTTATATTTCCTTGGGCTTCTTTCAGAAAGATTTAGGTTGGTATTTTCTTAACTAATGAATTCTTTATGTACACTGAGAAATACAATAAGAAAACCTAATGCTACTGAGCTTCAAATTCAATGCAAACAATATCTAAGAACTAAAAGTCACATAGGAATGGATTTGCTTGCTAGAATATGATCACAAAAAAATGCTATTTTTTTTTTTTAGCAAGTGTCTTTAACTTAGAGGACAAAGTCATGGTCTTGATTTTCAAATTTACTCAACAAATATTTACTGAGTACCTGGGTTGTGGAGAGGTGAATTAGACATTTATTCCATTTTTCAGGAAGCTTACAGTTCAGCAGAAACAATAGCATAACTATATTCCAAGGAAGAAATGATGACGTTGGTGATGATAATGAAAAAATCAGATTTACTTTCATTATCTGACTTAACTCATAATCATAATGTAAGCTACCATCATCCTTATTTTATGATGAGAGAACTAAGACTTTAGAGAGCTAAAGAACATGCTCAGGGCTACACTCTGAGTTTCAACACTCTTGACCCTATGCTATGCTCTCTACAATATCATGATGTGTTATAAGAAAGAGTCAGCCAAAAGTACAACTCAGAAAAAAGCAAGACAGATGGCTTCCTGCTGGAGGGACCAGAGAAGGCTCCATGGAGGAGATGGTATTTGGTTTAAGCATTAAAACATGATTAAAATTTGGATCTTCAGAGAGGCAGGGGAAGACATTCCAGGCAGAGGCAAGAGTTTAAATATAGTCACAGAGGTGGTAGAGTGTGCAGCATACACAATGCTAAGCAAGGGAGGTCGGTTTGGATGAAGCATTAAAAAGAGTAGTGAGAACACAAATTGAAATGTGGGTGGGAAGTCACTATTCTTACCGAGCAATGTGAGCTTCCTTCTAGAACCATAGAAAGCCAATGAGAATTTAGAACAGGGCAATGACCTAAGAAATTAATACCACTGAAGTCTGTAAAATTTATTGGAGGAAGGAGAGTCTGGGATAGTTTATTCACTCAACAAACATTTATTAAGTATCAGACAATGTTTTATGTACTGACGCAACATCAGTGAAAAAAAGAGGCAACAATTTCTGCTCTTAAGGAGTTCTTCCAGTTGGAGGAAACAAATAATTAACAAATAGACAATTCATATATATATATGCACATACAAAAATAAACAATTTATACAAATATATATACAAATAAACAATTCATATATAAACACATATAGAAATAAACAATTATATAAATATATATACAAATAAACAATTCTTATATATGTAACTCATACATATGAATTGATTGTTTTATCCATATATATATATATGGAGAGAGAGCTAGAGAGAGATTAGTTGAGAGTTAGAAGGTAGTAATTATTATGAACAAAAACTAAGCAAGGGAAGAATACAGAGAGCTTCTGAGTAGGGATGGGAGGGCATTCATAATTTAAATAGGGTAGTAGGTAAAGGTCTTACTGAGAAGGTGACATGAACAAAAACATAAAGTAGGTAAGAAAATGAGCCATGTGGAGATTTTGGGTAAGATCATTTAAAGTACCAAGCACAACATGAAAGACCATAAGTACCTGTCATATTTAAAGTACAATAAAGAGGACATGTGGCCAGGAAGGGGTGAGGAAGTGGAGGTAGGAGAAAAGGTATCTGGAGAGATGATAGAGGAGGAGCATAGAAAAAACTTTGGATTTTTCTCTGAGTGAAATGGGAATCCACTGGAAGGTTTTGTGCAGTGAAGTGCCATAGTCTGACTTAGGTTTCTCAAAGAGAACTTGGGCTCTCTGTGGGACATTTGTGAACAGGGACAAGGGCAATAGTGGAACTTCAGTTGGGAGCTCTCATGGTTATAGATGGTGGTGGCTCAGTCCAGCTCTGGAGTTGGTTGGTGGTGATGAGATGAGCTGACCAGCTGGATGTGGAGTATGTGAGAAAGAGAGGAATCTTGGGTGACTCCACATAGAACATGTACTCAACAGTGACTGTTACTTGGTGTTATGAATTGCTAGTGTGTGTCGGTATATGTATACATTTATAGCCCTTTTATGTTAGGCCACAAAATTGGAATTTCCTTTTGAAAGATAAATGGATGCCCCTGCAAAGTCTGTGCTCGTGAATAAATACATATCACATTGCTTTTTATTAAGACTTCTAACTTTACAAAGTGCTTTCTCATGTCATTTTAGGCTCACAACATTTCTCTATTAGAATGGCTATACTGAGTATTAAAAAATGCATTGAATTATCTCCAGTACCAATATCTGGAACCCAAAAAGTACATAAACAAGATTCAGAAAGTTAAAGAATAATTGCTTTAGCAATAACTTTGTACTTGGGGTAGTTGTTAAGTTGGTGGCTATGTCTACGTATGCTGATATCTGAATATAAATTAATTATCTGTACAATATTAAAAATCAGTTGCAAATATGCAAAATAGCATCTCCAGGCTTTTAGTATTCTAAAATATTTGGTGTGGTTTCCATTGTCCTAGAATATTTCTTGTGTTTTTTCCACTATTTATTTAGATGTATGAGTAGGACATAGATACCTCTACCACCAGCTTGAATTTCTCCTTCATCCTATCACTCTTCCTCTTTTACCTTTTAAAAATACATAAATTTGCCGGGGTGCCTGGGTGGCTCAGTTGTTAAGCATCTGCCTTCGGCTCAGGTCATGGTCCAAGGGTCCTGGGATCAAGCCCCACATCGGGCTCTCTACTCGGCGGGAAGCCTGCTTCTCCCTCTCCCACTCCCCCAGCTTGTGTTCCCTCTCTCGCTGTGTCTCTCTCTGTCAAATAAATAAAATTAAAAATAATAATAATAATAATAAAAATAAAAATACATAAATTTGTCAAGTTCTAGGTTTAATATTAGAAATTCAAAACAAGATATATTAACTGCCTTCAAGGAAATATTAATTATTTAAGAAGCCATCCCCTACCTTTTTTGTAAAAAGATTTGAAGTGTCTTATAGGAATGTATAAACAAAAAGGAAAATATTAAATAAATGGAAGAAAGACTGAAAAGTAAATAAAATCAGGAAAATAATGTGAAGCCAGGAATAGGATCAATATAAACAATGCACATCAAAACATTCTATACAATGTTGTTTGAAGGTAGAGGAACATCAGTAAAGTGTCCTCCCGGCTGGAAAGACAGTATGGAAAAATCAAGCCCCTCCATACCATTTTAGAGTTGTATTCGGGGTAACTTAGTGATGGGGGCAAGTGGGTCAGCAGGCAGATGGAAGATCGGGGACACTGAAGAGCTGTTCTCCAACCCTATTCTCCACACCTATCAGGACCTTAACCCCCAGGTTTTATGGAGTGAGGGGCATGGTGGTGAGGTCACAGGATGGTTATCTGAAGTGTGGCCTTCTGTGCATCTGTAATCACTACCAGTTACTCAGAGTGGGCACTACTTTCGGGAAGATCAGGGCAAGCTTTCTGCATTCTGGGCGGGGCTTACATTTACCTCCACAAGGCCTGGAACACGTAACCCTGAGGGAGGTCATTACCCAGGCATGGACAAGATGGAGGGCCAACGATGGAGTCAGTGTTGTCAGCATCCTACCGATGTTTACTCAGAACTTTCTCCTGGCCAGGGCAAAAGAGAAAATAGAACAGGATTCACAGCTATCAACAAGATGAAAGCTCACCGGTTGCTTGGAAGTACATTTTTTCTTGGTCCTCAATCACGGAAACAGTTTCTCCAGTGGGTAATAAAGTCACAGTGCAGGTTTTCTTTAAGAGCTTTCTGACAGGAATATAGCAATGGGTTTTATAGGGATCATTCTTACAATATTTTGTAGTTCAGGTAGATTGCCCATTAAAGTATAGGTCAGCAGAGAGGCCCAAATGGCCTGATCTAAGGGTACATCTATTTGTTGCTCTGACTCATGAATATCACTTTAGCATGCTTTTGATGAGAATGGAACAGCAAAAAAATCAAGTCCAATTCTCTGAGTATAAACTAGGGTCTTTTATTTTGCTTATGGATTAAAGTCAACAGTCAACCAACGTTGCTTTGACAACCAACCCAACAAAACCTAGAGTTGAGTGCCTCCTATGGAGGATACACATTAAGGATGGTGTTTCAGATGGAAAACCCAGACATCAGAAGATGCCCTGATGGAGGCTGACAGTAACAACCACAGTGATATGGAACACGGGGGATTGCAAAGGAGTCCTTCGAGGTGGCACTTGAGCTAGATCTCAAAGGATGAATCTGATTTTGATATGGAAGAAGCAGAGATTGCCATTGCAGGTGGATAAACAGCCTGACCAGTGCAGGAAGGTAGTGAGTTTACATAGTGCACAAACAGCAGAAAGTCCTATTTGGTGAGAACGAGTAGTGAGTAGTGGCAGATGTGAGGCTGGGAAGATAGTACAGACTCCAGCATGAAGACATCTGGATGAGGGGCCTGGGCTTCCTCCCTGCAAACCTCTCCATCCACTTCACCTGGTTCTATAAAGAAGCTAGAGACCTGCCCCAAAGTCTGTAAATTGGGAACACTCGTTTATTACAAAACTTGACAAACAGTCCCTACATTTGCAGAAACCGTGACTTACTTGTCAGGAGCCAATGACTGTCAGTCTCCCCTTTATATAAATATTTGTGTTCCACAAAATAAATGAGACTATTCTTGAATTCTGTGGCAGGTACTGGCTAGTTATTTCACTGACGTTCAGTAAATAGTGAGGATCAATCCACAAGGTTTTCTTGCTTTTTCTAAAGACTTCTGTATAAGATGCTGCTTTTCATTATGATAACCTTGTAGATGGCCTCTTTGGGATAGAAGAGCCGCAGACCCACAAGGGACAAATTGGAAAATCATGAGAATCAAGAAGCTGTGTGACTGGATAAGTACTGTGAAGCCTTGAAAAAAAAAAAAAAAGAAGTCTCCAGCATCAAAGAAGTCAGGGTAACCCTTGTCAGAAGGAGAGCTTCAGAGGGATGAACATCAGAGGCCTTGGCTGATGATGGCGACTGCCCACCATGTTCAGCTCACACTGTGTGTTTTCTGTGTGTTAACTCAGTCAGTTACTACAAGCCTGTGTGATCAGTATTATTATCTTGACCCTGTCAAGATAGATGAGGAAAAAAAGAGGCCCAGAGGAACTTAGCAACTTTCCCAAGGCTGTGCAGCTTGGAAATGGCAGAGCACATTGACCCCGCATGAACGCTGGCAGCTTGGCTTCCGAGCTCCTTCTGCTTGCCACCACCCTATTTCTTGTTTCATGAAGTGTTACAGCTTGAAGAGCCCTTAGAACTCATCTGGTTCACTGGTCCTCTGCATGTAGCCCTTGGCCAGGTGGGATTAGA
Organism: Mirounga leonina; assembly: GCF_011800145.1. Classification (NCBI taxonomy): domain Eukaryota; kingdom Metazoa; phylum Chordata; class Mammalia; order Carnivora; family Phocidae; genus Mirounga; species Mirounga leonina. The sequence continues at coordinate 30,058,587 of NW_023270426.1, read as the reverse complement.
ATCAAGTGAATGAGGCCCTCTCTTGGGTGCAAAATGTATATGGGCACCAAAGACCTCAGGAGTCAAATAAATAATATGTTAATGCAGTATTGTTTAAAAATCAAAATGAACATTTATGATGCAGAAAATATCAAAATTTAAATAAAGGCAGGATCTCTTTCTTAAAGAATGGATCTCTCTTGGGTGGCTTCTCTCTGTTAATGGCACCTTCATCCCAGGCTTGCCCTACTATCTTCCCAGCCTCACGTCTGAGTTAACATCTCCTGGGAGGTTTTCAGTCATTCAGATTTTCAGGCTTCACCCCATCTACTCATTCCAGTGCTGAGGGTGGGACCCAGCAATCTATGCTTGAACCAGGCCCCCAGGTGATGCTGAAGTGAGTTCAAGTTTGAGAACCACTGGTCTGGTCCAGTGCCTTCGTTTGACAAATGAGCAAGTTGCTTATTGGTGGCAGAGTTTATGACTTCTCTATGAGTTTAGGGTCCTTTCTCATCTATCACGCTGCTCCCCCTTCCCTTGGCAACTTCCTCATCTGCTCTGTGCCCCATTTGCCAGGATTTCCTGTGAATCTGTTCCTTCTCAGAGGCAAATCAGTTTGCCACTGAAGACCATGGCATTCTCTGTTTATGGGGAGGTACAATCAAATAGAGAAGAAACCACATGAGATCCCCTGGGAGATCAGTTAGAGCATTGGTTTTCTGCCTTGGTGAAATCTTGGTGGCATTCTAAAATCACCCCCGGAAGATTGGGAAAAGCACCAATGCCCAGACCTCACCCCAACCAAGTAAACCAGAATCTCGGGAAATAGGGTTTGAGTGCCAGTATTTAAAAAAAAAAAAACTTTTAGGTGATCATAATGTGTATCCAGGGTTGAGAACCAGTAGTTTGGCAAATGTGGGATTATTGCCAGTAGGTCTCATGGCAATAATCACTGTCACAGTCTACAAAGCATAAACGAGACATCATCCTTTCCCCTCTCCTTGTCCTCATCTTCTGTATCTCTTCCACTTCTAAATCCTGTCCACATTAATGCACACGTAGCTCTTAAATGTGTCCGCTTTTCCATTCCAACTACCATCATTCAGACTCAACTCAGCATTGATCAGCTCTGGCCTCCAAACTGTACTTTGTGTTTGCCCTTGGGCACTTGCTCAATTGAAATGCCACACCAGAAGCCTGAAAATCATTTTCAAACTACAGTCTGACTGTATAAATTGCTGTCTCCCTGACTTTAAAGACTTTCCCTGATTTTCCATTCCTCTTAGGATAAGACCATATCTTAACATGGCTGCCATGGTCCTGGGTGGTCCTCGCCAGCCCACCTCTCCTCTGACTCTCTGCTTTAGTCATGCTTGCCTGTCAGTTTGTTATACTTATGGGTTTACATCTTGGGGAAAGCTTCCCTGACCTCTCTGAGGAGATAAAGTCCTCTTGTCATAATTTTTTTTTAAATTGTGTGTTTGCCTAAAGAACAGAGAAACTGAGAAGGGAGTTAAAATTCACTTGGGACAAGCAGTCATGAGTTCTTAGGGCACTTTCCTCTTCTCCTTCATAACATAACTAACACAGTTTACATTTGTGTGGCCATTTAATGAGGGCATTTATCCTGCAATAGACTTTGTAAAGATAGGGGCCACATCTTTTGCTTACCATTGAGTCTCCGGCAGCTAGTGAGTGCTTGGAACATGGTGTTTAATAAAAGTTGCTCAAAAAAAAAAAAAAAAAAAGAATGAGTGAGTGCCTAGAAACTATGCCCTATGCCCGCTGAAAGGATGACTGTGTGCGCTTTTGCATATGGATTGCATAGGAAAGCTCTCAGAACGGGAGATTAATCTTTAACCCAGGCTCACTCTCTAGCACTGTTACCTTGGAAAGGCCTTTTACCTCTTGAGCTGAGTCTTTTTGTGCCAGTGTTTTTCAAACTAGGCTTTGCTGCATCCCTAAGGGTCGGTGGGTGATGGGGGGTGGGAGGCTGAAGGGGCAAATGGAACAAACTTACTCTTTATCTATTTCTGGGTAACATTTATTTTGAAGAAAGAGATTAGTTTCTAAAAGAAAAATCATTCAAAAACCACTGTGCTAGAAGATGCCTAAAACCCCTTCCGGATCAACCCATCTGTAACGCTGTTTTCCAAAGGAAACTCAACACACACACAGTCTGAGGGGACCGAACAGCTGGCTGAGTCAGGTTTCCATTTTTCTAGAAGGCTGCACACATACATGCAAATACAGGTGGGCTTTTCTTTTCAGGAAAAAGCCTGGGAGAAACTAAGCCAACATATTCAGTCGCATCTGCTCAAGCAAAATGCGGTGACAGACATAGACACTGAATCACTCCCACTTCCTGGGCTGCAATTTAATAGGCTTCTCAGATTGTTGGGCTCAATTAAGGGTGTTTACTGTGAGTACATTCCTGGGCAGGTGGCTCAGTCTCTGGGCTTCAAAGACGATTGAAACACCTGCCTTTTCATTGTGCTCACCTTGTCCTTGAAAGGGCCTCTCCCAGGCGAAGTCCCCTTCCTCCCCCCCACCCTTGGTCTTCAGGGAAAAACGCAGTCACAACAAAAACAAATTTCCTTTTTGTATTAATTAAAATGCCTGTACCAGGAATATGATAGAATTTCCCTGAAGCCTTTGCATCGGGTATGCGATGGGAAGAGGGAATTAAAGCTATTTTCTGCAGTAATGGGCCTTGCCTGGAGCCTTGTGGGCCACTGGAGGAGGGATGGGGAGTGGGGGTGGGGGGGAAGGAGGAGGAGGGAGGAAGGAGCACCAGGCAGAGATCTGACTCCCTTTCCATTCCCTAGAGTACAACCCAATTATCTGTTTTACATTTGGGGTTTCAGTTTAGATTTCATTTAAATCAAAGGTTACATAGCTTTAAAAAAGAAAAAAAGTAGGCATAAAACCCCACACATTTAAGATGATACAAATAAAAACCCAGCACTTATTTGCCTTAATTACCTGAATTTTTTAGACCTCAGCCTCTCGGGTAATTTCTTCCTTTGTCCATAGAGATGTTGCTAGGTTTCACTAAAGTAGCTACTTTATTCACAAAAAAATTAAATTCCATCCATTCTAAAATTTGTGCCACATTATATTACTGGTTCTGCCCTCAGCTCAAAATAATGAATATATTCATGTATTATTTAGGAGAAGTAATGCAGTTTTCTTTTTTTTCTCTGTCTTCTAACTCACTGGTTCTCAAATGTTAGCATGCCCCAGAATCTCCTGCAGGACTTGCCAAAACAGGGACTGCTGGGCCCACCCCAGAGGGTCTGATCCAATGGGGCTGGCGGGGAGCCCGAGAATTTACATGTCTAATGAGTTTCTAGGTGATGCTGAGGTTGCCAGTCTAGGGTGCACAGTCCAGGGTGCACACAAGAACCCCATTTTCATTCAGAAGGGTGTCGGAAATCTAGTTGTCAGAATGGGTAAGGCACCAGGGAAAGGCCACATCCTTGGGTGCCAGTGCCTACTCACTCAGTCTTATGCCCGAGGGCCCACCCGGAGGCCTGACTGCCTGGGGGTGATCAAGTTTGATGCCCTCATCTGTCCTAAGTCATCTGTGGTTGCTGGTGGAAGTCACTGGTGTCCTCACTGGGAGCCAGAGTCAGGGGGAGCTACACTGAAAGGATTTCAGGATCAGAAGAGTTCCCCTTCCTTTCTGGACTTGCCTCGGTGGCTGCAGGCTTGTAATCCACCATTACTGCTGCATTCCTTTGTGTGGCACCATGCCTTGTTTAAACAGCAGTGCCTACTGGGAAGATGAGGATGCCCTGAAAACTTAACTGAGTGTATTTGGCCCTGGCAGAAGATGTAAATCTGAAAAAAGCAGAACTTTAGAGGTGGATGCCATCCTGTCTCAGCCCTCTAATTTTTGAAATGGAAATGGGAGTTCAAAGAGGTTCTTTTTCCCAAAGTCATAAAGCCAGGCTGCCTAAAGAGTGGAGAAATAGGGCAGGCCTAGAGGGAGAGAGGGTAGGGGGATCCAGGATGGTCTAGAGGCGTGAGAGCCTGTGGGACCATAGAGTGAGGGGAGGAGCTAATGGGTTGGGATGGAACGTGAGTAGGCCCCCGTCCCGAGCGCCCTTTCTGTAATGAAACTATCAACTTGGCCCCAAACTGGAAGCCTCAGGGTTGCCTTGAACTTGTTTTTCTATGTCCCCATGGAGTCACCATGTCTTCCCATCAGTCTCCTCCTTGCTGTTATCTCTCCTGCTGCTGAGGACCAGGCCTCTCTGTCACCACAGCCTCCAAATTCTTTCTGCTCCTCCTGAAATCAGTCTTCCAGACAGCTACCAGAGTTCTCTGATTACAAACTGTGCTCCTGCCCAGTGTTCTTCAGTCTCTGCATAGCACCAACAGGCAGCAGTCTCATCACAGTATGGCGCTCAAGTTGTCTCATTCCCTCATCCCAACTTGCCTTTTCACTTTTATGTCCTTATACTCCCTTCCATGCAAACTATGTCCCAGCTCTACCACATGACTTAGAAGTCCCTGAACCACTTCAGCACTCTCTTTTTGCTTAAGCTACCCCCTACGACTCTCTCATCCGACACCCAGAATTCTCCCCATCATTCAAGGTCAAGGTCAAGCTGTCCTCTGTGAAGTCTTCCCTAGTCTACCAATGTGACCCAGTTTCTCCATCTCTTTGATTTTAGCATTTTTATTTATGAATCTGTCATAGGCCTAGCTTAACTATATCCATAATGAGGACCTGTTTATGAGCACATCCATATACACATCCTACTCTTCTTGGTACTAAAATATAACCAAAGGTAAGCACAGTTGTTTATCATGCTTCCAGGATTCTGAGGACTCCTGTGCAAACACTGACCACATTGTCATTGTTTTCATTTATCCTGATGAGAGAGTTGAGGTTTGAACCTTGCCTCAGAACAAATTAAAACATGACGTATTGCATAATTTATATTGCTGATTTTGTGAATGTTGGACACTTAGATCCATCCAACAATAACGATTCATTTCTGCCACCAGTAGAAAGTCCAGAAGGGGCCTTCATCCCATCATCTTGGATGTATTTCCTCTCTCCTGTCTTTTGGAGCTCACAATCTGGCTCACTAGAATGGACACTGTATAGCATTTTCCTCTGACTCCCTAGAAGATGATCCCTGGCATGTGTTAACTACTCAGGAAATGTGGAGTTGAACTTGTGGGAAGGCAGATAGGTGCATACCAAAGGCAATCTTTATTTCCTTCCCACTTTTTGGCAGAGGATCACTGTTTGCCTCCCAGTCAACTGGGAAGTGCCCACATCATCTCTGAATTCAAACCTACACATTCAGCCTTAGTCAGATCTCAGAAGGTGGAACTTGTCACTGGTCACACCCCCAATTAATGTACCTTTTTCCTTGGGTCCCCAGCCTCAGCAGAGTGTGACATTTTCTAGAGACAGATCATCTCTTCCTTCATTCAACAGATAATGATTGACTATTACTGTGTGTTAGAAACTGGGCCAAGTATTGAGGATAAAATAATGAAAAAGGAATGTGCTCCTCCTGTTCAGTGTTAATATAAATCCTGATTACTAGGGAAGCATATTGATAGGAAGTAAAACCGAGTGTGGAGATTCAGAAAAGCCTCTCTGAAGAAGTGCCACATGCATGCAGATATGAAGAATATGTAGGAGACAGCCTACATATGTAGGCTGAAGATGGAGGACAGACTATTCTGTGCATAGGTAACAGAACTGTGGAAATCTCAGAGGCAAAAGAGTGGTGACTTAAATCTGAGATACCACTGCCTCTGAGAAGTTTCCCCTGACCCTGCCAAGGGGTGGGGAGGTGGGGACCCTCCTGTATGTTCCCAAGCATACTGTATTCCATTATCACAGCCATTATCACTTTGCATCATAATTACCTATTTACCTTATTGATCTTTCCCACTAAGTAATAAAATCCACAAAAGCAAGAATTATGTCTACCATGACCACTACTGCATCTCTTGCAGTTGGCACAGTGCTGGGTATATGGCATCTTGAAGGAAATGCTCTATACATGGCCTTACCATTCACCATTGCCATGTCTGCTTGCATGCCTCCCGGCCTGCCAACCATCTGTGCTTGAAGTGTGGGCAGAGCAGGTCCACAGAGTCACAGATGCCAGGGAATTAACAATCCTAGGAGCAGCAAAGACTGTTGGGGTTGATGGGTAAATACTGCAGTAGCTTTCTTGCCTCTCATGTGGAATAACTCTGAGGTATATGTCCTACAGCAGGATTTAGCTCCAGTGGCCCCGAACACTGAATTGCTTAAAAATGCATTATTAGCTACCTTCCCTTCCCTTCTCACTTCTCTACTCCCTTATCAATGTTTCCTGAAATCACCTCCCAAATAAACCACTCACCATCAGATCCTTGACTCAGGATTGGCTTCTAGAGGAACCCAAACTAAGATGGTACTCATCAAATACCTGTTGAGTGACTGAGTCCCCTCCTGACTTAGCTGTTTGTTTGCTTGATTAGGCAAGTTATTACCTCTCTGAGCCTTCACCCTTGTCCCCTCTCCCCTATAAAATTTACTCCCTACCTCACCAGGTTGTTACTTGGCTCCAGTGACATATGGTTTGTGAAAAGCTTGCTTAAGTTGTACTGAGTTGTTGAAATGGACCACTGCCCTGGCACATGCCCATCTAACCTAGGTAGGACACAGCAGAGTAAGAGCCAAATGGCTGGAAGAGATTTTCTGACTGCCCGTCTTGACCTCAAGAACCCAAAATCTGCTCAGTTATTCCTGAAGTGGGTCCATACCCAGAGGGAAAACACAGTGCTTTAATGAGAGGTAGTTTTCTGTAGGTCACACATAGCTCTGGGGCCTATTCCTGCCTTCTGGCTTAAATAGCAGCTCTGGATCCGTAGAGAATGGCTATGAACCATTCCATTGTTCTCACATAGGGAATCAGAATTTGGTTTGTATGTGACTCACATTCATGCAAAACTACATAGGATGTTTCTGGTTAATGTGACAATGAGGAGGATGGCATTAATGATAGCAAGTGTCATTTATTGAACCCCTGCTATGAACGAGGAGTTTCACATTTACTACCAGTATAGAGCCTCCAAGCAATCCTATGCAGTTGTTGTTATTAACCCCATTTTGCCAGTGAGAAAGCTGAAGCTTAGAGACCAAACTTCTGCTCAAGATCACACAGTGGCAACTTACAGAGTTACACTCACATTCTCAGTCCTATACTCTGCGTGATACTTAGTAGATTCTCCATCCTAAGAACAGAGAATTAGAGTTCACTAGAGACAGGGCTGCCACACCTTTTCTTGGTCTTACCTCAAAGTCACATATTATCTATCATAATACACATGCTACCAGAGGCCAAGCAGGGAGCCTAGACTTCTACCATCAAGAGTCTGTGATGAAGTATCACAATATCCCCACTGAGGGGAGATCACAGAAAGACAAGTAGAAACCCAGGACATTCAACCCAGCCAGGTGCTAATGAGGCTTCCTGTAGTGCAGGGACAGTGGAGACCACATGAGATGCCCGGGATTCCACCCACACCTGGCAGTGATGACACACCCCTCCTCTTCACTACTAGGGGTGTGTTATAGGATGTCTAGTGGAGAGTCAGGACTTTCACCACCACTCAGCAAAATCAAAGCCTACCTCCCCCCACCCCAACATACACCAGGTGTCATTGAAGGGAAGAGTAACACAGAACTCTCCCTCTCATTCATAGAGGTATCAGTGGAGGCCTACCAAGGAGTCAGAACCTCCTCTCCAAACTGCCACTCCTTCCCAGCAGTAATGAAGAGTCTTTGCTCTTAGGTGTCAATGGAGGCCAAGTGAGAAACTTAAGTTTAAGTTCTTATAACTTAAAGAAGTTATAAGCCTGTACGTCTCCCCATTTCTTTTCTGGAGCAATGCCCTAAAAGGAGTCAGCTAAAACAGAAGATTTAATTAAAACCCAGAGGTTCATAACAAACCACCCAATTGTCTAGATTTCAGCTGAAAATCACTTGTCATACAAAGAACAAGAAAGACCTCAAACTGCATGGAAAGACAACAAATGCCCATACTGAGATGACATAAATGTTAGAATTATCTAACAAAGATTTTAAAGGAGCCATCTTAAAAATGATTCAATGGCAATTATAAACACACTTGAAACAAACAGAAATATAGAAAGTCTCAGGAAAGAAAAAGAAGGTAAAAAAAGAACCAAATGGAAATTTTAGAACTGAAGAATATAATAACCAAAATTTAAAAAAACAAAAACAAAAACAAAAACAAAAACACCCAAAGAGCAAGCTGAAAAGCAGAATGGAAGAAAAAGAGGGAAGAATCAGTGAACCAGAAGATGAACAATAAAATTACACAATCAGAACAGAGAAAAAATAATCTAAAAAAAAAAAAATGAAAAGAGTCATGGGAACCCATGGAAATATAACAAAAGATTTAACATCTGTGTCATTGGAAGTCCTGGAAGTAGAGGAGAAAGAAGGCAGAATTGAAAAGGTGCTCAGATAAATAATGGATTGACACTTTGTATATTTGTAAAAAGACACATGCCTACCTACAAATTCAAAAAACTGAGCAAATCTCAAATAGGAAACAAGCAAAAAACCCACCAAAGCATATTGTAATCAAATTCCTGGTAAGTAAAGGTACATTAAAAATCTTGAAAAGTAGGGGTGCCTGGGTGCCATAGTCGGTCAAGTGTCCGATTCTTGATTTTGGCTTGGGTCATGATCTTGGGGTCATGGTATTGAGCCCCATGTCAGGCTCTGTGCTCAGAGCTGAGTCTGCTTGTCCCTCTCCCTTCCCCAACTTGCACTCTCTCTCTCTCTGTCCCTATAAAAATAAATAAATAAATAAAATGTTTTTTTAAAGAGTCTTGAAAAACATGAGACAGAAGTGAATTTGAATGGCAGCAAATTTCTCATCAGGAATCACAAAGGCTAAAAGGAAAAGGCACACTTTTTCAAGAACTGAAAGAAAAGAACTGGCAACCTAGAATCCAATACCCAGTGAAAATATCCTTCTGGAATAAAGGAGAAATCAAGACAATCTTAAATGAAGGAAAACTGACAGAATTTGCTACTAGCAAAATAACATTAAAGGAATGGCTAAAGGAAGTTCTCTAAATAAAAGGGAAAAGATAAAAGAATGAAATTTAGAGTATCAGGGAGGAAGGAAGAAGATGGTAAGCAAAACTGTGAGTAAATACATTAGATGTTCTTTCTCCCTTTTAGTTTTTTAAATTATATTTAATGGTTGAAGCAAAAATTATAACTGATGTGGCTCTCAATGTATGTAGAGGAAATATTCAAGGTAATTATATTACAAGTGGTGGGAAGGAGGGTAAAGAAATAAAAAGGCAGGTAAGTTCTCTGTAATTCACTAGAACTGGTAAAAGACAGCATTTTGGATATGCATTGTCTCAGTTCATATATTTAATCTCTCCATTCCATTTCTATAGCATTCTTGAAATAACAAAATTATAGAATTTAAGATCAGATTTGTGGTTTTCATGGATCAGGATAGGCTTTAAGTGGGAGGGTAGTAGGTATGGCTATAAAAGAGCAACATGAAAAAATTAAAATAAAAAAATAAAAGGGCAACATGAGGGATCCTTGGGGGTGATGAGAATATTCTGTATCTGTATCATATCAATGTCAATATCCTGGTTGTGATATTATACCATAGTTTTACAAGATGTTACAATTATCATAAATTGGGTAAAAGGCACAAAGGCTCTCTTTCACTGCTTACAACTGCTTGTGAATTTATATTTATCTCAATATAAAGGAGTTAATTAAGCAAAAAATTCCCCCCCAAAAAGAGAAGTCTTACATCCCAAAGAATGACACACAGCTGAATTCTCAATAACAAAATTAAGGGCCAGAACACAATTACTGGGATAATTGATACAAACCCCTGAAAAAAAATTAAATAACTATCAGTGTAGAGGACTTTATCCAGCTAAACTCTCATTCAAGAGTAAGGACAGAATAGAAACTTCTGGACACAAATAGACATTTTTCCAAAGAAAATATCCAGATGGCCAACAGACACATGAAAAGATGCTCAACATCATTTACCATCAGGGAAATGCAAATCAAAACTACAATGAGATATCATCTCATACCTGTCAGACTGGCTAAAATCAACCATACAAGAAACAACAGGTGTTGGCAAGGATGTGGAGAAAAGGGAATCCTCTTGCACTGTTGGTGGGAATGCAAACTGGTATGGCCACTGTGGAAAATAGTATGGAGGTGTCTCAAAAATTAAAAGTAGAACTACCCTATGATCCAGCAATTGTACTACTTGGTATTTACCCAAAGAATACAAAAACACTAATTCAAAGATATACATGCACCCCTATGTTTATAGCAGGATTATTTACAATAGCCAAATTATGGAAACAGCCTAAGTATCCATTGATAGATGAATGGATAGAGAAGATGTGGTATACACACACACACACACACACACACAATGGAATATTATTCAGCCATAAAAAAGAATGAAGTCTTGCCATTTGCAAGAAATGGATGGAGCTACAGAGTATTATGCTAAGTGAAATAAGTCAGAGAAAGATAAATACCCTTTCACACATATGTGGAATTTAAGAAACAAATGAAACAAGCAAAGGGGAAAAAAGAGAGGAAAAGAGAAAAACCAAGAAACAAACTCTTAACTATAGGGAACAAACTAAGGTTACCAGAGGAGAGATTGTTGGGGGGGGGGGTTGGTTTGAATAGATGATGGGGATTAAGGACTGTACTCGTCATGATGAGCACCAGGTGATGTGTGGAAATGTTGAATCACTATACTGTACACCTGAAACTAATACTACACTGTGTTAACTGGAATTTAAATAAAAAACTTTAAAAAAAGAAAATAAAACTTAAAAAAAATGAAATAGAAACTTTTGATCATAAGGACCCAGAGAATTTACCACTCAAGACCCACCCTAAAGGAAAAATTGGATGAACATCAGTAAGAAGGAAATTAAACCCAGACTGAAAGAAGGGAATGATTGAATTAATTACCTTAACAAATATTTATAGGTGTGTACTATGTGACAGGCACAGTGCTGGAGGCAAGGCATACCACAGGGAACAAAACAGGCAAAATTTCTTGCTTGTTCCTTATGGAGGTTAAAGTTCTAGTGAAGAAGACATGAAATAAACAAGGAAAATGAGTAAGAAATACAGTAACTTAAATGTTCTGAAGCTGCACAGTCTTTCTAGATGTGTATACCTTTTTAATCTTTTCAGGATGCCCTGTTTCTTAAATTTGAGTATCCATATGAAAAGAAATGTAGAAATACGTTCTTCCCAGAAATTGATGGGTCTAACAAAACGCAAAAACTAGTAAAGATAGAGAATATTTGAATAGTTAGCTGATGTCATGTAATAAACAGGGATGTGTACAAAATCCTGTGCCTACAAATTAGAGAAGGCAGTTCCTTTCAAGTATGTATAAAACTTTACAAAAATTGAGACTATATATTAGCCTCAAATGAAATGTGAAAAAATACCACAATAATCAGTATCATAGAGACCATAGTGTCATAAAATGAGAATCAATAACAAAACAACAGATAGTAATTTGGTTTCATATACAAGTCTCTCCTTCTATATGAACCCCCTTCAGTCCACAAGGAGTTGAATTCAACGCAGTCTTAGCTCAGACATGCGAGTCTCCATTCTCTCCCTTCAATCTTCCTCTCACTCTTGTCTTTTTTCCCCACCCCTGTTCCTAACCTTAGTCTCTAGGGTGGTTTGTCAATCATCAGGGTTCCCTTCTGGATGAGACTATATCCAGAAAGTAAAGGAGGCAAAGGTTAGAGTACTCATCAGACCATGAGGCCGTTCGTCCTGCCCAAACTGACCTTCTCTTTGTGTACCATCTCCTGCTTTGTAATCAAAGGATTTCTGCCTCATTCTCTCAATTACCAAGGTATTCTCCTCTTACCCCATCTTCAGGATATTTTTAATTCCAGGAAGGGAGTTGGTGGGGAGGGGTGAGGAAACATAGATACGTGCGCACATTTTTATCTCTATCATAATGAAATCATAGGACATACTGTTCTGCATTTCTTTATTTTTGTAAAAATATATTGTAGACATCTCCCTATAACAATAGATACGAGTCTACCTCAGCTTTTCAAATGAAAGGATAAAATTCTATTTTGTGGATGGCTGAAAGACAAGAAAATCACAAAGCTGTATTGAAGAACACAAAGCAACATATACCTTGTATATAAAATTGAATATGTATGAATATATTATACATATTTTTTGAAGTGGGAAGATACAGTGTTAATATATTGATTCACTTGAGATCTGTTGTTTGGGTGCTGACCACGTGTCATGTACTACTTTTAGCAGTAAAGATACAGCCATAAACAAAATAGGTGAAATTCCTGCTCTCCTGAAGCTTACATTCTAGTGAGAGAAAACAAAAAATGAACATAATAAATAAAATTACGTGGAATTTTATAAGTGGTGAATGCAATGGAGAGAAAGAAAGCAGGACAAGGTGGGTGGGAAGTATTGAGAAGGGGTGCAATTTTAGATAGAGGAATCAGGGAAGACCTCAGTAGCACATAGGAGCAGAAACATTAAGAAAGTGTGGTTACCTGGAAGAAAAGTGTTTCAGGCAGAAGAAACAGAGAGTGCAAAGGCCCTGAGGTAGGATCATAGGTGGCCTATTTGAGGAACAGCAAGCAGACCAGTGTTACTAGAGTGAGGTGACCAGAAAGGTAAGAAGTAGGAAATGAAACCTTTGTTAAGGACATGAGTTTTCCTCTAAGTGAAACGGAAACCATTGGATGGTTTTGAGTTGGAGAGTGATATTCATGGACTAATGTTTTCATAGGATTGCTCTGTCTCTTGTGATGAGCATTGACTGTAAAGAGTTAAGGGTAAATGCAGGAAGATCAGGGAGGAGGCTATTGCAGGAACCCAAGGACAAGATCACGGGAGCCAGGTTCTAGAAGCAGTAGAGGGGCGAGAAGTGGTTACATTATGACTGGTTTTTAAGGGTGGATCTGATAGGATTTGCTGATGGGTTTGATATGGGGTATGAAAGAATGAGGGGACTCACGGATGGTTCCAAAGATTTTTTGGCCTGAGCAAAAAGAAATAGAAGGAGAAGGTGGTTAGTATCCGAAATGGAACATGCCACAGCAGGCGCATTTGTGGAGAGAAATTTGAGAACATTTTAAAATGTCACTTCTGTCCACTCCATTTCCTTCTTAATGCCCATGTTTGCTTTGCAGAGGTGGGGGGGGGGTGGTGTTGATGAGGCGGCAGATGGGTACCCCCGGTGCCTCTGGCTCAACGTGTCTCATGGGGTTGCAGTCAAACTACCAGCCAGAGTTGTTTCACTTCAAGGCTCCAGGGGGACTACACGATCCATTTCCAAGTGTATTCACAAAGTTGTTGGCAGACCTCAGATCTGCTTCCAAGTAAACCCACACAGGTGTCTCTCCAGGGCTGCTGTGCTATGTGGTAGCTGGCCTCCCCCACAGCAGAGAGCAAACGGGCAGGGAGAGACCCCACAGAGCGGCAGAGAGAGAGCTCAGAATGGAAGCCACAGTCTTTTCTAACAAATTGCTGGAGTGTCATCCCATCACTCTACTGTATTGTATTTGCTGAAAGCCTATTACTAAGTCCATCCTGCATTCAAGGGGAGAAGAATATATAAGGACATGAATACCATGAGGTGGAGATTTTGGGGTCCTCTTAGAGTCTGTCTACCATAGGATCCTTATAGGACTTGGAAAAAAAACCCAACAGAATTCCCTGTCTTAATCTTAGAATCACTGCATAAAACTTTGATCATACCTTTGATAACATTCAGGGAGTCAGAATTTATTAAGCATCTAGTTCGTGCCTGGTATTATGCCAAACCTGAAAATACAAAGATGACTATGATGGACTCACAGCTCTTCTAGCGAGGAAATGCATCAACATGACTACGACCACCCATCCGCATGGAACCCTGCTAGGAAGGCAGCGAGTCCAGTGATTCAGATCACACACTGCAGGGCTGGACTGCCTGATCCAAATCCGCCTCCGCCACTGACAAGCTGTGTGACATTTAACTAGTTACTCATTATCTCTGGGCCTCCATTTTCGAATGTGTGAAAATGAGAAAATAATGGAGCCTACCCTGTAGCTGGTTGTGAGGATTAAGAAAGTCAGCATGTGGTAAAGGGCTTAGAGCAGTATAAAACACAGAGTTGAGGACTATGTTAGTGTGCAGTATTAGGAAGGTGAACTAAACCTATTCCAGAGCAAGACCCTTTGTTTTCTGTCTACTTTGACTTTTTTGTTCTTTTTTAATACGTTATTGCTCTTATATACTTTTAAGCTCATGTAATACTTTCCTGCCAAATTTCGAAAAGATTTACAAGCATTTACTGTTTTTAACGTCATTGGCTTGGTTCTTCAAGCAAGAAAAAAAACCAATCTGAAAAATAATCACTGTCACTCACAAATTTAATACCATTTTGGGGCGCCTGGGTGGCTCAGTTGGTGAAGTGCCCAACTCTTAGTTTTGGCCTCAGGTCATGATCTCAGGGTGGTGAGATCAAGCCCTGGCAGGCACGGCACCTTCTGCTTAGGTTTCTTCCTCTCCCTCTCCCTTCTCTTCTGCCCGCCACCCGCCTCCCCCCCCCCCACTCGCTCTCGTGCTCTCTCTCTCTCAAATAAATACATAAGTAAAATCTTATTAAAAAAATTATCATTTTGCTCTTCTTCCTCCAGATTATTCATGCAGATTTAACTAAGGATGGGCCCAGAATGGATCTTTAGGAAACAAAGATCCCTTATTCTGTAGTCTTTGCAAAGCTGGTCTATTCAGACAGCCATACCCATTGTTCTCCTGAAAGCAGTGACTGACTCTCTGACAGAACGTCCTCTCCAAGGACACGGGCACTTGTATTTCTCATTTGGTATTTGTGTAGAACCTTGTCAAAGACATTTTTAAAATATAAGTAGATTATGCCACTTGCCCTTCTTATCAGTGTACCCATATACCTCCTTGAACAATTCCAGTATCAAACAAACACTAGTACCCCATATAATCAAGTAGCATTCCTTTCTACATTGGGGCTGACTCATATGTGGGGAATTCCCAACCACAGAATCATTTTCTTTGTTTCTTTGTATATTTGGGGTTTTTTGCTCTGTCTCTATGGAAAGAACATGGGAATCTGAAATGCACAGGGCTGAGGCTCCTATGATTTTTTTTCCTGAAAAATTATCTATTGCACTTCCAATGAAATAGTGGATAATAGACTCTTCAACAAATTGCTGTTGGCGCAACTGGGTGACCATATGAACAAGAAATAAAATCAGATCCTATCCACTTTTACTCCAAATAAACTCTTAATTTCAAAAAAGACTTGTTTTCAAAAAAGGAAACCATGGAACATTCCAAAAGCTATCATGAAACAGCCCATTTATTTCAAAATGTGAAAGAAAACCTATATATCATAAAGGGGAAAAAAAAGATCAGTTTTATTACATTAAAACATTTAAATCTATGTTGCAAAAAAAAACCACAACAAAAGCATAGAAGAAATGGTGAAAATGTTTAATTTGCATTACAGAAAAGTAGCTTATTTTTTATAGAAATTGATAAAAGGAATGACAATTTAACAGAAAAAAACGGGCAAAATGATAACAGAGTGTTCAGAAAATACAGATGGTTCTTAAACTCAGGAGAAGATGTTCACTCTCATTCATAAGATAAATTCTAATTGCAATTTCACTAAGATTTCTCTCCCAGGTTAGGACTTGACATAGTGATTCATATCCAAAGAACGGAGTGTGGAAAAGGGAAGAAGAGTCATGTTAGAGTGGAGTAACCAGGAAGAAAGTACCTTCACCAAATGAACACAGTCACGATGCCTGGTCTAGTCATGAGAGATGACCTCAGACAAACCCAACGTGAGGGATATTCTACAAAATACTGACAAGTTCCTCAAAACTGTCGAAGTCACGTGGAACAAGGGAAGCCTAAGAAGCTGTCAGAGACCTGAGTAAGGAGACACGGCAATGAAATGCAATATGCTCCCCTGGATGAGATCCTGGGACATTAGTAGAAAACTGTGGAAATCCACATAAAATCTGGATTTCCATTAACAACAATATACCAATGTTGTTTCTTCACTTTCATGATTGCATTGTGTTAATGTCAGATATGACTGGGAGAAGAAACCGGGTGAGGGGTATCAGGCAACAGTCTTTGCTATCTTTGCAACTTTTCTGTAAGATCTGAAATTATTCCAAAATAAAAGGTTTATTAAAGATATGTTTTTACCAATCAATTTGGCAAAGATGAAAAGATTGATAACATTCTCTGTGTAGAAATGGTGTAGGAAAACAGTATTTCATGTATTCTTAGAAGAAGTGTAAATTGGAACATTTATGAAGGTCATGTTGGCAGTTTCTGTCAAAGTAATTGAAGTTACCCTGTGACTCAGCAGTTTTATTTCGAGGGATTTACCTGATAGATATATTGGTATGTGTACAAATACACGAGATTATTCATCATGCGTTGCTTTAGCAAAAGATTGGAAATAACTTTGTATACCAGTAGGTGACTTTTTTTTTCAATTCCAGTATAATTAACATAGAAAGTTATATTCATTTCAGGTGTATAACATAGTGATTCACTACTTCCATACATCACCAGTGCTCATCCCAATAGGTGTCCTCCTTAATCCCCATCATCTATTTTACCCATCCCCCCCACACATCCCTTCTGGTAACCATCAGTTTGTTCTCTATAGTTAAGAGTCTATTTCTTGGTTTGTCTCTTTCTTTTCCCCCTTTGTTCATTTGTTTTGTTTTTCAAATTCCACATTTGAGTGAAATCATATAGTATTTGTCTTTCTCTGACTGGCTTATTTCCCTTAGCACAATACTCTCTAGCTCCGTCCATGTTGCTGCTAATGGCAAGATTTCATTCTTTTTTATGACTAAATAATATTCTGTGTATATATAGAGAGCACACCTTCTTTATTCATTCTATCAATGGACACTCAGGCTACTTCCATAGTTTGCCTATGGTAAATATTGCTGCAATAAACATAGGGGCGTTTACATTCCTTTGAATTAGTGTTTTGATATTTTTTGGTTAGGCACCAAAAATCACAGTATTGTTTGTACTGGATTGTAGGGTAGTTCTATTTTTAATTTTTTTTTAAGTTTCTTTATCTTTTTAAGTAATCTCTACACCCAGCATGGGGCTCAAACTCACTGATCCAGCCAGCCAGGTGCCCTTATTTTTAATTTTTTGAGGAACCTCCATACTGTTTTCCACAGTGGCTGCACCAGTTTGCATTCTAGTAGGGGACTTCTTAATAAATTGTGACACATCCTTTCGACTGAAAATTTGCAATTGGGATGAAAAAACTTTCAACATATATTATTAAGTTAAAAAAAAAGTTCAAGATACCTAGTGTGGAGTGGATAGTGTATTACTGTGTACTTGAAGAGAGGGGGACATATATAAGTTTTCTTGTATGTGCATTAAAATGTATCTGGGAGGGCAGACAATTAGAAATTTTCATGTGCCTTCAAGGAGGAGCACTAGAGTAGGAAGGAGTGAAATAGATCTTTCTCCGTACACCTTTTACTGTACTTTGAATTTTGAAAGCTGCAACTATATCACCTACTGTATTTCACAAGAGCTAAGATGTCACAGATTACAAAATGTAGCATTCTTTCATGCATAACTAAGAACAAAAAGCTGCCATTTACCTGCAAAGCACCGACTGTAAGATAAATCCTGATTTTAAGATGTGCATCTTTAAAAGCAACAAATGCATGATTTTTAAATGTGCACTTTAGAAACCATAAAATGTGCTTTCAAAATAAAATGTTGAAAAATGTTTTAAAGAAATAGCCTTTTTTATGTGTAGAAAAAAATCTATAGGAAGATATGCCAAATAGTTCTAGCAATTATTTCTAGGTGGTCTCATAGTGGTGATTTTTATTTATTTCTCTGTATTTTCTGTTTCTTTCTATAAGGATAAAGCATTGCTATTATGATCAGAAAAGAATGTTAGCAAATGCAGTGTGACTGTAAGATTTAAGGGGGCAATTCACTTACCTTGTTTGTAGTGAGGAGGTTTTTCAGAAGTTGACCTTAATGATGGTGAGCCTCAAGTTCCCCCACCTGCACCCCATGCTTTATAGTTTCCTTTGTAAGTTCCTCCTCCTGCAACTTAAATATTCATTTCCTCAGTTCTGTTTTTCCCATCTTCTCTTCTTAGTCTGTCTATTTTGATACAGAAGCAGCCCAGAATTGTGGTTCAGAGTGTAGGTTCTGGTGCCAGACAGACCAGCTTCAGATCTGGGCTCTGCCTGTTACTGTACAAGTCATCCACAAAGGGGGGTGGGGGCTCACAGTAATACCTGCACCGTAAGGTGGTTGTAACAACAGAAGGAGCGAGTCCTTGCACAGTGGACAGACAGGTGGCCTATAAACTCTAGTTATTCTGACTCGCTCCTGGACTGTCTCATCTGCACACACAGCTTTGTGTATCATCTTTTTGCTGATGACTCCCAAATTTATTTCCCAGCCTCAGAATCTCTGTCCTGAGCTTCAGGCCTATGCAGTCCACTGGCCCCTGGATATCGTCACTTGGACATCCCAGAAAGTGAGCCTGTCTAAAACAGAACTCACCATCCTTCAAGCCAATTACCTGTTCTTCCTTCACTGGATCCTTCTTCCAGTCGTCAGAGACCTCAGAATCATTCTTGACTTAGTTTTCTTCAACACACCCCAACCTTGCAATACACACACACACACACACACACAGAGTCACTTTGTCCTGCACATACAGCTCCTAAATGACTCTTCATTCCATGTGTTCTTCTCTAACCCTGTGGCCATTACCACGGAGCATGCAACCTTTATCTCTGTCCTAGATTGTGGCACCATCCTCTGGGCTTGCCCACATGCCACTTCTTTCCCCTACTGCAGACAGAATGATCTTCTTGAAGAGACGTTTAATCAGGGGGGCCTCATGTATACACGCTGCCAGGGAGCCCGCGCTCACTTTGGAGCGATCTTGAACAGGGTTTCTATGTTCCAGGTCTGCTCTCCTCCCTCCGCCATCTTATTTCATGTCACTGTCTTACCTTGGACACTTGATTCCAGTCATAATGAAAGACTGCATTTTCTAAAAGGTTCTGTTGTCTGGCCTCCCTCAAGACCTCTGCACAGGTTGGGTTCCAGATGGAGGAAGCGCCACGCTTCACATAGCTAACAACTCACTTTCCTTCCAGCCTCAGGTGTGTCTGCCTCAGAAGGCATTCCCCAAACTCAACTCTTGGCTGGATCTGCCTCCCACAGGCTCCCAGAGCACCTCGTGCATCCTTCCCACAAAGCATCTCATACTCCTTATTAGTTTTCCCCCAACTCGCTTGTCAACTTCTTACTTGATGAGTCCGTGTCTAAGCAGTGCTGTGCTGGGGCTGACAAGTACCAGCTTCCAAGAGTCAGCTGCTAAATGTGTAGGATTGTTGCAAGCTGGTAGGTAAACATGGCCATGATCCAAAGTTAAATTATACAAGCTTGCAATTAAGTATATGATGTTTAAAATGAAAATAATAAATACTAAAACTCATCCCTTCCTAATTACTACATTTAACTCTATGCTCTGGAGATGACATACGCCTATATTGTGCATCTCATCCCAACTCCAAGCTCAGCGACCAAATATTGGCAGCTTGACACTGGCCGTGTCAATGATGGGCGGATTTACACATAAAAGTGCCAAAGGCTACAAACCAGGGCTTGATTTATAGTTGTTTTTTTTTTTTTTAAAGATTTTATTTATTTGACAGAGAGAGACACAGCGAGAGAGGGAACACAAGCAGGGGGAGTGGGAGAGGGAGAAGCAGGCTTCCCGCCGAGCAGGGAGTCCGATGCGGGACTCGATCCCAGGACCCCAGGATCACGACCTGAGCCGAAGGCAGACGCTTAACGACTGAGCCACCCAGGTGCCCTTGATTTATAGTTTTGTTGCTTGTCTAGGCTCACCACTGTGTCTGACTGACTCTGGTGTTCCCCGTACCTGGCTCTGGCCTGAAACAGGGGTGGTGCTTAAGAGATACTTATTGAAAATGTGTAAATATATGAAAACATGAATGATGGAATATAAGGAGGCCTAGAACTTCCCTGAACCCTGTCACTGCCTATTGCTTAGGAAGAAAGGCTCAGGGAAGTGTAGAAGCTGTCTGAAGTAATACCAGCGTATTGACTTGGCCACCCTTGGGCTATTCCCTGGAACCTCTTTGCTTACGTCCATCTGCTGAGCCAGGACAGACCATTCAATGAGCCCGGGGTCAAGTTTCCCACAGGGCCTGTGGGTAGCCCCTAAATAACTTTTCATTAACACATAATAGGCAGGATTGGCCTAGATTCGAGGGGCCTTGGGTGCATTCCTCAGTGGCGAATGCCGCTTACATAAGCTGAGTGGGCTGCCTTTGAGAAATGTCCAAGACTTGAAGGGGAAATTTCTCTTCCCTGCAGTGAAGATATTTTTGGATTTTGGCTGAGTCGGTCTCTCTTTTTGGCCTGTGTACCCCTAGGGAATTGCTGCTCCAGATGGAAACTAACTGAAGAGTAGTCGTGGGCCAGGTGTGCAAGCAGGAAGGGGAGGGGCCGCAGGGTGCCCTGGCGGTCCTGTCTTGTTCCAACTTCGGCACGGTTTCTGAGCTGAAGCTCTGCAGGAAGTGCTGTACCAAGCAAGCTGCCCTGAGCTTTTCTAGAGCATAAGGACTGCACCAGGACAAGCCCTCTAGAGAGTCTGCTGGTGCTGAGGAGTGTGTCCTGGAGGCAGACTGTCTGGGTTCAAGTCAGGGCTTTGGCTTACAACCTTGACAACCATGGGGAAAATACTTATCCTCTCTGTGCCTCAGTTTCCTCATTCGCAAAATGAGAATAATATCAATTTATATATTATGTATGTGTGTATATCATATATATAATATATAATATGTATAATATATATGTATATATATCTCCTATTTTGCAGGGCTGTTGTAAGAATTTAATGAGATCATTCAACCTTGCCTGGCATATACTAAAATCTCAGTAAATCTTAGCTAGCTATTTTCTCTGAAGCGAAGTTTTAGAAGATGTCTGTGGGCCAATAAAGACCTGGCTACAGAAAAGTCCAGCTTGAGATGCAGCTTGGGAGCAAGGCTTGTTTCAGATGCTTAGCCAAAACTCAGGCTTGGGTTTCCAGGACACAATTAAGGAAGGCCTTTTTATCCCTGTATCCCATAGAAGGTATTGTGTTGTAATGAAAAGAGCAGGACTTTTAGAATTAGACAAGACCTGGGTTTTAAATAGGGGCTGAATAACTTTGGGGGAAAACTTTCATTTCTATGAGAGTCGCCTCTCAAATCTGTCAAATGGGTCAAACTATAATACAGACTAGAAAAGGGAAAGGCTTAACTAAAACATGGCATAACACTGCTGGGCAAAGAGATGCTGTGATTGTTGAACTGGGAAGTTCACTTCTAGGTCTTAGAAATTTCTGATGCTCCATGAGTGGTGACATTACTCCCACCAGCCTGATGACTGTAAAGAATAAATGAGATGATTTCTGTACCGAGTTTAGCTGTATGTCTGGCAGATAAGGAAGGATCCATGAACATTAATGCTGTATTACTGCTATTTTTTATTCTATAGGCAACAACATTTTTGAGCACCTGCTATGTGCCAGGCCTGTGTTTGTTGTGAGGAATACAGCTTTTTTTTTAGATTATGTTCAGTTAGCCAACATATAGTACATCATTAGTTTTTGATGTAGTGTTCAACAATTCATTAATTACATGTAACACCCAGTGCTCATCCCAACATGTGCCCTCCTTAATACCCATCTTTTTTTTTTAAAGATTTTATTTATTTATTCATGAGAGACAGAGAGAGAGAGAGAGAGAGAAGCAGAGGGAGAAACAGGCTCCCAAGGAGCAGGGAGCCTGATGCGGAACTCGATCCCAGGACCCTGGGATCATGACCTGAGCTGAAGGCAGACGCTTAACCATCTGAGCCACCCAGGCGCCCCTTAATACCCATCTTAAAGCTTATCTGGCCTTGTGCTCAGGGAGCTTCCTTCCATTCCAGTCAGGGAGAGAAAGGGGTGAGAAACAGAAAAAGAACCTGTATAGGGGCGCCTGGTGGCTCAGTTGTTAAGCGTCTGCCTTCGGCTCAGGTCATATCCCCAGGTCCTGGGATAGGATCAAGCCCTGCGTCAGGCTCCCTGCTCAGCGGCGGGGCGGCGGGGTGGGGGGGGCTGCTTCTCTTTCTCCCTCCCCCACTCCCCCCCTGCTTGTGTTCCCTCTTTCACTGTCTCTCTCTGTCTGTCAAATAAATAAATAAAATCTTAAAAAAAAATAAATTTAGGGCAAATTTGGTGTTAATACTCACCAAATACTTAAAAGAAAAGAACCTGTATATTTTTAGACAATGATATGCTTTATGTAGAAAACAAAAAGGTGATTGGGTTTAGGGTGACTGAGGAGGGCTCTCTTCAGATCATGTCAGAGGAGGCTGCTCTTCGGCTCAGATCATGTGGTTGATGGAAAACACTGTTTTCACGCCTTTGTGTCACTTTGACAACTGCGTGAACATGGAGGGGAGTTTGCATAAACAGGAATCCACAGATCTCTCCATGGACCTAGCTCCAGCTCAAAATGCTGAAAATGTGGACGAGGTGGACCCGGCATCCTCTCCCTTTCCTGGCCCAGGAACCAGACCTAACCTCCGCGGTTTCCCTGCCTGCATGTGGCCTATCTGTCCACCAGGTGGCAGTGTTCAATAATGAACAATGAAAGCATTCATTAAAGAGGGCATCTGGCCAACGTGAATATTGCAGGCCCTCTAATGAACATTTGCTAGGAGCACTAATTACAGTTATCCTTTCCGAAGGCTGTGCAGGATTGCTGGCCTTTGTACAGGGACAGCTTTCCTTCTGGATCTCCTTTCATTGTATGTCTGAAATAAACAATGTTTTTAACTGCTGTGACGGAGCATACACATGCCCAGGTAATGTAGAGAGAGCTTTACAGAAACTATCACATTGCATTGTTGCACTCGCTTGGCAGTGACTCATTATTCTCACTTTAGAGACGAAGAATCTGAGGATCAGAAGGTAGCAGCTTGCCTAGGGATGCACGGCTGGTACATGACAGTGCTGAGTTCAAATCTAGATTTGTCTGATGTCCAATTCCAGCTAGTACCATCACTGTGTTCCTCTGGATTTAAAGAAGAAAGATTTTTACTAACACAAGTGTGCTGAAACAGAGCAAATTGTCTCCCATATTAAGGTATCATATTCTCATCCATGTAATACTAGTATTAATGCTATCAAAGGGAGTACTTAACCTAGCTCCAGGAATGCGAGGGGGGAACCAAAGGAAAGAAAGTGAGGCCAGAAATACTCCTGAGGACTTAGACAGTGGCAGGTGTATAGCCAGAGGACAGAGCCTTTTTTTTTTTCTTTTTCTTTTTTTTTTAACCATGACTGACAGTCCTCACAAGATGTCTTAAAAGAATCAAGGGCAAACTGTCATTACGGATGAAGAATCTAAGTCAGAGAGGTAAAGTTCCTGCCTGCGGTCTCACCATGGTTCACTAGAAGCACTAGGAGGTTCCAGGGGCTTTCCTATTATCCTGGGAACTGGCTGATCAAAGATAGTTTCAAAGCTCTAAAACAGTAAATGATAATGTAACTCGAGAGAATATTTTACTAGCAGATGGTGGCAAATTAATATTTATATGTTTAAGATTTCTACAGCTTGAAAAAAATTATTGCTATTTTGTCTCTGGGTGACTGAATGATATTAATGAGATATAAATGTACAGTTTATCATGATATTTTGGGTTGTGGCCCCACCAATGGTAGACTTGAACTGGAAGAAAACTGCAGACAATCTGTTACAACTCCTTCATTTTACAGCTGGGGAAACTGAGGCCCAGAGAAGAGTGACTTGCTCACAGTCACCCAGCCAGCTGATAGCAGGATCAGGCCTAGATTCCCAAAAGAGGATCTTCCACCAACTCCCTTCAGAGTATAGGAGACCAGAATTCAAACTGGAGGCCTGTCCAGAGTGGGCTCATTAGGCTACTGCTTATAAGTTCAAAGAAGTCCCTGAGATCAAATTAATCTGAGAAGCATCCAGTCAAATAAATTTCAACACATTTTAATAGGACTTGTCAGAACCTTTAATGTACTAATATTTCCTATGAATCTCCAAGAGGGAACCAGATTATTTACGGTTTGCTAAAATTATTTGACCTCAAACTATTTTTGCTACCATGTCCATTAATGGCTCACAACAATGTTCAGTAGACCACAACTGGGAAAACAATGACTTAAGTTTTTTTATCTCTGTTTCCCAAAGTATTTGGTCATAGAACCCCATGTTTAAGAGTCTCTCACAGAATAAATGTTTTGGGAGAACACTTAGGAACTGCTTCACTCGGCTGTGGACAAAACAAAACCATCTCTGAGTCCCAGTGTCTACCTAACTTAAGGGCTGTGTTAGGAGGGCTCACCTACCTAGGGAACATCAAGTGTCCTCAGAGGAAACCCAGCCTCAAGAAAGGGAAATTATACAGAGAGCCATCTTTGTGAAACCTTCCCAGTGAGATCTGAAAAGGTCAAGCTAATTTAATTGTTCTTTTTTGGGAGGACAACCTTTTCATACAATGTTTTGGAAGTGAGCAAAGATGGTGAGATTTCTGTACAATGAATTAGGGAGTTGCACCATAAAGCCAGAACTGGGGTTGGAGCGGCGGGGGGAGGGTGTCAGATAAACATGGGTTTGAATTCACACTGTGCAGCATGTTAGCAGTGACTCTGGGCAAATTGTCCCATTGACCTTCAGACTCCTTAAAATGTGGATAATTACATTCTGTGAAAATTGGGATAATAACAGTACCTATGGGAAAAGATGGAGAAAAACACAGAGGGTGCCGTATTTGTCCAAAATAGTTACTCAGAAACCACTTGGGAAGAAAAGTGGGACTCTAAGAAAATGCTTTAGTAACGAAATATGCTCAGTCGACTGCTCTGCGTAGTAAAGGGATAAGAAAATCTAAGTGTGGGTAGAGAACTAACCTGGTGGAAGAGGTAGGAGCCAGTGAGAGGTGGGGCAGAGAGCAGAAAGCAGAAGGGGAGAGAGGGGAAAACCTCAGCCCCCCTGACAGGCCTGCTCCCCATGGTGCTAAGAGGAGGAATTCTGTGAAGAGAATGGCCGGGAGGTGTTTTCACAGGAAATTCCCCAGGTGATCCCAGGCCAAGGCATAACCCCACAAAACCTCAGTGAGGATGTTCACTTTTCCGCGTTGATTGCTTGTGTTGATTTTGATTTGAAGGTAACTGACACCAAGTTATGACTACCACAGAGGGGTGTTATAGAAGCCCAAGGGAAATACCCCTAAATAGGGAGCTAAGCAAAGAGCATGGGTTTAGCTCACTTTATGTGTTCTTGCCTAATTGCCCCAATTCAATTTGTATACATTTAATGTTTTCTCATTAAATTGCATCATCTTCTGAAAGATGAGTCAGCAGAGTGAAGGAGACCAGCTGTGGCCTTCCAGTCAGGGGCCTGTGCTCTCCCCTCAGTTCTGCTAAGGAAGGTTGAGTGCTTAGGCCAGCTTCTTCGCCCACTGGACTTGGGTTCACTCACCTGCCCAACAAGGGGAAGCAGGTGTGGTGATTCATGAGGCATTATCGCCTCACAGAAACGGGTTTGGAGTCACAGAGACGTGAGTTCCAATGTCACCTCTGCCACCATTTGGTTTTGTGTTTTCCAACGAGTTCCGGACCATCTGTGAAATGAGGGTGATCAAAATCAAGTAAGCTTATGCTTGTAATTCTGAAATGGTATCTCTGATTGGGTCTTTAGTTGGTATTGGCTTCTAAGACTTTCAGCTTTAAGCTTTTTTAACCTTAAACCTTCTTATCCGCTTTCAGTGTGCACCCATGCATGTGCGCGCACACACACACACACACACACACACAAGCTTTGCCAAATCCTTCTCCCTCCTCCTGAACAATGAAAAAGGAAGCATTGGGGGCCAAGTAAAGGCGAGGGGATGGGGAAGGGTTGACCTGAGCAAAACCCTGGACTGACCCAACAGAAGACAATCGTAACATCTCGAGTGATTCTAGGGTTTGGAACACATGCGTGTAAGGAAGGGCCCCCACCGTGCCAGATAAGTAGACCAGGTAAGTATAGACCTGGAATGGGAGATGGCAGGTGGGGTTATTGACCCTTTCCTTTCACCCTGAAGCTTATAGCTGGCTGTCTCAGCAGATGAATCCCAGACTAGCAGAATCAGCTTTTACCAAACTTCTCTCTAAATCACCTTAGCTGGTCGCTCCATGATTCACTCCATTCTCTAGGGACACACACAGGCAAGGACCAGAAATTGCCAGAGCAAAAGTGGGTCACAGACCACAGATTATTGTACTAGCTGGGCACTGTAGAAAATCCCTTTGGTTTGTGATTCATTTCTTTTGCAAAGAGCTCTTCCGTGAGGCACTGAGATCTTTTTGGCTGTGGATTAGTAAGGCTTAACCATCTCGTACTGATATGAGGCAGAGTTTAGGTTGGAAGCTATCTGTAGGTGACTGGACCACATTATAATTTTCTGTCTACAAAATAGGTTTTCAATATACTCTTAATATATATTCTTAGTATATTAAAAATACTCCTAATATTTAAATACTCTTAATACTCTTAACATATAAAAAGCATCACCAAACAGAAATATGAGCAAAGGACTTGAAAATGCAATTCATAGAAAGAATAAATGTCTAATAATCATATGAAAAAGTATTCAAGCTTACTAGTAATGAAAGAATTAAAGTAACAATGAGATGCTAATTTTCACCTAATATATAAAGTTGTTAAAAATGGAGCAAAACAGATACTTTTTTTGGTGAGACTGTAGATAGATACCACATTTCTGGAGGGCAGTTTAGCAATGCAAAGCTCAAGTTTTAAATGTGTTTATGATTCGGCTCTGCAATTCCATCTCTTGAATTTTATTTTAAGTAAATAAGCATAGAAACCTAAGAAGATTGAGCTATAGGGATGCTTATCATAGCCTTCTCTCTCTGTAAGCTTTTTTTGTTATGAATAATCCAAGTATGTATAAGAGGAGATTGATAAAATTATGGTGTATCCAGATAATGGAATATTCTGCAGGCTTTAGAAATCATGATGTGAATACATATTCACAGTAAGTTAAGTAGAAAAAGACAAATTATACGACTAATATTCTTTTAAAAGACAACAATAACAATAAAACCACAAAACAACATTATATGCATATGAGGACAAAGGCTAGGGCAAGTGTTGTTCCAAAATCTGATGGCTTGTTTACTCTGCTTGGGAAGGTCGGGGCGTGAAGAATGATTTTTACTTAGTTCTTTTTCTCTATTGTTGGAATTCTTACGCTGAGTGCAAATTGCTTTTATAATCAGAAAATAGCAAATAAGGCAGAAAATAGAATAAAGTATGGGAGAAGGTATGAGGGGGTGCCACACGTGATGAGAAAGGGCTTGCAGATTCAACATGCTGGAAATAAAACCTGTCATTTTACTAGCTTCAGAAAGTTACGACGTATCTTCCTCAAACGTGTGAAAACCTGTCACCTGGGATTTAGGGCTGATGCCATGCTCGAAAGGTGTTGACCTGAGCTCTGAGTCTAATTTGTTTTGATTTGTCTCTACTACCTGGTCCACTTCCATTTAGGTTTGGTGGCTTTCCATCCTAATTACTATGCCTCTCTCTTCTGTCTGCTCAGATTCTGGGTGATTTTCATTCAAAAGAGCATGTGCTTGTCTTGTCTCCCAGTAGCTTTTGTAGGTGTGGAATGAGAGAGTATCTGATAGATGGAGTGCCCTTTGTCACGGAAAATGGGCTTGGGACTACCCTGGCTACGCTCAGTAGGACCAAGGAAACCTAAGGAAGAACCTCAGAGGTAGATTAAGACCTGAACCAGAAGTAGGATGACTACTACTCATTAAGTCTTGCCACAAGTGTCTGTAGCATTATCTAACAAAGCCATCCCTGTGGAGGGCAAGGAAAGAAGAGTTTAAAATTCTATAGTCAACTAAAATTGATCAGGACGTTTCCCTACTTAAAACCTGGTGGCTCTGCCATGGATTTCCGAGTCAGGCTGAAAAATCCTTAGCCTGAGAAACCTGATCTGGCTCTTCCTACTGATGTCCTGAGGTCCATCTCTCATTGTTGCCTGCCTTCTGAGCTCTAGACTTCCTGCTTTTCCCTCATTATGTCAGCTGGTTCACATTTCTGTCTGTCCCCCAGCCAAATCTTGAAAGCCCATCATGGACCAACCACCAGCATCACCACTCACTCACAATGCTCTTCTCTGTTTTTCTGTTCCTCCAATCCCTGTGTCTCCAACCCCTTCACTTGCCTGCCCCGCTTCTGCTAATTCTTCAGTTTTCAATACCCACTTCAAAAACCACCTTCAAGGATCCAGAAGCCTCTCCTTTCCTCTCTGCCCCACCCCTGGCTGACTGAGGCCCTGCCCCGCATCTATAGCCTCAGCACCACCTTGCTTGTATACTCTTTCACACACGCATTAAGTATTCATGTTCTTGCTCTCTGCCAGGCAGTGAGCTGGGTGCTGGGTTGAGATAAAGCAGAATAAGGCAGAGATCCTGACTTTGTGGAGTTTCTTATCTGATGTAGTGCTTGACATTCTGTACTATAACCACTGGCTTCCTTCTGAGTCTCTTCCACCAGACTGCAGGCTTCTTAAAGTCTGGATCATGTCTCAATCCACTTTGATTCCCCAGTCCCAGAAACATCAGGCTCTCAATAAACATATGTCAATCACTGAACAATTGGATGAAGAAATTAATGCCAGCAAGACATGCTAGGCAGACAGGTTTTGAGCATTTGCTACAAAATTCTGGTTAGTTTTCAATGATTACATTTGAAGACAAAGATCTTAGACTTAGAACTTCTAGTTTTCTACTGCACTCTCCCTTTGAACTGAAGCATAAACCTGGATTACTCAGTGTGTTTTTCTAGATGTTTGTTAAAACACCTCAAAAATGTTGGATTTAGCTGAATTAAGACTGCTGTATAAGAACATAATACAGGATTGGGGGCAGTTTTAAGCAATATCTCAACAACTATTTTGAATGATTTGGATCCCACGTCCAACCACTTAATAACTGGATGATCTTGGGCACCTAGTTTAATTTCTCTCTGCCTTAGTTTTCCCATCTCTGAATTGTGGGTGGTGGAACCCACTGCAGACGGTTGCCGTGAAGTTTAAATGATCTAGGACCTAGAAAGAACTTCGCTCACAAAAGGTTAAGTACTATGATGATAAAGCTCATTATCTGAACCAGAAGGGATGGAGGTAGTATTAGGTACTTATTAACACTGTGGCCTTCGGAGGTGGAGTTTGTATCCCGACTCTGTTATTTATTAACCGTGTGACTCAGGATAGGCTACTTAGCCTCTCTGAACCATGTGTGCTCTTGTCTAAAGGGGGTTTAATAATAGATCATGGAATTCTTGTGAGGATTAAAAGAAAATCATGAATATAAAAATTTAGGACAATCAACGGGCACATGAAAAGTGATGAGTAAATGTTATTTTTAATAGTTATGATAATAAAATAACAAGGTTGGTTATTGAAGATGGCCAACACTGACCCTATAGTTCCCTCACCTCTCCTTAGAAGGAAAATATGTTGGGGCACCTGGGTCGCTCAGTGGGTTGAGCATCTGCCTTTGGCTCAGGTCATGATCCCGGGGTCTTGGGATTGAGCCCTGCGTTGAGCTCCCTGTTCAGCAGGGAGCCTGCTTTTCTCTCTCCCTCTGCTGCTCCCCCTGCTTGTGCTCTCTCTCTCTCTGTCAAATAAATAAAATATTTGAGAAAAAAGAAGGAAAATGTGTCCTACCTGGAAAAAGTGCTCATGTAGGCAGATCAACTAAGTGATATTCCTTCAAAACTGAAAACACCTCTCTAGGATTGAAATATTTGGGATGAATATGAAGACTCCGTTCAACAGAGTGGAGGGCTGGTAAAGACACAGATAAGGGCTAGAGACAGGGCATCCTAAGAGTCCTCAGGGGAAATGAAAGATGCGCTCTTTACAGATGGTGTCGGGAGTTTGAAAGGGTGATGCCCTCAGTAGATCTGTGGCTATATCTGCTTGGCATCCTATGTGAGGAATTCTGGGTATTGATTATTTGATTAATGTCTTGGCACCAACATTTTGGAGAAAGAAAAACAGTAAATATGATGTGTGATGATCTTGTCCCACTTCTCCATTTATTTGATCCTTTTTCCCAGCCCAAAGATCACTTTATATTTTGAGCAAGTGTATAACCTTTGACATGGGTCCACACAATGGGGTGTAATTATAGCCTTCCCTCTAGGATTCTCTGTTCCTTTATCAAATGACAAGTACATCTATAGGACTGACAAGTAGGGAAGAAGGAATTTGGACCTTGTATTTCCTCTCCTCTAACACCACAACTAGCCCGCTGGTCTTTGCACAAATTAGAAACAGATGCCCTTTCTTTAAGAAATTTTGTTGCTATATGAAAGAAATTATTGCAATAAATATACAAAATTGTTATGACTATAATAGAGTTGGTGCCCCCAAGGTTTAATAGCATATAACCTACATAATGTTATGTGCCAGCCACCTCTCCCTTCTCCCATCGCTCCCTAACTTTATCTTCAATGATCATTCCTCAGAAGATGTGTTTGTTTGCTTATATCCCGTCAGTTAGCATCTGCTGAACTTCTACTTCTCTCTCAAGTCTCAAGTTAAACTCACTCTTTGGAGGAACCATCCCTAACATCCTTCCCTGCTCTGGACTAAATAAAAGTCTTGCTCTGCCCTTCTTCACTGATGGCACTGTGCATGGTACACACTCCTGTCATCGAATTTGTCGTGCTGAATTGAAATTATTTGTTTACATGACTGGCTCCTATTCTAAACTCTGAGCTTCTAGAGCAAGACCACCTGAAAGGTTTATGAAAATGCAGATTCCTGAGCCTGATTTCTCATTTCCTGAGTCAGAATCGCTGGGCACGGAATCTGCAAAGTTGCATTTCTAAATAGAACTTTCCTGGAGCAGCTTAAGCCCTCTACAGTTTGAAGTTTGCTTCTCTAGAGAGCAAAGCACTTACTACAGGCAGTGACATATTGGGCACTGAGTTCCACTTGAAGAATGCCTTGGCTGTTCATGTCTTCCCAATAAGAAATGTTTTTGAGTCCCAAAATGTATTAGCAATTCTAGAACATATACATACATATCTGTATTATTTTTTCTTTTAGAAATAGCTTAACTCTCAAGTCTAGTGTGTTTGGCATTGGGGGAGTTAATGAGAGGAATGGAGGGCACTCTGGGTTTGAAGTGGTTATTAAATTAAAAAAAAAAAAGCATGATGACAATATCCTGGGTTATTTTAAAAGCTGGCTGACTGAGTTGGACATATTTTTCTTTCCAAGATCAAAAGACTAATCTTTGGTCAAATGCAGGTTGATAAAATCATGAGCGAGCTCTTTGGGGAGTGACCGGGGCAATTAGTTTTCTGTGATGACAGCTCCACATAGTTGTGGATCAGATAGGAGAACCAAAGAGCGCAAGTCAAGAATTCAGGCAAAGGTTTTCCGCTCATGGGATTTGAGTGTGCAGGAAACAGAATTGTGCATGGACCTTGTAATAACGAATAGGAATCGTTTGAACAACAAATATGTGGAACTTCGATGCTGGAGAATTGGTTTAATTCAAGTTAATTACATCTTTTTGTAAATCCTGAAGAACACATGCCCTTTGCCTTTTATTCTGTGATCTGATGACTTTATGGATGCCTCTTTAGAGCCCATTTTCCCAGAACTGAGAAGTATGACTCTCGTCAGTTATAACCTGTCAAGTGACCATATGCGGAGACAGAAGCCATAATGTCTTCCACGTAGAAGTAAATCAGAGCACCTGCACTCTTAGAACAAACTCCTTTGATCCAGTTCATCTCACGTTGTTTTAAAAGAGAATATTTCTTGGGGAGCCTGGGTGGCTCATTCGTTGGGCGTCTGCCTTCGGCTCAGGTCATGATCCCAGGGTCCTGGGATAGAGCCCCACATCGGGCTCCCTGCTCTGCGGGAAGCCTGCTTCTCCCTCTCCCACTCCCCCTGCTTCTCCCTCTCCCGCTCCCCCTGCTTGTGTTCCCTCTCTCGCTGTGTCTCTCTGTGTCAAATAAATTTTTTTAAAAATCTTAAAAAAAAAAAACTAAAAGAATATTTCTCTCAAGAATCATTCAACAAGCATTCATCACACGACTTCATTTCTACAGACCTAACATTGCTATGGTTTGGAGATATTTTGCAAGATGCTTACAGGTAGGGTGCTTATATGTATCTGGGAATACAAGAACTCATGATTTTTTTAAAGGATAATTTAAAGCAGTATATAGCTGAGTGCTATGCTCCAGCGACTTGCTGCTCAAAATGTGATCTCAGGACCAGTAGCACGGATGTCACCTGGTACTTGTTAGACATGCAGACACTCGGGCCCGAATGCAGACCTACTGCATTGGTATCTGCTCTTTAACAAGAACCCTAGGTGATTTATATTCGTGTTAAAGACTTGCCGGTGGATTTGGGGATCCATATTGAGCTGGATGCATTAGAATCACCTGGGGGCTTATAATTATTTCCATTCTTAGGCTTCAACCCTAGTATATTACATTTTAGCTTAATGAGTAAGAGTGTGAGATCTTGGTGAAGATCGCTGAGGTTTAAAGTGCAGTTTGCCTCTCACTAGGTGTGTTCACAGTCAAACAATCCAACCTGACTGGGTCTGTTGCCTCATCAGTGAAAGAGGGAAATGGTAACTATTTGGCAGGGCTGTTGGGAGACGAGATATTTATCATGGTCTTGGTATATAAGAAGCAATTGAAGAAATGCTGGCTATTCTTATTCTGATAGTGAAGTTTGGGAATCCCTGAGCTGTGGAAATGTACCTGGTTTATTTTACTGCTCAGAAAACAGGTTTCCTTGGGTAAGAGCTAAGTGAGTAAAGAGAATGCTCAGTAATTCCATCACCCCCAAGCCCTCAACGTGTGTACATGGGTATGCATTTGGTGTATGTATTTTCCTGCAGATCTGGATTCTTTTCAATTTGTAAATTTTCCAGAGGTACAACTGATCCTACCATCTTAAAAACTGGCCCAGGCATCTTTTCAACATTGATTATTCCACATTAGCAAGGCATCTTTACTAAAGGGTCCTTATACACTCAGGGGTCCTGGAGAATTAATACCAAGAGAATACCTTCTAGAAGGAGTGACGAGTTCAGAGGGGGGAGAGAAATTGACCCCATGCTCCCTAAGTTGAAAAGAAGTCTCTCTTGGTAAAGCTAATTTATGTTATCTTTTCATCTACAGGACATGCTTATGTAACATGGTATTTATAGGGAAAAGAAAATTACACATACACACATACCCTAGTTGACCTCAGATAGCAATCAGTAGAGCATTCATACCCCAGTTTAGAAATAATGGAGAACTCTGTCCTTCCTTAGTGGCTGACCAAACTAGTTGAGGCTATTTAATAAAGCTTCTGCGATTCTCTTGTAACACATCTACCTGTTTTCTGGCTTTGAAAGTCTTGCTAAAATATCCACACTTGTTTTTAGATGTATATACTCTTACGTAGGAATTTGTCATTGGACGTTGTTGTCTCAATAACTGTTGTCTTTTAAGTCTGTTCTTAAGAGTTAAATGGGAATAGTAACTCAAAAGATTATTATAAAATTAATGGGGCTCAGTGCAATGTTTAACAAAGACTAAGTGTTCCACAAATAGTGGCTGTTAACACCGTATTCACTCCTTCACCACTGAGATTCATTTCCTTCTGTCACTTCATCAAAGTCAGTTTTGTATCACTGAAGATCATTTTGTTATTTATATGACAAGTATTTGACCAATTCAAATAACACTTCTGAATTCATTTTTGCCTCTCCCCATCTAAATGATGTGAAGTTCCCCTCAGTTCAAAGTAAAATGCTTGTTCCATGATTATATGTGGCAACTGAGTTGTTCCATGCTGACAACTGGCTGTTTCCATTGTTTCCCAGATGATAAAACTATATATACTCAGAATCCCTTGGTAACCCTTTTTTTTTATTCTTATGTTAATCCCCATACATTACATCATTAGTTTTAGATGAAGTGTTCCATGATTCATTGTTTGTGCATAACACCCAGTGCTCCATGCAGAATGTGCCCTCCTCAATACCCACCACCAGGCTAACCCATCCTCCCACCCCCCTCCCAGTATTGTATTTCAGGTGTATTATAAATTGTAAATATAAATTTGTAAGTGTATGTGTTTGTATTTTTAATGCAACAGCTATAGGTCAGGTAACTGAAGGAAGTAAACACTGTATGAGAAGCCATATTACAGATTTATTCATAATCGGTAATTTTATTCAGATGTGTATCCATGAGCATTTCTCATTATATTTTCTAAGTTATAATTCAGTGATCTGTTTGATTAGTGAGAAGGCATATAACTTGGTACCAGTCATTTGGTTTTGGTTTGTAAAGCAAGGGCTTCTAAATGGTGTTGTTTTTTAAATACATTGTGCCTGTTAAATTCAGACAGGTATTTTTTAATCTTTGTGGCTGTACGCCCGAATTTATTGTGATTATAGTCCCCCATCCCTTTCACTTATTATCTGCCGGTTTCTGTTCATTTGCTATCATTGGGTCTCCAGTGGATAACAATTCAGGTTGACCATTTTCTAAAATAGTGACTCACACATCGAACAGCCGAGGTTAATCGCATAATCTCCTTCTCTCACACTCTGCCCCACCTGGCCATAACCTACTAACAGTCCAGGCCACACAGATGGCTTGTAACATTGTACCTTACAGAGCTCTTCAATTGCAAGCAACAGAAACCCACTCTGGTTAACTTTAGCAAAATAGGACATTGTTGGCAGAACCTGGTACCTTAGCAAATGGAAAGTCTGGCTGAGAAAGGGCAGGAATTGGGGCAGCTCAGGGTGTCTAGATATCTCTCATCTGGAAGCTATTCAGAATGAATCGGCCCCAACCTTTTTTTTTTTTTTTTCCCTGTCCTTGCACTGTTCAGCTCAAGGTCCAAAGTCTTAAGAGAGAAAACCTGATTATCTGAGCTTGGATCATAGGCAGGGCATCTTGACTGACAGTTTCACTAAGATTATAGGCAATGGTGGAGGATGTTACCACTCAAATGAACGAGTGAGTGAATGGATGGAGAAAAAAAAGTCACTGCAGCACTTCATGGTATTGTTTACCTGGTTATGATAAATGATTATTACAGAAAATATATCCACCCACTGAAAAGTAAAATCAAAAGGGCAGTAAAGGAAGAGAGAGTTACTCCCTTCCTCCTGTGGGAAGTTAATGAAGATCATGATAATATTTTCAGTTTATTCAGGTAGGCAGAAATTTTTATCTGTACAACTTCAAAAGTAGAAAGTATGAAAGATAATAAATTTCAGTGATTCTAAAACAGTAGGGTGGACCAGCTGTATTAAGTCACCATGGAGCTTTAAGAAAATAGAGATTCCAGAGTCCCACACTCAGAAATAGTGTGTTATTCAAATCTGGAGTTTATCTCCAGGACTAAATTTCGCAGACCAATTCAATCTGAGCTGGGGGTAAGGCCCAAATATCCCTATTTTTCAAGGGCTTTCTAGGCGATTTACTTAGAGACCACTAGACTCAAAGTAAGAAAAAAATAATAATTGTCACATACTCTGGGATCCATGGAACAACTGTCAGGCTCTGAATTGTGCCTTTGACAGTAGCACCAGGAAAGCTCTTCTCCAAGCACAATTGTGCTGCTCATGTCAAAGATTAGCAAACCGCTCCTCATCTGTGAGAATCCAATAGAGGCATCACTTCCACCCTGCAGCCTTCCTGGACCCAGCCAGGCAAAGATGATCATCTCGTCTTCTATTCCAGGATTCACCCATGAGACTGTTACAAATGCAGATACATAACCCCCAAGCTGCTATTTCAGAAGTTTCAGGGATAGGGCCTGAGACACCATGTCTTTAGTAAACTCCTTAGATAATTCTTACGTGCAGCCATGATAGGACACATCACTCTGAGTCCCCATGGTATATGTCCATACTTCTCTTATTACACATTCACTCCATTATAGTTACTTATTTACCTCTCAAATTCATCTACTAAGCCATGAGCTCCTTAAAGGCAGGGATGTTATCTTAATTAATCTGGATTCCCAGAGCCTAGCATAATTCTCTCTCAATACATGTTTTTGCACCAAACAAATATGAGCAAATCTCAAAACTTTTTCTTTAATTTTCCTTAAGGCCTCATGATTTCTTACAGGGACATATGAATTTAAGAAAATAAAGTTAGGAGCACTTGGGTGGCTCAGTCGGTTAAGCATCTGACTTTTGATTTCCGCTCAGGTGATGATCTCAGAGTCGTGGGGTCAAGTCCCACATTGGGCTTCACTCTGGGCAGGAAGTCTGCTAGAGATTCTCTCTCCCTTTGCCCCCTCCCCCCACTCATGTGCTCTCTCTCTCTCAAATAAAGAAATAAATCTCTAAAAAAAAAAAAAGAAAAAGAAAGTTATAAGGATTAAGTGACTTCATACTCTTTCTTTTCTATGTAGCTTAAGCCTTCTCACAGTTGCATTTATTTTTTTGAGAACCTGTTTTATGCCAGGTATTAGTAGACACTAGAAACAGAATAATAACAGCTAATGTTTATTGAAAATTTACCGTGATAGATTGACTCATTTCATCCTCAGAGAAACCTGAGATACAGATATTAGCATTGTCCCTAGTTTTACAGGTGAGAAAATTGAGGCGCAGGGTAGGTAATGTACTTAAGTCACCCCACCATAGGAAGTAATGGAGTCAGTGTTTGAACACAGTCTAGATCCAAACAAAGCGTCTGAGCCTAATGGCACTTCTTCTTCTTCTTTAAAGATTTTATTTTTGTTTTTTTGACACAGAGAGAGTACAAGCAGGGGGAGCAGCTGGTAGAGGGAGAAGGAGAGGCCAGCTTCCCGCCGAGCAGGGAGCCCGACGCGGGGCTCGATCCCAGGACCCTGGGATCATGACCTGAGCCAAAGGTAGACGCTTAACCAACTGAGCCACCCAGGTGCCCCCTAATGGCGCTTCTTGCCTCTGAATGATGAATAAAGCATTAGGTCCCCGATCCTAAGGAACTCAAGACCTCACAGGAGAGCTGGGCAATGTCAAAACATATTCTCATGACATGTTAAAGTTCTACAGAGTAAAGGAAAATGATTCTAAAAGTCCAGCTTAGGAAGTTTTCATTTTTGCCTTGAGATGAGTAGCAGAAACACAGTAATGCAAACTTCAAGAGGTGGGTTTGGGTGGACCCGTGGAAGATCATTAGTGAAATGTGGCCAGGGGTATGGATGCATGAGAACGCATGGTGCATGTGGACAGGCTTCAGGCTGAGTGACGTTTTGCTGGCTCCAAGGCAGGTAGTGGTAGATGGTGAAAGGGGGAAGGGCAGTACCAGCAGGTAAGACAGGAAAGGTGTACGCTGTCGGTAGGACTCCTACAGAACGTCTGATTCAAACTGGCTTAAGCAACAAGAGACTGTCTTGCCTCATTAAACAAAGTCACAGGATGGGGTTGGCCTTGGACACAGGGATAGAAGACTTCAAGCCATGTGCTAGGCATCTAACGTCTTCCTCTTGGTCTCTCAACTTGGCTTCCGTCTCCTACCTTCATTCTCTGGCTGCAGCTCCGAAACATAATCATCTCCTGCTCCAACTACTAAACTCAGCAAATGACAGAGTCCACTTCTCCAACAGTTCCAGAAAATCCACAGAACTAAATCTCACTGACCCTGATTGATGAGATTTGAGTCCTGTGCTGGTCCCCACTGTCCTTAACCCAATCACCAGAGGGTGGAATGCACGGACAGGTTTAGCCTCAGTCACACACTTGGCCTTTGGAAGTCATGAAGTAGTCACAGAGCACCTGGGCAGAGAAGAGATACACCTCAAAGTGGGACTGAGGTATCACGTTCACAAGAAGAGTAACAACATGCTGGGGCGGGGGCGGGGGGGGGGGCGCGTGCAACATAACAAATGCCCACTAGAACAGAAGTTCGGTTTTTGAGAGTCCTTGTATGTTGTCTGTAACCTGTTCAAGGCTTTTTCACCTTGTGTTAGGGAGTTTCTTTCTCATCCTCAAGCAATGAGCTTTGTTTGGTCACTGGCCATGCAGAGAACTCTGTTTAGTGCTTTTGGGCCCAAACTGAGTTGAAAAGCAGGTTTCTGTCTCCCCTTCATTTGTGAGGATGTTCACCACAGAACAAGATACGGGATTACCAACCATGCTTTGGATTTCTAGAGAAAGCCTCTCAGGCTCACTCTGCTGAGTGTTTGCCAAAGATGCCTAATTAGACCACCCCCTCCCCAACTACCCGATCTCCATCCTATTGGCAGCCACTTTAGAGGGGAAGTTCCCGAGACGGGAATTGTTTAGATGGAAACAATCCTTCTGGAACAGCCTTGGCCTCCTCTGGCATGAACTGAGCGTTTACAGTAGTGAAGCCATGTTTTATTTATGTTATTTCCCCGAGACCTCTGGTTAGCTTCTCTATTTGCAATGCAAATCAGAATAGAAGAGGTTTTATATATTCTACATACTTCTCCATACATCCACATTCAGTGACAAATGGTAATCTCTTGGCCCAGCAGTTCTAGTGTGATTTCGGATAATAAAAATACTCACCAATTACAGTTCTAGCTTAATAGACTCACAGTCATCTGAAAAGCTGAGACCAAGCAGCAGACTTGGGGGCTCAGAAAAGTAACACCATTGATTACATTGTTTGAAGGGACAACTTCAGTGAGGTACCCTAACTTACACTCTACAACTCAGAAGGGAAGGACTGATCACCATGAATTCAAGCATCATTTAGCATGCGAGTTCTTGCTGGTGTTCCATTAGACTCCACACAAAAAGATTCAGAGCCACCTTTAAGGGAGCAAAAAAAGGACCTTGTGTCTCTGCGTCTGGTACTGCCTGCAAGTGGAATGCTTAAGTTTGTCCTGGGGGAGGTGTGCTTTACTAGCTGCTGGCTAATTGTGTGCCCTTTTGTATAAGGCATTGCTCAAACAGCTGCACTTTAGGAAAGGGAACACAAGGGTAAAAAGGTTTTAGATGAGTCACTTCATAGAATACACGTGAGAAGTAACTGGATTGGCTCAGAAACTAACTGATGCACTAGAATTAACAACCCAAATGTAAGACATCCCACTCTGCCTCTGGCCATCCGTGGCCACAGTTCAATCCCAGTATTTGTTATTTGTGGTAGAGTGTCCAGCAGCTGATGACACACTGGCCATGAGGCAGGGGTCTGTAGTCATACTTTGTTATCCAAAAGACCTAACACGGGTGTGTGTTACCTCCCTGTCTAGCCCTCAGTTCATTACTGGGAATGATGGTTCTTCTTCCATTCTATCAGCAGGATTTTTTCTCAAATTTGGTTGCCTTGCATGATGATTTTCTGCTTTCAAAACTTAGACTCATGTGTACATAACGTGATACCATGCTATCCATAATGACAGGGTAGAAGAGGCCTGTCCCTACTGCCGCATAAGCTTTTAGGAAAACAAATTGCTCTTTCCATTTCCCATTGGCTCTCCTCATGGGTGCACCCTGGAAACAGCAGTAGTGGGCGCCTGGGTGGCTCAGTCGGTTAAGCGACTGCCTTCGGCTCAGGTCATGATCCTGGAGTCCCGGGATCGAGTCCCGCATCGGGCTCCCTGCTCGGCGGGGAGTCTGCTTCTCCCTCTGCCCTCTTCCCTCTCGTGCTCTCTGTCTCTCATTCTCTCTCAAATAAATAAATAAATAAATAAATAAATAAATAAATAAATAAATAAAATCTTTAAAAAAAAAAAAAACCAGCAGTAGCTGTGGGTACAGTGGCATGCCTCAGCTTATGGTAACTGAAAGTCTTTGCCTTGCACTGGAGAGCAAGGTCATCAGTACATTGGACTTAGACGGACCCAAGCAGCTCTTCTAATTCAGACCATGAATTGTGGCCTCATTCTAGGGAATTCACTGCTTTCCAAGATAGAAATCTGTTTAGCAGAGGAGAAATGTTTGTTTTAAAATGAAATTTATTTGGTTAATAACTCCCCACCCAGTTAGGTTGCTTTCTCTAATTCTGTAAATAAAATTTTCTGCATTGCCTCTCCCAGTGATGGATGAAAAGTGGATTTATCTTTTAAGGAATGGATCCTAAGAATATAGACAAGTCCTTGTTTCCTGTTGGTAATAGTTGCATCTAATGTTTTCTGGCTATTTTTCCTCCTAATAATTAGATGATACAACACACAGAAAGCACCAAAGAGGCATTCATCAGGAGTTGGAGAGATTCAACATGGGTCACTAAGGTGCCATATGTTGGCCTAATTTGAAAAGAAATTCTACAAACTATGGCCAGCAAATATTAGAAGTCAGGATGTCTATCTGGGTAATTGGGTTTTTACAAATCCTAAGTTGTCTGTTAGAACATGTCTGGCTGATTGTCGAAGCAGCAAGTTACACAAGGGACACATTTGGTTAAATAACAGAAGTTGATCTAATCACCAATTTGTAGCACCTTTTAAATGAAAGCAAAATATTAGGCTCCTCTGAGAAACCATATCAGACATTTGGTATTTTTTTCTATATCATCCAGAGGCCCTCTTTTCTTCACAGTTATTTCTTTACCTTTTATATAGAGAGAGAGAAAGAGAGAGAGAGAGAGAGACAGAGGGAGAAAGCTAATGGCATGCTGTTGTAGCTATTTTAATGTTGACAACCAAGGGTTGGGGGAGGGAAGGGAAGGAAGGTTGAAAATAAAATTCTCCTGATAATATCAGCTTTTTTCAGGTGCTATCAGCTTGAAATAGAGTTCTTAGACCGCCTACACAGCCTTCTTGCTTATGTGAATATTCTTCATATTCTTCCATTTTTTGCCTTAAATCACAGGACATAATTCTGCTTTCTTAGGAAATACACTGAGTTTCAATCAAACTATGTAAGAACCCAACCAAATAAAATCTAGTACAGGTCAATCACTGTAATAATGTGGAAAGGCTAAGAATGCTGCTTTATTGAATCTTACGATTTCTTTAAACCTTTCGAATAATTTGGAGTTTCTCTGGGTTGCATAATTTAATAATGAAAAGAAAATAAGGTTGTGAAACCTACCTTCTCTCTCTCTCTCTCTTTCTCTTTCTCTCTGATCTACAGCTTGAAAATATCTTTTCAGTCCCTTCCCTTCAATTAATGAAATAGTTTCCCACCCCACTACCATCCTGCCTGGAGACACCATTGCCATGGTTACCTGGATACCTGTTCTCAAAGAATATATGTAGTAGCAATTGACAATTTAAACGTCTCAATGTGTTGCTCTTAGGAACAGTAATGAGACCATTATGAAACTACTTGTAGTGAAAATACCATTTATGTTACAGTCTGAGATTAAAACTTTAATTTGTATTCATTTACTCATTTAAAGAGATAAGGTTGAAGAGGCTGATCTCTGCAGCTAAACAGCAAGTCACTGACATGAAATGCCATCCACCTGAGACAAGATATTGAGGCTGCCTCTCCTCAAATACATGTTAATAACACTGAGAGAATAGACAGAATCACCCACCAAACTAATGGAAAGTTAACAGTAAAAGGCCAGTGTGAAGACTGTGAATTGGGGCAGTAATTGGTCTTCATGTGAATCCCTGTGAGGGTCCAGAGAGATACTCAGGGATGTTGTCTTCATTTTATCTGAAAACATTGTTTTG
This sequence comes from Mirounga leonina, assembly GCF_011800145.1. Taxonomy (NCBI): domain Eukaryota; kingdom Metazoa; phylum Chordata; class Mammalia; order Carnivora; family Phocidae; genus Mirounga; species Mirounga leonina. Next base: position 30,016,666 of record NW_023270426.1, on the reverse strand, counting down.
GTAAGCTTGATTGGGGACTTCTTATATGGGTCTCTACCAGTTTCCTCTGGTGATAAACATACTTCCCCCTGAGCTTTAGCTTTCTTGCCATCAAACTTTTTCTCTCTGAACCAGGGAACTTAACCTCAAGTCTGTTATAAAGAGTTGGGGAGATGATTTGCAAGTAAGCTGAACTAGTAAAAATTAGCAAGACCCAAGTTTGCCAATATTGCAATTTAAAGAAATTAGAATGGATTAAAGATTAACCCTATAATTTTATTATTCTCACAGTCTCACAGGCTATTTTGAGTAGGAGGAAAGGGGGTAGTTATAGTAAGAATGCAGGGAAATTCAATTAACTATGGTATTGAGACTGAAAGTACTGCTTATTGACTGTGTGCTCAACAGTATGTCCCTCATTCCTTTTTGCAAATGCAGTTTTCTGTGAATTAGTATAGGGCCTTTTATTGAGTAAATCTGATCCCTTGGAAAGGGGAACAGGAAACACACTGAATTTCCCCATTCACATTCCTAAACCATACAATTTTTTAGAGTGAATTAAAAATCAAGACAAAGAAATGAAACTCAACTCTATCAAAATCTCTGGATTGCAGATTTATACCATACACATAGACACACAACACATACACACACAATTCCGGATGGGTCAAAGTTTAAAGAATAAAAAACCAAATCATGAAGACACTAGATAAAAATGGATTCATGTCTGTTACCTAAGAATAAAGGAGAACCATGGTTTAGAATTCCATAAAGGAAAATCTATTTATAAATAGTCATATATATTGTTTTAAACTTATATACCTCATTAATAATTACAATCATCAGGGCAGAGCAGGTGGGAGAAACTAGGACTCTCATGCATTATTGGTGGAAGTAAATAATCCTTTACTGGATGAATAACTTGGTAATATGAATAAAAATGTATATTTTCATTCTATTGAGACACTTGATCTTTAGGCATTTATCCTAAAAAGGTAGTTGTGTAAGTGGAATCAAAAAAAAAAAGAAAGAAAGAGAAAATGGCTCATAACATCATTTATTATAATTTTCATGACACTGCCAGACATCTTTAACTGCCTTTGTCCTTCAACTTGACTTACTTTCGATGAAAAGAAGGAAACCATTTGGTTTGTATGAGAAACATTTGAAGAGATGTTCACCACATTTTTAACTTGGTTATTTTTGGTGGTAGAAATGTAGATGATTTTTAATTTCTTCTTTATATGTTTCTTAATAATTATTTTAATAAGAAGCATGTATTAGTATTACAATCGGGACAACAATAGAGTTTTTTTTATTTTTTTTAAAGATTTTATTTATTCATTTGACACATGGAGAGAAAGAGAGATAGAGAGCACAAGCAGGGGGAGCTGCAGGCAGAGGGAGAAGCAGGCTCTCTGCTGAGCAAGGAGCCTGATGCAGGGCTCAATCCCAGCACCCTGGGATCATGACCCGAGCTGAAGGCAGACACTTAACCAACTGAGCCACCCAGGCGCCCCAACAGTAGAGTTTTTATGGGTTGAATTATGTCCCCCTAAAATATATGTCAAAGTCCTAACCAGCAGTACCTCAAAATGTGACTTTGTTTGGAAATGGGATCTTTGCAGATGTAATCACATTAAAATGAGGTCATACTGAATTACAGTGGGCCCTAATCCAGTATGACTGATGTCCTTAGAAGAAGAGGAAGGACACACAGTAGGAGGACAGCCATGTAACAGTGGAGGCCGAGATTGGAGTGATGAGTCTACAAGCCGAGGAATGCCGAGGATTGTTGGCAAACACCAGAAGTTAGAGGAGGCAAAGAAAAATCCTTCCTTACATGTTTCAGAGGGAGCATGGCCCTGCCAACACCTTGATTTCAACGTCCAGCCTCCAGGACTATGAAACAATACATTTCTGTTGTTTTAAGCCACCCAGTTTGTGGTACTTTGCTCCAGCAGCCCTAGAAAACCAACACAAAAGCCATTTTAATTTAAAGGAAGAGACTCCATTTACTCTCTGGATGTGGTAAAAAGAAACATCCTCTACCTTGCCACACACGGAATCACAAACCCCACTATTAACAGTTCTGCATCCAATTTACTGATCTGGGAGTTAATGCATGGAACTTAGAGAAAGTCACAATATCTTACTTCTTCAGTGTTACACCAACGGCTCAAGTGGTCTGAATGCACCCCCAGGTAACAGAAGCATTCTTTTCCAAGGCCCCAAAAGACTTCTGTGAACCATCATAGATACCGTGAAATATCTAGAGATATGTCTCATTGATGCACTACTTTAAAGAATTACAGGCCTGCTTATCACAGTTCTCATTTTTTCCTCAACCATATTAAATATGACTGTACCAATGAGCTGAAAGGAAAACTAGGTCCCAAGTGTTTTGGCATCTTTTCAGTATCGAAGGTCAACCACATAACAGTGAGCCAGAATGCATTGTGAACAGACATATGGCATTTGTTTGGGAGAGGAGAGGGTGGGAGGAGGAGGGTCCTGTTTTCCAGCTGCCTCCTAAAGTCAGCTTGGATTGCTGTAAAATCTTACTGTATCTTATTTAGGCTCATAATCATTTTCTTTCTAAGTGGTCTTTTGTAATCTCGAGATCCAAAAAGTCGTGATTGCAGGAAACCCATGCCCTCTGACTGTGCCAAGTCTTCGGCAAAGTGAACTTGAGGATCTAATAGCATCAGGAGTGGGTGAATGTGCCAGTTCAGGATAGAGTCTAAACACAAGGGCAGAGGAACCAAAGACAAGGCATATTTTTATGGTAAGTCTGCAACTTACAAAGACTATTGCCCTGGGGCTTAAGTCACTCACATTCTTTTTGGACTAACTGCCCTTTAATCAAATTATACCTGTTTGGATGCTCTTACGATAGAGAATTCAACTGAGCACAGCCCCTTCTATGTGCATGAAAAGCATGCATATGTGCCTAGTGTGATTTGGAAAGTAACCAAAAGACTAAGGATTAGTCAAGAACTTGGGCAGTTTCAAATGACAGGAACCCAATTCCAACAGGCTTAGACTAAAAAAAGGAAAGGGATTTTTTTGGAAATTAAGGAGTGGAGGTGGCATCCTGTCACTAAGGACTCATCATTAAATGTGTCTGTTCATCACCGTGCTCCCTCTTAGCTCTGGTTCTCCTTGGGTGGTGGCCTCATTTTCCCTCCTGCTAACAGCCTTCTCCTACATGGTCAGAACAAGTAGGGCTTAGCTCCAGACATGTGTTCCCATGGCTCATAATCTTAGATGAAAAACAAGGGAAAAATTCTCCCTTTCAGTGTCCATACGCAAATAATATCAGAGAAGTTCTATGATCATTGGTTTTTGGATTAAGTGCCCATACCTGAGTGAGTTATCCTGACCAGGTAGATGGGGTTCTCTGCTTAGCCAGGCCTGGATCTGCGGCCAGGAGGGCAAGGCACTAGATCTGGCAACCCTATTGAGACAATGTAGGGGAGAAAGACTAAGTCTCCCTAAAGAAGTCAGGGTGCTGTTATCCAGAAGAAGAAAAAAGGGATGCAAGGAAGACAAACAGTAAATGCCTGCTAGAATATCCAGACATTCCACAAATGCTGTCCCCCCTCCCTTTGACCTAGGCTTCCATGTCACTTGAAATCCTTATTCTTTTAGGTTACAGTTGTCCAATATTAAAGAAAGATTATAGATAACAGAGAGAAAACAAGTGGATCAAAATTGCAAAGCTGACAAATGAAATGACAAATCCAAGTGTATAAACAAGTAAAAATTAATTGCAAAATAAAAGTTTTATCTTATCTGAGCTTTGAAATAAGGAAGAGTTAGATACCCTTGGAAAGTATAAAGGACAGCTTATTTTTTAAAGCAAGCTATAAAGAAGTATAGAGCTATATTAAAAATACATCAAAAGTCAACTCCAGATTGGGGATAAAATATACAAGTAGAATGTATTCAGTCTACAGTCTTACCTGTTCAAGCAGGAACTCTATGACTGGCCATTCAAAAACGATGTCTCCTGTGAACTCTGAGTAGACCAGTTTACTATATAGAGTCAAAGTGGGGTCTAGGCCACCAAGGCTTTATCAGGAAATGACTTCATCTAGGAAGAATTACAAATGAGTTGCAAAAAAAAAAAAAAAAGCTGTGGATTTGTAGCAGGTGTGGTACTTAGACACAGAGCTGGAGGTTTTCCATTTTAGCCATGGTAAAAATTGAGGTCTAATCTTGACTTCCGATCATCACCATCCCTCCTCGTTGTGGGACCTGAAACTTGTCTTGCCTGAGCTCAGGACCTCATAACTTTGCTGAGATTAAGATGACATCAGACAGTGAAGTTTCCCAGACTGTGGCATAATTGTGGTCTGCAGTATTTATTTTCTTATTTTCGGTATCAGCATTTAAAGGAAAACTCCAGGTTGTGAAGTTATATTTCCAACTGGGAATCAAACAACCTTTTCCATACCTTTTAAACAGGGCCTTAGTTGGAACCAACCCAGCCAGGCCCATTTAGGAAAGGAAAGATTCAGGAGCTCACTCCATAGAAAATGATGTTTCTAAGTCATGTTAGTTGGTTTTCCATTATCGACATTCATATTATATACTTAAAAGTCTATGTCTAAAACCATAAGACACACTGAACACTAGGAAACAAACTGAGGGTTGCTGGAGGGGAGGTGGGTTGGGGGGATTGGGTAACAGGGTGACAGGTTAATTAAGGAGGGCATTTGATGTAATGAGCCCTGGGTGTTATATGTAACTGATGAATCACTAAATCCTAACCTCTGAAACAAATAATATACTATATGTTAATTAAATTAAATTTAAATAAAAAGTGTTTAAACGTCTATGTCTAGTGTCCAGTTTTCCAGTTTTTGAAAAATTAAAACACAGAGAAAAGAAAAAGATCAACTAAAATCCCTTCATCCAGACAACCCCTGTTAAATTTTGTTTTTTGTAACAAAATTTATTCCTATGTAAATACAGGATGTAAATGTATTTTTCTTCCACAGCAATAATTTTGTCTTAAAGCACATACTTTATTACTGGAGTTGTAAAACTTAATGTGCTATAAAATGTTTTTCCATTTAAATAAATATTTTTCTATCATTTTAATCTATCGTATGACTCTAACATTATATATATTTAATTATATATCACATTTCATTATACATTATATATTACATTACATAATGTTATATATAACATTATATATGTTTATATATATATAATGAAGGCTTTTGGATATTCTTTATTTTTATGACTATATAAAATTTTATGATGATACCCTTATAAACTTTTATGTTTATTTCCTAAGTTCAATTCCTAGAGGAACAATTGCTAAATAAAGTATTTCCAGAATCTTTAGGGTTTGGATGGTGAGACAAGTTGGCATCCGAAATGGTATAGAGTGTTCATCTTCTCTCACTCAATCAGAGTACCATTAATTTTTAGAATTTCTGGCTACTGGCGGAGGGGATGGTTAGCATCATCACCATGTATCATCTCTTTAAAGACATGCAGCTTTTCATATTTTAACACATCTGAAAACAGATTGCGTCTTGCCATGGATAGTGACTCAACACTGTGTTTCAGTTTAACTGGTAGTGTTTTTCTTCCTCTCTTAGGAGCACACGAAGGAGCAGCATGCCCTCTGATCACGGGCATCTTAGATCCAGTGAAATCAGCTATTCAATCTAAGCAATTTTAAGTGTTGGCCCAGCTTCCCTTGCCACCCACCAAGCTTCTGGGACCAGTTGCCCTTGCTAACTACTTACAGTGTGTTCCAAGTATGTAAATTCAATTCAACTTTTATTCACGTAGCTGTGCATATGGCTCGGGGAATACAAAGACGAACATGACAGTGCTGAGAAAAACTTAATTAGGAAGGTCACTGCATAAAAGCCATGTAATGAATTTTACCTCAAAGCCTTTGCGGAACAAGGCAGGATATAAATAAATAAAAACATTATCTATGCAGAAGCCACATAGACATTCATCTTAGATCGTCTGTCACACACATTGCCTGTATCGGCGCAGATAACCGGGTGCTCCTCGGAGCTACCTGCCTTTCCTTGAGGCCATTCTCTTCTGGCAAGAACAAACGCTGCTCATGTCACTCAAGGGGTGTCTCCTTGCCTCCAGCTTTTCACCCGGCCACATCCTGCTCAGCCCTCACATCTCGACACTGAGGCTACCTCCTCTGGGAAGTGGCTCTGGCTCCGTCTCTCCTTTCCTATCTCCCTGCCTCCTGTGCTGCTTCCACAGTACCTAGTCCACTTAAAACCACACATCGTGGTCACCTCTACACCTGCCATGAGGAATGCAGGGCACTCCTAGCATTCAAAAGCAGGACACTGGGGAGACCACCCCAGCTCAGCCCGGCTCTGCCACGTGTTACTGATCTATCCTTGGGCAAGTTACTAGTAATCACTCTTCAAACTCAGTTTTCTTATCTGCACATTGAAGTTAGTATTGCCTTGTTCAAAAGGTTGTTTTAGAGAATCAACTCTAATAAAACATATGAAGCTCTTAGCACAGGAGCTGGCCATTGGAAAACAATGAGGGGGGGAAAAATACTAACTTACTGGCTCTCTGTCTCCCCCAGCCAACTAATGCTCTTCCAGAGAGTACAAAGTATGTCCCTCATCTCTATGATTCCAATTACATGGTATGGAGCAAAGTCTCAGCACAGGTGTGTTAAAATGCTTATAACCGAAAAAGCCCACAGCCTTAGGTTCAAAAAGAAATCAAGCAACAGACTTCTCTATTTGGCTCAGGAGAGCTTTTCCACTTTGCAAATGGCCTTCTCCTATCTGTCTATAGAGAAGGCTTTGTTAGTTTGAGCCTAGTGATGTGAAAAGCAATCAAAAGGACTATAAGATTTAATAGAGCAGTCTTGTAAAAAAAATTTCATAATATTTGTCTAGGATTGAGTTGGAGTTTTTTTTCCTTGCTTACTGAGATTCTTAAGACGGCTAACAAAAACATGGTATCTCATGTATTAGTCACCCCTGCATATGGCTATTAGTTTCTTTCATTTACTTCCTGTATCCCCTCAGAGGAGGGTGTGATAGTAATTTAGGAATCTTATTAAGCAGTATGAATGATCAGGACAGTGTACTAGCAGAAGGAAAGAATGACTAAAATGATATTTTATCAAGTGACTCCATTGCTTATATTGGGAAATCATTGCTCTCTTGGCACTAGAGATAGGACCAGCTCCCCAAAAGGAATATGTAACTGAGACACACCAGGAAGTGACTCCACCCCAAAATGTCAACATATCTAGCCTGGCTGATGCTGAAAATGATGGCGATAGAGCTTACTTTCTCTGAGATATTGTTCCATGTGGAATTGCCATTGTATTTGACCATTGCAGAATGAACAGCCATAGCTCCCATTCACTGAATACTCTGATCTGACACCTAGATACATGTTCAGTCATTTAATTTTTCAAGCAATCCTAGGAGGTATGTAGATTTCCATTCTATAGATAAGGAAAGTGAGGCTTCCAAGTGAAGTAACTTGCCCAAGCAGCTGGGGAAGATCAGAACTGCAGATCAAACTCAGCACCATCTGATTCTAAGCCTGTGCAGACTTCACAAATCAGGTCTCAAATCAGCACGGCTCTATTATCTGCTCACTCTCCCAGCCATGTTTTCTACCAAACTTCACACCGAAGACACACCAAACTTCTTTTAGTTCCTCCAACATACCACAGTGACACCTTTTTTCATTCTCTTCGCCGTCCCCCTTTGCTCTCTGGCTTATGCTTTTGGGCCTCAGCTGAAAAGCCACTTCCCCAGAAAACTTAATTCCTGACAACTCAACACCATCCCTAGATATTGTTGGACGGCCCCACCAAGTGCTCCCAGAGCTACCTGGCCATCCCCCATGTTAGCATGGCTCATGCAGCCTAGCTGTGTCTTGTGTAATTCCATCCTTTGTTGGACTGTGAGTAGCGCAAGGACTGGCTGCAGGTTGCTTTGGTTTACTGTTGTGTCTTCAGTGCCTGGGAACTGGTAGAAGTTTAGTAGAGAATAGTGAAATGAATGAGTAAGTGCACCAGTGAATCAACAGTAACTGGTAGAGTAGGAATGCATTGCAGTAGGAGAGTGACGATGTCCCATCTATTTTTCCACACCAAAGGCAAGTCCCACCTTCCTTATGATTCTATATCCGGGCTAGCCATGCCTCTTTTTTTTTTTTTTTTTAATTTTATTATGGTATATTAGTCACCATACAATACATCATTAGTTTTTGATATGATGATCCACAATCCATTGTTTTCGTATAACACCCAGTGCTCCATGCAGTACGTGCCCTCCTTAATACCCACCACTGGTCTAACCAATCCCCTTCCCTCCTCCCCTCGAAAACCCCGTTTGTTTCTCAGAGTCCATAGTCTCTCATGGACAGCCATGCCTCTTTAAAGACATTACCAGTTAGCAGTCTGGTTCCCATTAACAACACCTTTCACTTTTAAAATTTGTTCTTTTCTATTTCTTATTCGACTTTGATGAAATAGGATCCAAGTTTCAAATATTTGGTTTTAAAATGTGAGCTACAGCTAAACCTAGAAAATTTGTACATACATTCTTTAAGGTCAGAGTCTCCGCCAGTCACCCCCCTGCACACACACACTTTTTATTTTCCCCTCACTTGTGAAAGATTACCTCCTCTGAGTCTCCTCATAGGTTCTGTTTGTCACAATAAGCCACATGTCACAATAAGCCACATGTTTCATTTTGCTTCTATCTGGATGTTTGGAAATCTGCCTGAAGGAGAAATTTTAGAACAAAACAAAATGGTAATTAATAGCATCACAAGTATGGTTGATAGTAGGGGTTTTTTCTTTTGTTTTTCCTCAAAAATTAGGTGCCATAACCAAAATGCTTATCTGGCAGAGAATAAAAAACAACAATAACAACCCTCTCAAATAATCATAAAAAGCCTTTTTATTTTTATTTAATAAGAGATAGAGAGAGGCAGAGGGAGAAGCAGGCTCCCCGCTGAGCAGGGAGCCTGATGGGGGACTCGATCCTAGGACCCTGGGATCATGACCTGAGCCGAAGGCAGACGCTTAACCATCTGAGCCACCCAGGCACCTGAGCCTTTTGATTTTTAAAAGAAATAATTAAGGTGAAGTTTGACCTGCTCACTAATCATGAGGACTGGGTTCCCAGAACACAGACTTGTGCTATTCCACTTAACCAAAGAGCAACTTGGGCATTTATCCAAAGTACTCCTCAAGGATCTAGTATGTTAATTGAAAAAAAAAATCTTAGGAAATAGCTTTACAAGCAAACAATTCATCCAATTGGAAACACATGGGATTATTATCCAATCCCTTTTACTTGAAATCTCAGCTGCTAAAGCAAAGGACTTTTTTTATATCAGAATTTTTCAAAGTACAAACAGAATTGGTTACAATTCCAAGGTAGAATACAATTCACTTTAATTAAAACAGCGTACGGTATAATGCCCATGTGGACATTTTAGCGTGCTTAATGCTGTCACAGGTAAAGAAACACTTTTCTGGGCTCTCCTTCCACTTCTCAAGGCCTCCCTCAGACCTCCACAGCTCTAATATCTCTGATGGATGTAGCTTTTTCTACCTGCCCTCCTTCTCAAGGTTCTCTTGAGATGCTTCAGCATGCGGTATCTCTTGACAAGCACTAGGTGATTAGTTTACGTTTTCTCACTGCTCTGTGACCTTGCTTATCACAATCACAAATTCTATGTGCATAAAGAAGCTCTCAGCAGCGGGGAAAGGACTTAGCCACCTGGGCCCACTAGACCCTTCAGGTTCTTCATGGCATTTGTTGTCCAAAGATTTGCTATCTTTAGTAATTTGATTGATCCCTTAAAACGAAGACAGAAAACCGAGGGGCAGGCTGATAACTTGATAAGCTCTGGAACAGGAAAGGCTTTGAATTCGAGAATCCTGATTCCCTGGAGTGGAAACAAATGAGTACAAACTGAGTACACCCTAAGGAAGGTCCAAAGACTTCAGAACTCTCCTGATGCCTAGGGATGGGTGTTGGGAAATAAACCACATTGTTGCTAATGACCAGACCTGGATGAGTTGCTGCAGGTAGGGGAAAAGAATTTAGATGGGGGCGCCTGGGTGGCTCAGTCGTTAAGCGTCTGCCTTCAGCTCAGGTCATGATCCCAGGATCCTGGGATCGAGCCCCGCATTGGGCTCCCTGCTCCGCGGGAAGCCTGCTTCTCCCTCTCCCACTCCCCCTGCTTGTGTTTCCTCTCTCGCTGTGTCTCTCTCTGTTAAATAAATAAATAAAATCTTTAAAAAAAAAAAGAATTTAGATGAATCCATTCACACCTTCACTAAAAACAGACAAAATTCACACAGCACAAGCACATGCACAGAGGTGTGCCCACTGTGCCTTCAGACAGTTCTCTTCTAGTCTCCATTGAAGATTTGAGGAAATAACTTCTTTATTAGTCATTAAGATAACTGACACGTGTTTCTCATTTAGAGTCAATTCTCAATTATCATGAAAGAACAAGCTAAGGTGGGATTAATGAAAACCTATTATAAAGAATTCTTGAACCTCACAATTTCGGTCCTTTCCACCACCCACCTAGGCTTTTCCCATACCTGCTAATGAGGAGCTAAAGGCAGCCTGAATGTTCTCCCCTACACCTCTTGCTTACCCTCTGCCAGAGTTGCTAAGAATAATGAAATGACTCAAAAGCCAAAAATTTGAGAAAAAAAGAAGATGGCATCTGAATAAATCCCTGTAGGCAAACAATCCCTAAATGTTTGGATTGATGCCATAGGGTACCCTTGACTGGGCTTAGATTAGTCAAGGAAATGCTTCCCATTTAGAAAAGAGAGATTATTGAGAGTGGGCACTATTTCTGGACATTTCCAGAGATGCCGTTAGGAGCAAGCATTCTTGTTAAGAAACTTTGTCTGAAGCTACAGAGAGGTCAGCAATCCTCTTACCTTCCTTTTCCATTGTGTAGCAGAAGAATAATAAACAGGTTGGTTCTGCATTCAGAAACATTAAGATAGGGAACAAAAGCATGCATGCATAAAACAATTTCATCACATTGTCACTTGCCAATGTATTATTGCAAAAGGATCTGGTTTGAGTTACAGAGATATCACTTTCTCCTTTCAACTATAGTTATTGAGAAGAGCACTAAAAAAATTATTCTTGGCAAAAGGGGACACAATTTTCAGGCTAGTTTGGCAAGGTCAAATGAACACCAATGAAATTTATATTCACTCAGCATGTGGGGAGAGTTTTATGGCTGGAAAAGGACTTAATTATGGTAGGGTAAATAATTGAGTTTTTACAAGTTAAAGTAATAGCATGCAGTGTTTGCTGAGCATTTTTCTGGATGTTTAGTTATACCAAAGGGATTTGTCTCTGCCCTCCAAAAAGAGGGAGGTGGAGAAAGAGTACACAAAAGAGAATTTTTAGACTAACATGTCAACTGAGAGAAATGAGTGTAGGCTTTAGCAAGAATGAGAGCATTTGGGGGCAGGGAACCACAGTATCAGTAAGATCCAAGTATGGATCTATTCTTCTGAGTTTTTAATTCATATCTCTTTATCCTCTGAGTTGGTCATTCACATCCACTTTAACCCCACTGCCCTTTGTGTGTTGGGGGGTGTGGGGGGGCCATTAGTGGAGAGCAGCAATTACCACCCCAGCCTGGAAAACCTATTCAAGACAGGCTGGTCACTGACCCCTGAATCCCAGGACTCTGATAATTGCATCTCCCTTCTTCTCCAGACCAGTGGATCATTGCTAGAATCCCTCTAAAACCACTTTCCTCTCCCCCTCCAAAAATAATAATAATAATAATTAATAATAATAATAAAGGTCCAGAGGTGTTGGTGTTATTTAAAGCAATATAGATGCTATTTCTCTCCCGTATTCACCATGACCAGCCACATCAACTTTTCTTCCAATCATGATCAAGCCAAACTTGCTTCTGCCTTCACACCTGTGCTCTTGATGTACCCCTATTGTTTTTCCCAGAAAGATCTTTGCTTGGCTGGCTCCAAACTGGTCAGCTCTCAGTACAAGTGTCCCTTTCTCTGAAAAGTCTTTTTGGACTACGAAATCTAAAGCCCTCCTCCATTCCCCTCTATCACCTAACCCTGATTTGTTTCCTTCATACCACTGTTACTATCAGAAAATGTTCATTAATTTACATGTTTCTAGTTTCTCTCCTGCCTGTAGAACATCAGCTCTATGGGGCCAGGGTCCAATTTCTACTTCTCCATCTCTGACATCTAGGATAATACCTGAAAGATCATAGGCATTCAAATAATTGTTTCATTAAAAAATGTGGAAGTTCTTATTATGTACCAGACACTATTTACATATGCTATCTTATTTAATCCTTACCCCAAACTATGATATATCTACCATCCCCATTTAACAGATAGAAAAGCTAAGGCTTAGAGGCATGAAATAACTCTTATAAATGACAGAGCCAAGATATAAGCCCAGGTGGTCTATCTCCAGAGCCCATGCTTACAACTGCTACTCATTTTACTTATACATCATATATAAACCTTTTTTGAAGTTTCAGATTGTGTCCAAAAAAAAAAAAAAAAAAAGGTTTCCAGTTCCACATATAAAGAGCTTGGAAGTTGCCATTCCATCTTAACAATAAGTGAAAACCTGAACAGACTGAAAAGTCAACAACTGTTCTTGGGTCTATAAAAGAGGGGGGGAGGAGGATATAGGATAAACTGCTGCCCCCCAGGATTGGAGAGACGGGTGACTATGGGGAGTGTTGGCTTACTGGAGCAGAGACTCTTGAGTGGAAGCAGTTTGGGAACAAGTGCCAGGCTAGAAAAACTTGAACTGTCATTGACGAGTTGCTGGAGGCTCAGTGTGGACAACTCTGAGTGTTAAAATGTCCAAGGGGACCCCATCATGGAGGGGAGGAGGTACAATTTATGAAACTTACCTCCAAGAGGTCAACTAGGTTCTCATAGTAAATATCAGAGAAAAATCCTCTTGTTCTTCTGGCAAGGGAGGGGGGAAAGGAGCCATTTTGAAGTATGTCAGAGCACTTGGTTCTCAGCAAGACCTGCCTACTTAAGTAGTTAAGCAGAGCCCAATCTACTGGGATTTTATCAGAGCCTAATTGATCTGGGGAAAGGGAAATACCCAATTCCAGTCAGCTCTAGTCTTCTACATGGAGGGAGGGAAATACTCAACCCCAGCCCACTCTAGCTATCCTGTTCCACATAGGAGGCGAGAAACAACTGAGAAACACTTGTGGAGTTCACACGCCAGAGGCATAGGCTCACTAAAATATGAAGACCTAATCATAGGACTGCAGAATACTTCCCTCCCCTCACATTTTTCCATAACATTACTAAAGGCTTATTTTTCACAGTTCCTTTTATCTAGTACATCATGCCCAGCTACCAAGAAAAAATTACAAGGCATACTAAAAGGCAAAAACAAAACAAAACAAAAAACCCCACACAATTTAAAGGGACAGAGCAAGATATGGCAAGAATATTGGAATTATCAGACTGGGAATTTAAAACAATAATCATTAATATACTCAGGGCTCTGATGGATAAAGTAGACAGCATGCATGAACAGATGGACAGTGTAAGCAGATGGAAATCCTAAGAGAGAACCACAAAGAAATGCTAGACAGAAAAAAACACCATAACATAAATGAAGAATGCCTTTGATGGGTTTATTAGTAGACTGAACATGGCTTAGGAAAGATCTCTGACCTAATGGATGGATCAGTAGAATCCTTGGAAACTGAAAAGCAAAGAAAACAGGACTGAAAAGAAAAAAAAAAAAAAAAAGAATATCCCAGACAACTACAAAAGATGTAACATATGCATAATGGGAATACTAGAAAAAGAAGAAAAAGAATGGAGCAGAAGAAATATTTGGGGAAAAAAAAAAACATCTAAGCATATAATTCAATCTACAGAAAATCAAAGTTTAAAAAAATGATTCTGAAAAAAGCCAGAGAAAAATGAAGTTCAGTCCATTTCTTGCCTTAAGGACTTTTCAGAACATTTAATATGCTAATGTACCCCCAGGACTTGTCAAGATAAGGATATATATCCCATTCAATTTTTTTTAACCACCTACTCCTCTTTTTCATGAAGATTTTCTTGACATTTCTTTGAACTGTACCCCTGAAGTTTCTTTGGAAATTGTTCTCACATTTAGTCTGTATCTTCAAAAACACCTACTTAGAACCATAGATCCACCACTGATTCATTCATTCAACTGTTTTTTGAATACCTATTATGCACCATGCACTTCTCTAGAAACTATGAGGTGTCAGTGAGAAAAACAAAAATCTCTGCCCTTTTTGAGTTACAACATTCTAAAGAGGGGGAAGACAGATAAATAAACCATACATAAGTAAATTCTATCATACTGTAGAAGGTGATATTCTCTGGGGGAGTGGGGAGGTGAATACAGAAAGGAGTGAGAGGGTGAGAGCTAAAGAAGGGCCAGAAGGAATAGCAGTGAGGGAGAGGCAGATGGAAAGGATGGATGTGCAATTTGAAATAGGGTGCTCAAGGTGGGCTTTATTGAAAAGGTGGTGTTTGAGCAAAACCTTGAAGGAGGTGAGAGAATTTGCCACATGATATCTGAGGTAAGAGTATTTTAGGAAGAGGAATCTGCCAATGCAAAGTATCTAGAAACCTGGATTAGCATTTTTAAGAAGCATCAAGAGGGGCGCCTGAGTGGCTCAGTCGTTAAGCGTCTGCCTTCGGCTCAGGTCATGATCCCAGGGTCCTGGGATCGGGTCCTGGGATCGGGTCCTGGGATCGGGTCCTGGGATCGGGTCCCACATCGGGCTCCCTCCTCGGGGGAAAGCCTGCTTCTCCCTCTCCTACTCCCGCTGCTTGTGTTCCTGCTCTCGCTGTCTCTGTCTCTGTCAAATAAATAAATAAAAAATCTTAAAAAAAAAAAAAAAAAGAAGAAGCATCAAGAGACCAGCATGCCTGGAAAGGAGTAAGAGGCAGTATAAGTGAAAGATGAGATCAGAAAATTAAGGGGGGTGTGACCATGTAAAGTAAGTCATTTAAAAGCCTTTGGCTTTTATCCTGAGTAAGATGGGAAGCCACTGCAATGTTTTGAGCAGGGAAGTGATACAATCAGCCTTACTTTTGAAGAGGATCCTTCTGGCCAATATGTTGAGAATAGCATAGACTAGCAGGGATCAAGGAACACTCTGGATACCATGCTGAACGTAGAATATAAAAAAAGCAGTTAGAAGTAGTGAAATCAGTTGTAATAATACTGTGAGAGATGTTGTGGCTTAGACCAGAATGGTAGCAGTAACAGTATAAGAAGGCATAGGGGTTCTGATTTATTTTGAAGTTACAGCCAACAGGATTTCCTGATAGTATGAGAGAGAATGAGAAGAATTGAGGATGACTTTAAGTTTTTTGGTCTGAGCATCTGAGAGAATGAATTTAACAACAATTGAGATGGAGAAAGTCTGCAAGAGTGGAAGAGATTCTAGGTAGAAAATCAGGGGTTCAGTTTGGGGCATGATCACTTGGGATGCCCTTAAAACTTCCAAGATGATACATAAGGAGTTGAAGTCCAAGCAAGAGATTCAGTCTAAAAGTATAGATTTGAGAGAGGCCAAAATAAATGGATGGAGTTTAAAATCATGAGAATGGAGGAAATCACCAAGGGAATAAGTATGGAGATCCAGAAGAAAAATGAACCAGAGCTGAGCCTGAAGCCCAAATAAAAAAGGACGTGTTTCTCAGGAAACCAAACCCAAAATCCTTGAGTGGAGGGTAGAAGCAGAGTAGGTAGTAGGAAGAATTATTATAAGCTTCAGCTTCGGGGACTTGAAGAAAGTATGTCTAAGAGGTCTCAACTCCTGAACCACATAATGGCTGCCTGGAGTTCTGTCTGAGGAAGATTCTGGGACCATGTCTGGGTGGGAAAGAAATTAGTGTTTAGTGTTATCTGCTACAGTTGTGGAGTGCCAAGTGACAGCCAGCAGGGCAGCATCAGATTTTTACCATTCTTTGCTGAAAGGAAGGGCCACGTGACTAAGAATAAGCAGCTACTGGTGTTTGGAGAGTTCACTGAAATGCTTTCAAGTCAGTTTATGTGGTTTGTAGCAATATCAGTATACAACTTGTTGCTGAAATTATCTTGTGTGTAAGAATAATTTTATTGCTCTTGAGCCATTAGCATATGTTGGACTTACGTGTGTGAAAGATACTCCATGAAAGAAGAATAGAGAAAAAGAAGATCTGTAACAAGCAGGATGGTCTACATAACTTGTGGACTCAAGGCACAAATGGGAAAAGTCAAAAGCCAAGACAGAATGGAACTTGTAGCTCTGGCTCTGTGAAAAGACTGGGCAAATTCTCTCCCCTAAATGCCAACCACAGTGCGGGAAAAACTGACAAATACAACCATTTAGTGCTTTGGAAACCAATCAAAGGCACAAAACAATCTGAGAAGTGTTTATGTTTTAAAAACCACTGAGCTTCATGTAGGAAGAGTGGGAATCTGTAAAGTTCTAGCCTGAGACTTCTCCATCCAACTCACCACAGCTTATAGGTCCTGCCAAGGTAGGGACAGCTGTGATGATCAGCAGCCTCACTGCCAGTGTTGAGACTCACCCAATTTGGACAGGTGGGCAATGCAAACACTTCACAAAGCTGTCAGTAGAAATGATCATCTTGGAGGTAAATGGGTGGGGAGAATCATGGGCTCCCTCAGTCACAGGTCACATTTGTGGTCAAAGACAGCATAGTCCTGGCTGAGGCTATTTACATATCCAGTGGGGATTGAGAAGAGCATAAGCATTTCACATACTTCTGGTTAATCCTAGGTCTGAGTGCATGAGCATAAGACACTCCAAAGGGCCCAGAAGAAATTAAAACTTAGGAGACTTAAAAACAACATGAATTTGAAATGTGCTCCCTTACCCACCCACAAACATATCCAACAGCAATGGATAGAAGCTTTACTGGTTTGAGGTGTTAGAGTACAACTGATGTGCAATCATTAGTTGACCAGTAAGCTGTACAGACACAGGAATGACCCCTAAGCAATCCAGGTTTAAAAATGAAGGTTATATTTAAAACAACAACAATTTAGCAGAGACATTAGTGACTGCCAGGGACACAGATTTCACAGATGTAGCCCAGGCAAGTTATTAAACAAACAAAACACCAGCAACAACAACCTCCAAGGGAAAAAATACCAGAATCAGAGTAGCTACAGTGTTAATAACTAGAATGTCCCGTTTTTGAGAAAACAATTAAGAGACATGCCAAGAAACAAGAAAGTGTGACCCATACTTGGGTAAAAAAAAAAAAAAAAAAAGCAGTGAATAGAAACCATCCCTGTGTTACCAGCTATTAGCAGACAAAGGAAGGCTTCAAAGCAACTATTACAGATAGGTTCAAAGCACTAAAGGAAACTGCATTTAAAGAATTAAAGGAGTGTGTGACAATAGATCAACAAATAGAGATTCTTAATAAGGACATAAAATTATTAAAAGTACCAAGTGGAAATTCTATAGCTGAAAAGTATAATAGCTGTAAAAAAAAAAAAAAAATTCAGTAAAGGGGCTCATCAGCAGGTTTGAGAGTGCAGAAGAAAAGCAGTGAACTATGAATTGGTAGAAATTACCCAATCTGAAGAATAAAGACAAAAATGAACAGAGCCTCTGAAACCTGTGGGATAAGATCAAACGTAGCAACCTCCATGTAATGGGAGTCCCACACAAACGAAATAGAAAGGGACAGAAAAATTATTGGAAAAACTAAGAGCTCCAAACTTCCCAAATTTGATTTTTTTAAAAGCATTAATCTACACGTCTAAGAAGTTCAAAGAAACCAAAGCATGATAAATATAAATAGATCCACACCTTGACACATCATAGTCAAACTGTTGAAAGCCTATGCCAAAGAGAAAATCTTGAAAGCAGCAAGAGAAAAACAGCTCATCATATATAGGCAAATATCGATACAATGGACAGCTGGCTTCTCATCTAAAACCATGGAGGCCAGCAGGCAGTAGAATGACATATTCAGAATGCAGAAAGAAAAATAACTGTCAAACAAGAATTCTGTATCTAACAAAACTATTCTTCAGAAATGAAGGCAAAATAAAGGCATTCTCAGATAAACAAAGGCTGAGCAAATTTGCCGCTAGCAGATCTGTCTTGCAAGATACACTGAAGGAAGGAGTCCTTCAGGAAAAGACAACCAGAAAGTAACACAAATCCACAGGAAAAAATGCGGAGCAGTGCAAACAATAAATACATAGGTTAGTATAAAAGATTCCATTAATGTATCTTTTCTCATCATTCTCTAAATTCTTTAAGACATAAGATTTTATGAAATAATAATGTTAATACTGTACTTTTACATTTATATATGTAGCTTCAATATATATGACAATAATAGCACAAGGAAGAAAAATGGCATTATATTAGAGCGAAGTTTCTAAATTTTCAAATCAATATTCATCCGAGGAGGGCTGTTATAAATTAAAATGCATATTGCAATCCCTAGAGTAGCCACTAAGAAAATAACACAAAAGAAATATAGTAAATCCACAGAATAGTGGAAATATAGTAAATCCACTAAAATATTTGTTCAACACAAAGAAGGCAGTTAAGGAAGGGCAGATAGTCAAAAAAGACAGGAGACATATTGGAAATCTAAGGCAGGTCTTTGGTAAAATTTCCCCTTTTTGCTCTCATGTGATTTTAGTAAAGAGGGAACTGAAGATCTGTAACAAGCAGGACAGTCTACTTAATCTGTGGACTCAAGTCAAAATGAAATGCAGTGTCCCTGTTTGAAAAGTATTAGGGATTTCAAGATGGTGGCAGCAGATTGTGAAGAAAAACAAGGGGCCCTTCTGAGCACAGGGCTCTGTGACTGCACGAGTTACTTACCTATGAAGCTGACCTAATGACAAGAGGTTACCATATCCCATTTTCCTACTCTTTCCATAAGCTTCCTTTGGGGATACAGTACCTTCAGTTCCAGTCTTTCCCTGTTGTCTTTTCCTTTCCCATCCTTGAGTCCCAAATCTCTAGCATTTGGGGAGGACTCATCCTTCACAATTCAAAGTCCGAGAGACAGGATCCAAGCTCTCACATCCATGTAAGGCAGCTGTGACTACACTCTGCTACATATTTTTGTGCATTAAAACCTTTAGTTCCCTTACTTGTGCTGACCCTGTGGTTTCCAAGGGCAGTTGTCATTGTCAGCAAAGGCAGCAAGGCAGTCTCCGAGAAGGACATCCTTCCAAGTAGCTGATATTCCTGAATTCACTTGACAATCTGTAGTATACAGGGAACTCAGGAAGGGGGTCTGGGGGACCATGCTGGGGCAAACTGATGGGCTTGTTAGGGTAGCTGTTACCTCATGGTTCAGCTGTGCAGTGATCTCATCGTGTCTTCATAATTAGGCTTTATGACTACCATACAAATAATTGACTGGAATGCAGTTCACTGGTGTCAGACACACTTGAGAGCACTCTGAGATCATGGCCCTAAATCACACAGGCCAATTCTACTCGGGCTTTGACAGGTAAATTTTGCCTACTTATACTTTATGATAAGCTCTGGTTCCCCTTTGGTCCGTCAGACCATCGTCATACTTGCTGTTCTGAAAAAAAGTAAGTGAATTTGATGACGAGCCTGGAACAAAGTTGTCACCCATGAATAGTATGAGTCTTTTGGTTTGAAGTCAGAGAAAATCTGGCTCAAAACAGGCTTAATTAAAAAAAAAGGGAATTTAGACTCTCACGTAGCTGAAAAACCCAGAAATAGTCCAAGCTTTGGAATAAGTTGTAAGTGGCTGAGTTATATCATCAAAAACAATTTTTTTGGTTTGTTTTTCTTCTTGATCTTCTGTGGTATCTTGCTTAATCCTATGGTTGGATTTCTTTGAAGATCCATAATGATTTCTCACACCTTCTTGATCCTTCTTATGCTGTGTAAATGTCCAGCAAGGAGAGAGAGAATTACTGTCCTTAAAGCTTACTGAGTCAGAGAGCATTGTTCCCAGAAGCCCCAGCAGACATCTCCTTGTTTATCATTGGCCTGCACCCTGTCTTCTGGCTTGAGTTAATCACCGTGAAAAGGCCAGTGGGATGTGCTGATTGGCTTAAAGCAATCAGGCTTCTACTCTAGAGCTGAGCGAGCTGTGCTTCCTCCAAACACATGGGCTGCATAGTAGAAGCAGTTCCCAGATGGAGAGAGAATGCTGTGTGCTGAGAGGGTGAAGGCATCAAAAGTCCACCACCCCCACCAGTGGGAAACATTGACTATTGTGAAGTCAGTGACCACCAGGCCCTGAACAGCCCTCCATGTGACTGTAGAGCCAGGATGTTGAAGACAGCTGGGAGGAGGTGCCGGGAACACTGGGTTGCCTCCTACCATCTAGCTTGCGGTCCAACATGTGAGTAACACCAATACAAATGAAAAGCCGTCGAATGTGCCCAATTGTGAATATCATCCTGGCAGACACTGACCTAGGAGGTTGAGTCCTGGAGAAGTGTTTATTTTCTGATGTAAAAAAGGTAAGGGGAACTTTTCTTAATATTTTTGGATATCCAGTAGTAATAATAACCCCTACCATCATGCACACCTGGAGAAAATGCACAGGAAAGCAGAAACTGCAAAGATTGAACCTTAACTACCAAGAGGATGAAGGAGTGAATTAATGTTAAGGTATTCACTTATTGTACTGACGTTGATTGGCACCTGCTGCATACTTGGCCCTGACCTAGGCACTGTACAGGTTATGTCGAGTTTAGCATAGTGCTTCAGAACACAGGCCTTGGAGTGTCTCCGACCTAGAAATGAATCCCGGCTCTGTCACTCCGTCTCTCCAAGCCTCGGCTGCCTCATGTGTGTGATGAGGATGCACCTACCTCCAGGGTCCATTGTGAATATCAAATGACAGAAAATAAATTTAAGAAAACAAAGCACTCACCCAAGTGACTGGCACATTTGTAATCACAAGAAACGGCAGGTATCTTAATCACAGTTAGAAGCAGTAGTGGTGTTACACGTGAAAGGCCAACAAGACCTGGCTGCTATTCTTTAGATGCCCATCAAGGAGAGGAGACTTGTGTGAAATGTGTACAGGGGCTGAATGTTGGAGGAAAAATAGGGATAAAATGACAGAAGTTGCAGGAAGATGAAACTTTTCTGTGCGGGGAGCCCGAGAAGCCTCCCTGATAGGCATTTTACCTGCAGAAGCTAGTGGGCTTGTGTTTAACTTTAGGTGATGTCTTTTGGGTCTTTTCTCTTATGTCTTTTTAAGAAACCAAATCTTAAGTGTCAGTACAAAGGCTGTAAAAGCAAGCTACATGAGTAACATTGACACTCGCTTAAGAGTACATTCTCTCCAGAGAGGGCAAGATGCTGGATGTCTCCATTGCTCTGTCCTGCCTAGTGTGGGAGATGAGACCATGTGGCAAAAGGAGTAGCTGCTTTATTCCTGGCTTAGAATGGGGCTATTAGATTATAGTCCCATAGGCATTTGATAATCTGTTTAACTGAGCTCAGTCGTTTGTCTTGTTTGCTGACTACTTAGCAGATGGGTTTGTGATTTTGGTAATTACTATATGAACGTTAATAAGACAAGACTTTTATTAATTACTACTTTGTGTGGTTTGTTTTTCAAAATAGCAAAAACTAGGTGACTCACAAATATTAATGAGTCACAAGTATTACATGTGCAGAATTAGGATTCGGAGGTTATTTGTTCTGGAATGGATGTCCCCTCTTGAATTTTTTACTCAAGAACAAAGACCAGAGCCCCTGTATTGTACTCTGCACCCTAGAAAAGGCTGATTTGGTCTGCTCAGCCAGAAACTGCTTAATTTAGAGAATGCTCATTTATACCTGTTCCATTTTAATTCTCTCCAAAGAGGTTTTGGTGTTTAAAGGATAAAATACTTTCAGACAATCTAAGTTATGTCATAAGAATAATTTTCTAATAGAATTAAATGAGATTTGGACCTGATTTTTAGAGGGAAGCGGGTACTGCTGATGTATCCACTCCCCCCCCCACACACACACAGCAGAGCATAATAGGGCACAACGGTGTGCCAGGGGCTGGCAGCAGATTGGTAGAAGTTTCATCCTGCTCTGTGGCTCTCTCCCCTCCATACACAAAAGCATCAGCAAGCCATCCTGAAAAACCATTTCCTGGTAGGGACTGGAAGTCCCGCAGTTTTGTAGCAAAAAAACAGCATCTCTTCTGGGGTAACGCAGTCGGAAAGTACTTCTGAACAAAGCAATCAGGTGGCATGTTGTTACTGCCCTCCCTGAAGAACTCATTTAATGACTCCTGGGAGGGTACAATTTCCTTTAAAGATCCAGTGCCTACAGTGCTTTGAACTGCCTGCATATCTTATTGTTGACAGCTTCAACAAGCATTTCTTGAGCACACACTGTGTGCCTCACGCTGTATTAGGCTTGGTGAAGGCTTTATAGTGCACAGTAAAGACAGCCTGTGCCCCGAGGGATTTAGAGCCCATGTCCCTGGTTATTACGGGGGCAGCCATGGTGCCGACTGGCTTTTGCACTGAACTTAAACCAGCACGTAGACTCAAAGGAATAGTCTGCTCATCTCTCTGCCCAGCTACCTCTTCAGGAACTCAAGTAAACCCTAATAATTACTATAACTTTCATTTATTAAGAGCTGATGATGTGCCACACGTTACATTAAGCACTTTACATGCATTTTCTCACTGGCTCTTCACACACACACACACACACACACACACAAAACCTTTGGTAATTCTATTTATAAGCCCATTTTATAGATAAGCAAATTCTTGATTAACATCAAAAATCACACTGTTATTAATCAGCCATTAAGTGGCAGAGCTGTGTCAGCAGCTGCCATTATATGCAAAGTAGAGTAACTTAATTTTGAAAATTAATATTTAATTCAATGGCTGTTTTTTTATCTTATTACAAACCACAGAATTGGGACTACTGAGCTGTTTTCAGCTTTAGAGCTGCTCGTCTGGCATAATCTCTAAATTAAACACAGGGCTTTTCACCTGACCACATAGCAAGGATCTGGAGATACTGGTTGGCTGCCATGGGGACCTCTTTACAAACTGTGTCCAGTTGGGACCGGTGAATCTTTCAGTGATGCTTCCTTGAAAAGATATGTGGAAGTGATTGGCTGCTGCACCACGGAAGTAGGCATCGGTATGGGAGAATGTGTGGCTACTGCATCATGTCTCAACTGGGTGGTCTTTTGCTCTGGCTCTGTCTTTGTTGCCTGGGCAACCTCTCTTAGAATGTGAGAAACTCACTTTCCCTTTTTTCATGTAGATCTGTGGGAAGAACTAAAAGTTGGAGCGATGGGTTGCTTGTTATCCGCTACCACCTATAGCTGAGAGATCAAAGCAATATTTGGGGGAAAGCACACCATTGGGCCCAAAGTGCAGAAAGACAGACTCACCTAGCATCTCTCAAGTAGCTTTGAAATCAGATGAGAGAAAGATCACCTCCTTGAATCCCAGCGGCTTTCTATACTCAATTTTTTCTGTGAGATGAATATTCTGTAGTAGTTTTCTTTATTTTTCCTGTTAGAGTTGGAAGAATTTTGAGAAGGCAGTGCTATGGAGTAAGTGCGAACTTGGATTTGGGAATCAGTCTTGGGTTCAAAGTTTAGCTTCACCATTTGCTAAGTGTATGTCTATGGGCAAGTTACTTAACCCTTCTTGATCTGTTTCCTCATCTACAAAATGGAAATGCTCAAATATACATCTTGCATATAACTGATTTCCATTCATTTATTCAGGGTCTACTCATGCGAAAGGCAATTAGCTCAATGTGAGGGAAGCAACTGTGATAAGAAGGCTCGGCACCTGCCAGCCTTCACAAAGATGAAATCTACCAGCAAAGTTTCATATCCAACTAGTCACCATAGGTACTGAGTTACAAAAGAGGAAATGGAATGAATCAAGGAAGCAAACAACAGAGAGCCCAATCTAGTTTAGGTAGAATTGGGAGACAGGTCTCCCTGAGAGAAAGATACTAAAAATTTGAGGGAAAGTTCAAGTTATCCAGGTGAAGGGTAGAAGAAATATGTTCACAAGGGAGCATGTTTAAAAGCCTGTAGGCGAGAGAGAACAAAACCTAGGAAGAACCAGAGGAGTTTAAGTACAGGTGAGGCCGAACCATTCACGAGAAGAGGAGAGTGCGTAAGATGAGGTTGAGAGACACAGAAGTCGATGGCATCTTAGAGGGTCTCATAAACTCTGTTAAGACATTCGACTTTATCCTAAAGGCAATGCAGAATCCTTAAAGGGTCTTAGTGGGAGTGACATGGGGAGGAGTTGTAAGGATGGAGTAAAATAGTGTGTACACTCGGCTTAGCATAGTGTTAGCACCTCATCCCCCGCTCAGTAAGTGGTATGTGCTGTTGGTATCATTTGCAACTTCTTCATTACTCTTAGCATTACCAACTTTAGTTAAAAGGCCAAAGTCTTGCTGTGCTCTGTGGAAAGAGACTTAGGGTGGTTTGTTATGGAGCAAACATATTCGTTCTGAAAGGCCTTTAAAACTATTCTCAACACCATGCAAAAAGAGGTGGGAAGCCCAAAGGCAAATTTCTCTTCATGTATATTCTTCCTCCTCTTTCTCCACGCCTCCGCCTGCCACCTCCTCAGTGAGTTCTCATGCAGTGAAGTCATCCTACTTTCTGGCACTTCTGTCAATTTCATAATGGTTTCTTTGCCGGAGCCTAAATACAAAAATACAGGTGGGCCAGATGATATGTTTTCAAGAGAAGACAGGGGGGCAGGGAGGCGTTCTCATGCTCACAGTTTGAGAGAGCATCTGCGAAAAGCACAGGTAGGATGCAAAGTGACATGGGTCCCTCCGTGCTTGAGGTGACTCACTTTTGTTTTGGCTGAGGGGAGATGTCAGATTACTTGGTGCTTTACTATTAAATAAATAACTTCGCATCCTCAGGTAGCAAATATCATGACAGGGCTCAATAAAAGCTGAGGAAAGAAGAGCTTAACATTTTTATGTTCGTTAGACTATTCACTTTCCTTGTCCTCTGATCTGGCTACATGTGCATTCATTCATTTATTCCATGTATCTTAGATGCCAATCATATGCCAAATATTGTGTTTGGTGTTGGGGGTACAACAGCAACCAGGACATAGAAAGATGGAGAGAAACGACTTACTTTTTATCTCTGTCACTCTCTACTGAGTGTATATACTTGTAATCATTTGATTAACTAGGTATATGATGAGATCATACTATACCCTTAGAAGGATAGAATGTTCTCTGAGTGACCAAAACAATAGGTAACATCTGGTTAGAATTTTCTTTTTTATTCTTCTGGGTTGAAAAGAATTTAAATAACTCAAATACCATTTTAAAATATTAACACCTTGCCTCTTTTTGTTGTAGATCGTGTAGTGTTTATAATAAATATTTGAATGCCAACTATGGGCCAGATGCTGTACAAACCACTTCAAAGTGAATAAAGTTATTGATTTCCTTTAGAGATGTTATGCTAATGTGCTGTCTTCAAGGAGCTTTCAGTGGGAATCACAGCTGGCCCCAAAGTGAAAGTCATGTGTTTGACTAGTAGGGTTTTTATAAATGACTTCTCTATCATCCCTGGAAGGACAAGAGGCTTTTAGGGCAATAAGGTGTAAGTTTCCTTAAGACAATTGGATGGCAAAAAGGCATGAGGAAAGAAAGGTGCAGTAAAAGTGTGGAGCTGGAGGTTTCCTTTGTGTTTGTTTTTGTTAATGATTTTTAAACATTAGCCAAGAGGAGGTGAGCCTAAGAATTGGGGCAGAGGAGAAGGAATTAATAGAAGTTGATTTTTGCTATAGTGGCTCAGAATATATAATAATATATGAACCAAACGAAATCATATCTGGGCAGGGGACAAAGGGCAGTTAATCCATGAGTCATTCATTAAGGAGATGTAATGGTTAGGGCAGATTCCTTCTTAAAGTCTGCACCTACATGTGACAGCTAAACTCAGGGTAAAGGAGAAGCAGCTTTGCAATACAGTTTTAATGTCTGGGGTGCTAAAATTTCACAGCGAGGAAACTGTTATGAAGAAGTCCTACCATTGGAGGCGGTATGTGATGTGATGTGTGTGTGTGTTGTGTGTTGTGTGTGTGTGTGTGTGTGTGTGTGTGTGTGTGTGTGGAGAGGGTTAACTTCTCTTGACTGATGGGGTGGGAGAGGGAAAAGGTGCATGAATGAGAGAGAGCTAGGTTTGCAAAGGGCTGTGGGAAGAATGTTTTCAGCTGAATGCCAGGATAAGCAATTTTAAATTTATTCTGAGCACAAGGGAAGACATTGGAGGATTTTAAGTAGAAGAATGGCATGATCTAATTCACAATTGTTAAAAATGTTTTTCTCTAGCTGCTTGCAGACTACAGATTTGAAGGGACAAAAATGGAAGCAGGAGACCCAGTGAGAAGGCCATGCCTTAGACCAGAGGAGTGGCAGTGAAGATAGATAAGGACATATTTGAGAGCTATGTAGAAAGCACATTTGCTGGATTTGCTGATAAAATAGATTTGGAGGAAAGGAAAAAGGAAAGAAAAATAACACGTTGGCTTTTAGTTCCAGAATGAGTGCATTTTGACTGAGACATCCAGATGAGAATGGTTTTTGTGGAAGCAACTGTTGATTCTAATGCAGAGAGTAGTGGGCTAGTTAGCGAGATACTTGTGAGCTAGAGGGGGACTTCAAGTCCCTGGGCGCCAAATTGTACCACGCAAGATGGGTCAACACCTAGTAGGGCACTTTGGCGCTCCCATTTGGGCTACCAAATCTGCTTCTTGCATCATCATGTAGCCAAAGAAGATGGCTTTGCTCGGGGCACCTGGGTGGCTCAGTCATTAAGCATCTGCCTTCAGCTCAGGTCATGATCTCAGGGTCCTGGGATCGAGCCCCGCATCGGGCTCCCTGCTCAGCGAGAAGCCTGCTTCTCCCTCTCACACTCCCCTTGCTTGTGTTCCCTCTCTCGCTGCCTCTCTCTCTCTGTCAAATAAATAAATAAAATCTTTAAAAAAAAAAAAAAGAAGGAGATGGCTTTGCTCATAGAACCCAGTCCTATAATATCCATTCACTAGTACGTGACCTGTATTCTTTCCCAGTGTCCCCAACCACTGATGTTCCATGCTAAATTTAGGGCCAACCTGGCCAACAACATATTTTTGCAACAAAAGTAGTTTCATTACTTCCTTTGGATACCTCATTAGTTCCCACACTTGAAGTACTTTGTTTAGTGGGTTGTGCCATGAGATCAAATTTGGAGATAGTTGTGAAGACACCCTGAAGTTGGAGGTCACCAGAGATGAGAAATGGTGCCCAGGAAAACATACAGACCATTAGCTTTTGGATATGACCTTTATAAAGATTGTAATGAGGTACCAGTGGGACAGTTGTGTAAACTGCCACCCACCTAACCACTGCTTCCAACAGCCCCCATGGATGGTCTCTGAACTCAACTTACACAAGCTTGACAAATGGAAACCATCAGCCTTTTTTTGCATTTCATCTTGCTTTCTTGCTCATGATAGAAGGCCCTCTTTAGGGGAAAGAGAAAATATACTGCAATAAATCTTTAAAAGTATTGTAACATTCAAAATGCCAATATTGACTTGAAATGATTGCATCATTTTCTGAAATAATGATTTGTGTGAGGAATGTCATGAATTATAATTAATTTACATATGTATTAAAATCCACTTTCGAAGAAACCCTCTTTTCTCTTCCAAACATTAGAAATTAAATATTTATACTTGTTGTGATTTCATATATACATAGTTAATATTGCCTCTCAAAGCCACCTGCTCTCCACCGTATGTCATTTTCTCTGCTGATTCTTTATAATCCGTAGATTTGGAGTTGGGTTAGCCCCAACTAAAAATCCTACTGAAGACCACACAAGTGGCAAATAGAAAGCATGAGCTAGTTCCATTTCAGCAGAATACAGGAGGTAATTTGGACTTAAATAGTCCCATTGCTTTTAAGGATCTCTCCTTACCATTTAATTCATTAAAGGATTTAAGAGTTTAGCTTTTAGTCCTTGAAGTTGAATTCTTGAGCAGTAACCAAAATATATTTATTATATTTATTTGAGATTATGGTCAAGTTCCTCAAATTCTCCATGTCTCAATTCAGTTTCATCTTTTCAAAATAGAGGTAATCATATAAGTCAAGAACCATGTCTTATAGGGTCTTTATGAGTAATGATAACTAGGAGATTGGGAAATTAGGGAGTTGTTTAATGTGACAGATATAGAAAAATGATCGAAAATCAGGAAATTAAAAAAGGAGGCCTAGTATGCAAAGAGAATTTTTGTCTTCCTGGAAATACATATTAGCCTCTATTTCTTTCCATTCTTACTAAGCAGAGAACTTCCTTGAATTTTTCTGCCTTGGGTGTAGGGGTAGTTTGAAAGTTTGGTGTAAAATGACCAGTCACAGTATTATGGGAGACGATAATAAGCCTCAGGGATCCTTCCTATCTTTCTCAAACACAGGGCCTCCTCCTCCTGGCCAGTCACATGTGAAGAACACCTTTTCCAAAATTCCCATTCTTTCCCTCTGCCTTCTCCCATCAGCCTAGTAATGATAACAACAAGTATTTGTTTAGCCTGGTTTTTGTGTTAAGTACTTGGCTCTCTTTGCGCTTCTGAGCTCATAGCAAATAGACACTTCCAGCCAACTATAAACTCTGTCTTGCCTCCAAAATATGTTACCCTTATGACCAGTTTCCACACGACAACTACATTCAAGAATGGCTGAAATGAAGCATTAGACAGGGATCCACCTACTGGGTTGAGCACTTGGTATTTTCAACAACACTTCCTGCATGTTGGGTGAAAGTCCTTAAGACACAGATAGGATTTTCACATACCAGTATATAATCTCCCGAAGAGCATGGGACTCATCTGTCCTTTTTCCTACGATATTTCCATACCAAGGTTAATACTTAACACATAGCAGGGACTTACTAAGTGTTGGGTATGAGTAAGTAAGTGAATGAATGAATGAATGAATGAACAAGTGAATGTTGAAGGAACAGAAAAGATTGTGCACTAGGTCCCCTCTGCAAATGTGCAGAATGCCTCGTCATCCTTCCTCTACTCTTGCTCTCAATCATTGAGAATATTGGTTTCCTCCACTCTATTCTTCATTGTATAACTCCTCTTCATTCTTCAGTGTTAGCTCAGAGTCACTTCATTCAGGAAGTGACCCCTGGTTCCTCAAAGGAGAAGACCATTCTCCTTAGGGTATCTTATACCTCTCGTAGGAAACTGACTTAAATCAGTTACTTAAACACACTTAAATCAGAGTTCAGTGCAGTGGTTTACCCTCTCCATGCTATGCTGAAACAACCCTCAGTGCAGAGATTGTGCCTGTATTCACTGTGTATAACCTGCCAAATTTAGTGTGCTTCCTGTTCTAGATGCTCAGCAAACACTTGTGAACTAATAAATATGCAAAGAAGATGACTGCATATGGAAGAAAATAGGAACTAAGTGTGGCCATGTAGGAGGAAGAATCCTTTCGACTCACTATGAAGAAAACAAGCAATAAGAACCTGTGATACTGTGACTTACAATAGAAAATAGATATATTTGGTCTTCATCCCTGTCTCTGGCACAGAGCTCCTGAAAACCTTGGAGTTGCCTAAGCAATGAGAGCCATAAGTGTGTCTTTTGTTACATAAAGAGGTGACTTTTAGAGAATATCTGAGGCTGGGGGCTGGTTGCCAGTTTAGCCAAGCATGTGCCTAGATGGTTAGAACCTCTGGTGGCACTCCAACCTCCAGGGAGGGGAGAGTAACTCAAGGTTGATTTCAATCACCAGTGGCCAATGATTTAATCAATGATGTTTATGTAATGAAGCTTCCATAAAACCTCTAAAAGACTGGGGAGCTTCCTGGTTGGTGAACACATGGAGATTTGGGGAGAGTGGTACCCTCAGAGAGGGCACATGAGCTCTGAGCCTTTTTCTCATGCCTTGCCTTGTGTATCTCTTCCATCTGGCTGTTCCTAACTTATATCCTTTCATAATAAACCAGTAATGTACTAAGGAAAATGTTTCTCAGAGTTCTGTGAGCTGCCCTAGCAAATTAATCAAATGCAAGGAGGGAACCTCCAATCTATAGGATAGGTAGTATCAGAACGGAGTTGAATCGTAGCACAACCAGCTGGTGTCCAAGCATTACTTCATATGGAGAAACCACTCCTCCACAATGGAACTGGTCCCAGAACCTTTAGAAATGTTGATACAAAAGGCACTAGTCTTCCACGTGAGGCCTTGTATGCCCTGTACCTCACTGAGGATAGCCCTAACAAGGATGGAGCAGTGGCAGTATTATTTTTATACCAATCACTAAACAATTATTTATGGTACACCTATTGATTACAAGTTACTGTGCTGAGGATAAATTGCTAATCAAAGCAGAAAGGGTTCCTGCCCTCTTGGAGTTTAACATCTAGTGGGAGACAGAGATGGTAATCAGATAAACAAATAAATGCATAAGTACCAACTGTGATTTATTTTAAAAACCAAGAAAATGTCTGACAGATCTGAATTAAGCCCTAAGGAAATGATGGAGTATAATATGAAGGAAGTATAGTAATGAAGGTTAATTATGTGAAAAAGGATGCTAAAGCATTTTTAGACTAGGAATAGCCTATGCAAAGGCCCTATGGCAGACAGAGGGAGATGGAGCATGGTGCGTTCAAGAACCCAAAAGAAGACCAGTGCAAATGATGTGCAGAGATTTTCAGGAAGAATATTAGAAGATAAAGCTGGAGAGGTATGCAGGGACCAGACCATTCTAGGTTTCGGGGACATGCTAATGATTTTCTACTTTATTCTAAAAAGAGCCTAAGAAACCACTGAAAGGCTAGGAGTAACACAATCAAATTGCATATTACAATATAATTATTTTAGTGTGCTTGGGCTATTTTAGTATGCTTGGGCTACCATAATTAAATGCCATAGATTAGGTGGCTTAAATCATAGAAATTTATTTGTCACTGTTCTGGAAGCTGAAAGTCCCCAAGATAAGGGTGCTGGAATGATCAGGTTTTGGTGAGAGCCCTCTTCCTGGCTTACACAGAGCTACCTTCTTGCTGTGTCCTCAGATTCTTATAATGATGCTAACCCCATCATGGGTACTCCACTCGCATGACCTCATCTAATCCCAATCACCTCTCAGAGGCCCTACCTCCAAACACCGTCACATTGGGTGTTAGGGCTTTAACATATGAATGGGGGTAGGGGACAATTGAGTCCGTAACAGTAATATACTATTAATTGCAACATATGTGCCGGGCAATATGTTTAGGGCGTGAATTATTTCATTTCATCCTCACTAGACCACTATGAGGAAGGTTTCTAGTGTGAGCACATTTTATCAGATAAAGCAAGGGATGCTCTGAGATCAGAGCCAGGACTGGAGTGAAGCAAACTACAAGCCTATGGCACAAAAGTTAAGGAAGGAGGTACTCACTCACAGGCCATGCCACAACCCTGAGAGTGAACACCTTATATTTTGTGTGCTAGGCCCCTCACTTGTCTCAAATCTGGGTCAAGTAAATGATCCTGGGTTACTTAGA
The DNA here is from genome assembly GCF_011800145.1 of Mirounga leonina. Lineage (NCBI taxonomy): Eukaryota > Metazoa > Chordata > Mammalia > Carnivora > Phocidae > Mirounga > Mirounga leonina. Next base: position 29,985,026 of record NW_023270426.1, on the reverse strand, counting down.
AGTTCATAAATAATCAAAGCATGTTTCAAACCCAGGGCTGGAGAGCTCTTTAAGAGGTTTTCTGTCTCTAAAATTTTCAGAATTTCCAAATGAACACTCTGCTGCCCACCTCTTTGTTGGCCTCCCATAAAAATGAAATTATTTGCAATGAAAGATTAAATTTCATATTAGGCTTCAAAGTGTAAATAGCTCAACTCAGCTCAAATGAATTCAGAAAATGAAAACTGATAAAATACAGTATTCACCCCATGGAATGGACTATCTTAACATTATTCAGGAGATGAGAAAGAATGAGTCAAATATTTAAAAAGTAAACAGGTTTTCTCGTTAATTCTAAGCCAACAAAATGAAAATTAAATCTTCTAGCTGCAATTAGATAAATGGATGTCAATCAGATATGAAGCTGCTAAAGAAATTAGCCATGGGGTAGTCCTTAATCTGTTTGTTTGGGTTTTTTTTAAGATTTTATTTATTTATTTTACAGAGAGAGACCAGCGAGAGAGGGAACACAAGCAGGGGGAGTGGGAGAGGGAGAAGCAGGCCTCCCGCCGAGCAGGGAGCCCGATGCGGGGCTCGATCCCAGGACCCTGGGATCATGACCTGAGCCGAAGGCAGACGCTTAACGACAGAGCCACCCAGGCGCCCCCTGTTTGGGCTTTTTTTTGTGGGATGGTATAAATGTAATCTGTTATCAGCACAGGTATGATTGAATTATTAATAATATTGTGCAAGGCCACCTAGAAACCAGAGCTTGGGGACTCTTAAATCTATTCTAATTGAAACAGAGAATCAGTGGACTGGAAAAGACCCTGACTCTTCTCGAGATATGTCACAGTATGTGACACAGAGGACACGTGGGGTTTGCAATGCAGTGGCAGCTGCAAGCTGACCTTTTGGCAAATTTAATCTGCAAATGGGTTCCTGTTTAAGATAGTTAATGCCTTCTATTATTCAGGAGGCATCCTTCTATATTTTGGAAAGGCAAGTTAAAAATATTTCATGCAAGGGTATTATGCAGATTGTCTGACTAACAGGAAGATTATGGATGCAAATAAATCAGGTTTCTAAATGAAAGATTTTACTGACCTCTTAAGAGGATAGTAATACATGCATAATTGTGAGGAAAATGCTCCCAGACCATCAGGAGAAGAAAAGGGTCACATTGTCATTCCTTGAAGCATATTGAGGTTAGAATAAAAATCCAGGAACACCCAAGAAGCTAATGAACTGAACTCCAGAACTACTTGACTTAATGCTAAGTGACTCCCTTTTTCCTCCAGTTTTGATAGGGGTAGGATATCATACTCTAGGAGGATGGATGAGGTCCTCATGGGACCCCAAGTAAGTCACTTAATCTCTCAGTGTAAATTTCAATTGTGGGAATAGTTGGTGGTTAGAAGCAGCTGGGGTCACTGACCCTGCTTCTTTCCGTGACCTCCCCCTGCCCTCTCTCACCCCTAAGGGAACTCCTCTCCCACTATTGCTTCTCCACTGACCATCTGCCTTTTCTTGGGTGACTGTCTCCAGGAGCTCTACTGAAGGATCTTAAAGTAAACCTAAAAGGTTAAGAGCATGAGTTTTATGTTGAGGGGAGCATGGAATTAAATCCCAAGCCTGGTACCGACTAGTATTTGCCCTCAGGCAAATTCCTCCATACTCAGGTTATCAGCTTCTTCTCCTACAATGTGGAAATAATAATATGAACCTTGAAGGACAGAGATCTCTAAACTTGCTTATTTCCCAGAGCCCTTATTGTCCCAGTAATTGTTTCCCAGAACCCCTAGGCAAAAGAGGTATCTAACAGTATCTTTATCAAGTAGCTCCAAACAACTTAATACATACTTTCATCCAAATAATTCAGTAGAATTTTGAAAAAAATAGATAAAATTTAAGAGAAAAAAACTTAATTTAATCTTTATGTAATCACAAGTACCTGTTCAGCACTGAACAATTTCCTCAAACTTGGAACCAGATTTGCACTTCCATATTAATTTTTGAACCATAATTAATTGGAAAGAACAATCACTGAAAACTAAGCTTTGCAAAAATGTGACATAAAGCACAATCTAATGTTGAAACTGTGATCTACCTCATGCTAACAGTTTGCATGGCATCTGACAGGTGTGTTTTCTTCAAAAATTTAAAATGTGCCAGAGCACCCCTGTGAGTTTGCTGTGGTGTCCAAGGTACATCATGTCACTTTGGGTACCATGGTTTTGGGGATCATATCTTTTGATTTTAGGGGACAAAATATTGGAATGTATATAAAGAACTTGACTTCTGGGCATGTTCATGGCTTGAAATATATAGTTATATATATAACTATGTAATATTTATAAACTATAAAATATATAGTTGCAATAACCCACCAACTCACTGATGCAAAAATGCATCTTTGTTTATTGATTTTAACTTCCACTTCTGCTGATGTCAGAAGATGTAGTCTTGCCACTTCACGGTAATCCAATGACTTTCATATTTAAACTGGGAATTTAAGATCTAAACAATCAACTTCACACATACCCAACCCTTCTGTACCTTCTCCTTTCCCTATCAGAATGGCATCCCTGTTCCATCCTCTGTCTTCATGGGAATCAGCTAAGGAGTATTTACTTTTTCTGGCATCCCATATGGGCCTCTATCCCTGTGGTGCTGCCTTCCAGATATAACTCATCTTGTCCCTACTCCAGATGGCACTTATCTTATCCCCACGAGGCATAAAGCAGCAAGTCGTTCCCAGGTGTTACTCATTTTATCCTCTACTCCAGGTGTAAACTCATTTTGTACTACCCCACAAGAGTAATTTATTCCTCCCCTCTCCAGAAGTAACTCATCTTGACTGGTCTTCCTGATGGTGTTCTTTGATGTATATTGTCTTTTTTATTTTAATCTGTTGTATGAGGTATAATTGACATATTATAAAATTTGCTAATTTGAATGTACAGTTCAATAAGTTTTGACGAGGGCATACAGTCTTGTAACCATTCCCATAATCATTATATCAAATAGTGCTGTCTGACAGAAATATGATGTAAACCATGTAATTTAATTTAAAATTTTCTAGTGGCCACCTTTTATAAAAAAGTAGAAAAAAAACAGGCAAATTAATTTTAATAATAAATAAAACATATTTAACTTAATATATACAAATATTATTGTTTTGACATGTAATCAATATAAAAATATATCAACAAGGTATTTTACATCTTTTTTCACATTAATTCTTTGAAATTCATTGTGTATTTTACCCTTACAGGATATCACAATTGATACACAAGATTTTCATCAAAAATGCATGATTTGTATTTAGATTTTATAGAATTCACAGTCCAAAAAAAATGGATTAAAAGGCCCAATTTGCTCCAAACATACTTAAAAGGTTTCCATTATAACTATTAATTTCATTTATATTTAATTTAATTTAAATTATATATAATGAAAAATCCAGTCCCTTGGTCATATGAACCATATGTCAGGCACTCAGTAGCCATATGTGGCTAGTGGCTACCATATTGGACAGCATAGAAAATATTTCCATTACCCCAAAAAGTTATGTTCTGTTCTTTTGAAATCAACCCCCTCTTCCCACCATCTGGCGCTAGGAACCAATGATCTGCCATTTGTCACTATAGTTTATCTTTTATAGAATATCATATTCATGGAATCATACAGAATATAGCCTTTTGTTTTGCGATTCTTTCAGTTACCACAAGATTTTGAGATGTGTCTAGGTTACGTTCATCAGTGGTTAGTTCCATTTAGTTGTTGACTAGTAAGTATTATACTGTGTAGAAGTACTGCAGCGTTGACCAGTTGGTAGACATTTGGGTTGTTCCAATTTTTTGGCTATTATGAATAAAGCTGTTAGAAATATTCAAATACAAATATTTGTGTGGACATATGTTTTTATCTCCCCTGAATAAATATCTATCAGTGGACTGAATGGTGTGTGTTTATAGGAAACTACCAAATATTTTCCAGAGTGTGATTTTGCATTCCCACCATTCTCGTACGAGCTTGTCAATTGCTCCACATCCTCACCAACACTTGATACAGTTAGCCTTAGCAATTCTCATAGGTATGCAGTGCTTCTCATTATGGCTTTAATAGTGTTGAACATATTTTCCTGTGCTCATTTGCCATTTGTACATTTTCTTTGTAAGTATCTTCAACTATTTTGCCCCCATTTTATCAGGTTGTCTTTTTATCATTGAGTTGTAAGAGTTTTTTTTTTAAACAAGCTGGATAGAAAGAAGTTCTTTATCAAATATGTTTAATTTATATTTTCTCCCAGTCCTGGCTTCGGTGTGACTTTTTCCTGTTTCCTGATATTGATGTTATTTTCTGTCACTGGTGAATGTGGTCATGCAGTATCTCCAGTCCAATGTTCACACACTCATTTGATTCTTGGCAACTTTGGGTCTACCAGCATGTTCTTAACTGTTTTTGCTTTTCTCTCAGGGAGCTATAGGAACTTCTAGCATTCTCTTTCACCCAGTGCTGGGATTGCAGGACTCCAAGCAGATGTACTCAGCAATCTACGTGAACAATTGTCACAACTGTCACTCAGGCCCTACAGTTGTTAGACGTGAGGTTTCTCTGTCTCCAGAAAGTTTACAACCGCAGGGCTATACTTTAGAACTTGAGGCACCAGTCCCCATTGCTGTCTGTGAGATTTCTCATAATCTATCTGTGATTTCTTTCACTCATCTGCTTTGCTCAGGACTGAATTTAATGAGCCTTATCAGAAATTCTGGGGACATCCAATCTATAGACTTGCCCATCTGATCTTCATGCTTCCTGCCACTTGGTCAGACTTTGGTTTCCTTTCATAATAATGCTCTTATGCAATCAGCTTGCATTCTTCCCTTTTTTTCCTTCCTCATAGAACAAATGCCAAGCTTTCAATCTGCCAGGCATTGGTACTCAGTATTTAAAGCCAAGCTTTTGATCTTCAAAAGTCCTTTTTATTCCCCTCCCAGGCAGCAGACTCTAAGATTAATATCCCTGCTATAAGTTCCAAAAGTATAGTTAGAAACTAATAAACAAAGAATATAACACTTGGGTCTTTTGGGTCTGCCTTCTTTGGTCCTGGGTTGTGCACACAGAGAGGGCTACCTCTACTGCCCGAATATGGGTCCAAGGGAGAGTGAGAGTCACCCCCTAAGTCTACAAAATATTATCCTACTGCAAACTTGAAAGTTATTGAGGACCCCAAAGAGCTTTAATTTACGTGGTAATTATCTTCTTATATTTACTTTATTAGAAATTTAAAAACAGATTTTAGAAATATTCATTTTTTAAAAGCAATAATAAATCCATTGCATATTAATATCCACAACATATTTTTATGAAAAATTACTATATTTTTCAAAACAAAATATTAGTAAGAAGAATAACATTGCTTTATATTTTTTGTAAATCTCTTTAATGTCTGGCTTCATAGAAAGCAGCTGGGTTCTCATATATGCTTCTGTATTCGGTTTGTTGTGATATCACACATCACATAGCCTCTGGAAAACTCCACTGTATACTCATGAGAATATGAGAGTAAAAACGGGAATAACTTCTAAGTATTATGAAGACAGTTTTGATCTGTGGACCCCCTAAAGGGGTTTCAGGGAGCCCTTAGGGTGCTTGGACTACAACTTGAGAATTACTGCATTCAGAAAATTACAAATATATTGATTCCAGTGTAGCAAAAATCTATTATGTGTAGAGAAGAAGTGGGTTATGTATAGGGAAGTATAGATTAGGACCAGACCATGAGAGGGTGATACCGAAATTAAGGAGTTGAGATGTCATTCTGAAAGCATTGAGTTACCATGGATATCCTTCAGCTTCATTGGAGCTTTGTGTGGGGGAAATCAGTCTGTCAATAAAATGGGTAGGATGGATTGGAAAAAGTATTGGCAACCAGTAAGAACACTATAAAGAGGCAGTGGATCTAGACCTCTTAGGATTTTGTGAAAAATGAATGTGTTAATTTATATAAAATGCAAAGAACAAAGCCTGCTCCATAGTAAGCACTGTTGGAAGTACTTGTAATTGTTGTTGTTTAGCAATAGTGCTATTGCTATTATTATTAATATCAAATGACCAGTGATCAAAACCATAACTAGGCAGAATTAGACATTTTGCAGTAGGATGTAGTTTGTTAATAGGATGTAGTTGCTGATTGAATGTGGGGGTGAGGAAATTGAAAATGTAAAGGTAGTGATATTTTGCTATTTGGCTACTCTAGGGACCCAGGAAGTATTTGGACAAAGAGTTGATTCTCAGTAAATATTTGAAAGGACTGGAGGGAGCGGAGAGGCATGGAAAGGGATGAAGACTTTGAGGCAAGGAAGGTGATATCTGTTGGTTTTGGTTTTGAGATGCCTGTGGAACACGCACATGATCAGATCCCGAAATAGATAAAACACAGAACCATACATGAGTTCGTGTCCCTGCTGGGCTTTAAGCTCTTCAGAGGGTTTTCAGCACAGCTTGGATTTTATTCTAATTTCCTACAATAGCCTACAGGCCCAGTGTGTTAATGGTTCTAATTACCTTTCCAGTTTCATCTTGGTCCATCCTCCCTTTCCATTACTCTGGTCCAATATTTCAGTTCCTTGAGCCCCCCAAACTGTTTCCCACTTTGGGGTATTTGCACTACTGTTCCCTGTTTTGTAATGCACCACCCATCACACCACCTCTTCACATAGCTGGATCTGTTGAATCCGCTGAAATCTTACCTGCTCGAGAGCCCTTCTCTGATCTTTCCATCCAAGCAAGTCTCCCTCCCCTTTGCATTCTTTTCTCTCACCAAATCCTCTTCATTATCTTCACAGACAGCATTTCATGACGACAGAGACTTTCTATTTCATTCATCATCATTGGCATAGTGCCTAGGGAAGGTCCTCAGATATAATGCATATTTGTTTCATGAGTGAATAAACAGGATTCAGGAGATAGGCTGAAATAGAAAGTGAGCATTAAAATGTAGGGGAAATCTGTGCTTTGGTTTGAATTTGTTTGATATTTTAAGTTAGCACCATTAAGCCAGCAATCTTTAACGAGAGTTTCTTCATCGTATTTGACTTGAAAATTGTGTGTCCCTCAATCCGTGAAATCTCTTCAGTCATATTTACCCATGCTGTCAGCTGGAACACTAAACTTTGAAAGTTGCCAAGGTAGTAACAATGACATAAAGCTCCATTACAAGTGGCAGCCTATGCCCTAAAGTCCCAGTAATGGATGACTTTAGCTTCCTCACCGTGTCAGCTAGTCTGCCTTTGTGTGTTCAAAGGCCTGGTGCTGGGGCACCTGGGTGGCTCAATCAGTTAACTGGCTGACCCTTGATCTCAGCTCAGGTCTCGATCTCAGGGTTATGAATTCAAGCCCTGCATTGAGCTCCATGTTGGGCGTGGAACATACTTTAAAAAAAATAATAAAAATAAATTAAAAAAACAAAGGCCTCGTGCTATATTTAGAAAAAGAGTAGCAGATTGACTTAGGTGTAATTTCTGACTTTGCCACTTTTTCATTGGGTTGACCTATTAGCAGATCTCTTCTAGGAATTGTGAAAATAATACTACCCTTAAAGTTATCTTGATATTTCTAGTAAGGTATCTAGCAAAAGAACGGGATAACTAAATAAATTTTAGGTTTCCCAGTCATTCAGTCACTCAACTGATAGTATAGAATTCTTATCTGAAAAGCATTCTCTCTTGGAATTTTTAAGTTGTTGCTTCATTGTTTTTTTTATAAGGGACCAATGCTGATGAAGAGAAGTTTCCCATCTAAAAGTTATGGCCATAGGAGTGCCTGTCTGGCTCAGTCAGAAGAGCATGTGGCTCTTGACCTCGGGGTCATGAGTTCAAGCCCCATGTTGGGTGTAGAGATTACATAGATGATAGATAGATAGATAGATAGATAGATAGATAGATAGATAGATAGATAGATTGATAGATAGATAGATGATAGATAGATAGATATGGCCATATATTTAGCCTCTGTTTTCTTCCAGGAAACTTTCAAATCTTCTGTTTATCCTTGGTGCTCTGCAAATTCAAAACAATTATGTAGTTGTGGGTCTTTTAAAAATAATCATTATAGATAACCAATAGGTCTCTTCAATCTTAAAGACTCATGTTCTTCAACTGGGAGAAATTCCCTTCAAGTATTGCTTTAATAATTTCTTTCCTTTTGATTTCCTAATCAAAAAGGAGCTTTCTGATACTTCTTTCATTTGGATGTTGGCCTTCATAGAATAATTTCCTAATTTTATTATCTCTAATATTTCCTTTATCTTTTTGTCCTACTTCCCCCCCCTCCCAGCTTTATTAAGGTATGATTGACAAATAAAACTTGTATGTATTGGGGGTGTACAAAGAGATGTTTTGATATAAGTATACGTTGTGGAATGATTACCACAATCAAATTAATTGTCAAACTAATTAACATATCCATCATCTCACATAGTTTGTACTGTGTGTGTGATGAGAACACTTAGGATCTACACTGTTAGCAAATTTCATGTATACAGTACGTAATTATTAACTATAGTCACCTAATAGTATAGCCACCTAATGCTGTTCATTAGGTCTCCAGAACATATTCATCTTGGAACTGAAAGGTTTTACCCTTTGATCAATATCTCTCCTTTCTCCCATCCCCCAGCTTTAGGTAACCACTCTTCTTTATTACTATGAGCTTGATTTTTCCCTTCCCTCCCTTCCTTCCCTTTCCCTTCCTTCCCTTTCCCCCTCTTCTCTTCCCCTCCCTCCCTCCCTTCCTTCCCTCCTTCCTTTTCCTTTCCTTTCCTTTCTTTCTTTTTTAGATTCCATGTACGAGATTATCCAGTATTTATCTTTCTATGTCTGTCTTATTTCACTTAGAATAATGTCCTCCAGGTTTATCCATGTTGTTGCAAATGGCAGGATTTCCTTCTTTTTTAAGGGCTGAATAATATTCCCGTGTGTGTGTGTACACATTAAAATACCATATTTTCTTTAACCATTGACAGACACTAGGATGTTTCTGTATCTTGGCTACTGTAAATAATGTTGCAATGAACCTGGGAACACAAATATATCTTAAAGACAGTGATTTCTTTTGTTGTTGTTGTTGGATTACAGTGGAATTGCTGGATCATATGGCAGTTTTATTTTTAATTCTTTGAGGACCCTTCATGCTGTTTTCCATCATGGCTGTACCAATTTTACATTCCCTCCAACAGTGCACAGGGGTTCCCTTTTCTCTACATCCTCATCAACACTTGTTATCATTTGACTTTTTAAGAATAGCCATCCTAACAGGTGTGAGGTGTTAGCTCATTTTGGTTTTGATTTGCATCTCCCTGTTGATTAGTGATGTTGGGTTCCTTTTTATATACCTGTTGACCATTTGTATGTCTTGGAAAAATATTCATTCAGGTTCTTTGCTCAGTTTTGGTTGGGTTATTTGTTAATTTTGCTATTGAGTTATAGGAGTTCCTTATATTTTTTAGATATAAACCCTTTTTCAGATATATTATTTGCAAACATTTTTTCATTCCATAGGTTGCCTTTTCATGTTCTCTTTTGCTATGTAGAAACTTTTTAGTTTGACATAATCCCACTTGTTCATTTTTGTGCTTTAGTGTTATATCCAAAAAATCATTGTCAAGATCAGTGTTAAAGACTTTTCCCTATGTTTCTTCTAAGAGTTTTATGGTTTCAGGTCTTATGTTTAGGTCTTTAATCCATTTTGAGTTGATTTTTGTGCGGGGGGTAAGATGGGGATCCAATTTCATTCTTTTGCATGTTGCTGTTCAGTTTTCCCAGTGCCATTTATTGAAAAGACTATCCTCTCCCCACTGTGTTTCTTGTCACCTTTGTCAAAAATTAGTTGACCATATATGCATGGGTTTATTTCTGGGCTTTCTATTCTGTTCTTTGACTTTTAGCCTTTCAATGATTTAAAACCAAATTAGCCATATTTTTTTTCATTTCATGGGTTTTTTCCTTATATTCTACTTGTTGCTTTTTCATAGCATCTTCTTGATTTGTTCATTTATTCTCTTTTTTAGTATTTCTGCATGTGCTAATTAGTATTTATTTATTTATATTCCTAGTAGTATATCTGTGTCCACCAGTATCTATTTTTTTCTTGATTTTTTAAATATTGTATGTTTTACTCAATCATCTAGGTGATCTTACATTGCCTTGTCATATGTGAGAATGAATCAATAGAACAGTTCAATGAACATGAATAGGATTTATCACTGAGTGCTTTCATAGTAGAGTGAGCAGGCAGGGAAATGATCTTGCATTTGGGGATCTCTGAATGCCAGAATGTAGAACATTTCACTTTGGACACCCAATTCCCAAACTCACCACCTTAGTATATCCCAAAATATTTAAATTTTTTTCAAAGGGAAGAATTTTCTATTGTATCCTCCCAGGGTGAAGAAGATAGAGGAATTAAACAGTGGGGATGAAGAGCAGATGAATCGATTTTTCTATGGATTTTATTTTAGCATCCCCTCCATTTTTTGGTCCTCATCTTATATCCTTTTGGTATTTCTAAGTCCCGAACCTCTCCAGGTTTCTGCAAGGTAGATAAGTGCTCTATTTTGCCTCATGTCACCTCTCCCCTTCATCATCACTATCCTTCTATCTACTTTTCTTCTCACAGAAACATGAAATCCATGGACCACTTAATGACCCCCACCCTATACTCTCTTCATTGTTGTGAGGTCACATCTGCTTTGCTCCCTTACTGTCATTTAAAAGAGATCTTGGGAAAAAGAGATGATAAATGTATATTCAGTTCACTATTACCCTTAACTTTCTTTTTCTGCTTTTCCTAAATCAAGGAAGACCATCACCTTCTTAAGAGACAAAGCCAGCCTTTCTCAGAGGGTCTACCTCTACATCCTGCAACATTTATTGATTTATTTAATATTTTTTTAAGTAGTCATACAGGGCTTGACCTCACGATCCTGAGATCAAGAATCAGATGTTTAACTGACTGAGCCACCCAGATGCCCCCTACAGCTTTGTTTTAAAGTAGAAAAGCTTTCTTCTTTGACAGTTTGAGCCTCTGTTTTTCCCCAATTATACCAAGTTTCTCTGTTTTCAGGTATTAAATCCCCCTTATGCCTTTAAATCTGGAGTATTCAGTACTCAATGGATAGGTGTATAATGTTCTGGGTAATAGAGAAGTGAATCACCAAAAAACACAGAAAAGGACTTAGATTTTTTTCAACAATAAAAAAAATCCAAGGATTTCTTTATAGTTTCCTAAACTCTCACCATTACAGGACACTTCAAACTGAACACATCTTTTGAGAGAAAAATCATTCTGGTAACTGTTTAGGTGTTCTTTTCAAAAAATTATGGGGACTATAGCTCCTCATTTTTTTGACAAATATTAAGTATGTACTTACTGGATAAAAGACCGTAAACAGAGATTTCCATGGGAAAACGTAAATGAAACCATTATGGAGTAGTTAGAGTCAAGTAAAACTGGGTTCAAATCCCAGATCTGCCCCATTCTGCTTGCCATAAGATAACATCTCTGACTTTCAGTTGTCTCAATGATAAATGGCACTAATGATACTTCCCTTGTAGGGTGGACAAGAGAGAGAGAGAAATAATGTGTACATAAAGACATAGCCCAATACCTAGCAGGTGGTAAGCACCCGCAATGGCAGGTGATTTGATCATGACGTAAACAGCCTTTATAATGTAATTGCTTATCATCTTCTTTAAAATATGGTCAAAGAGCATTTCATGGACACATCCAAGTTTGTGGAACTCCCCAAGCCATAGACTTAGCTTTCTTTTATGTCTCTATCAGGCCCTCTGCCTTTGTTTAAGCTCATTTCATTTTGCTCAGCCCTGAATATATTAGAAAACTGAGCCAGGTTGCCACCTAGTCAGTACTGTTTATACCCAATGAATTGACAAAGAGTAGTGACTCCAAAAGATTATTTGTTTTGCCATTTTAATAATTACTTGCTGGAGAATCACTGGCTAATCTATGACATGGCGGGTTTTGATGACTCCCAATTCTGTGCACGTTGTAAAATCTGTGAGTTAGAGCTTTTGTCCTTTCTTGTGAGAAATTGACTTGCAGTTCCTTATTTGCCTAACAAGGTAGAGTCCATGATCCAGCAGAGGTCAGATTCTTCTGATAATATTCACATTTGTTTCAAGGGAAGTTATAAACATATAAACACATTACAAGTTGCTGTGGACTTATACAAATGTTGCTAAATTTGTAGGAATGAATTTATTCACTTCAAGCATAGTAGTTAACAGCTACTTATAAAATGGAGAAAGAAAATCAGTTCTAGTCTTTCATTTAATAAACTATCATTTCTTTTTTTTTATTTATTTGACAGAGAGAGACACAGTGAGAGAGGGAACACAAGCAGAGGGAGGGGGAGAGGGAGAAGCAGGCTTCCCACCGAGCAGGGAGCCCCATGCGGGGCTCGATCCCAGGACCCTGGGATCATGACCCGAGCCAAAGACAGACGCTTAACCACTGAGCCACCCAGGTGCCCCAAAGCAGTCACTAAATGAACCATCATAGACATAGATATAGAAATACACTGCAGTGAGACGGATGGAGGCAAAGACACAGAGTGCCATGAGGCTAACATAATAGAGGGGCTGACTTGGTCTACATTTGGCAAGAATCCTTCCCTGTGGAAAGAATGACTAATCTGAAATGTGAAGGATAAGGAGCATTAACTATGGGTGGAAAGGGAAAGAACATTCCCGGCAAACGCAAAGACCTTGCAATTGGAGTGAAAAGGTGCTTGTGGGGAGTTGAAAGGACAATGAATTTTGATGTGGAGGACAAAGGCAAGCAGAGAGGTGCAATCAAGCTCTAAATCCCTTCTCTTTTAATACTCCAAGCTGCCCTTTTAGTTTTGCTTGCATTCATCCATTTATCTATTTTTTGATTCATTCAGGCATTCAACAAATGATTATTTCACGGCATTACTCTGTGGCAGGCCCTGCATTAGGTACAGATACAACAGTAAATCCACAGCCCCTGGTCCCAAAGATCTCACAGAAAAAAAGAGGATGATGCCCAGGTGCTATGAGGTCACAGAGGAAGAGCACGAACCTCGGTCTATATTTAGGAAGCTTATGGAGTACAAGGCAAGGATGAGAAGGAAGGTAATTTCAAGAAGAAAAACTGTGTTCAAAGGTCCAGAGGCAAAGGAATGCTTGGAAAGGCCGGGAAACCTTCCAGTGTAGACTGTGAGATCCTGATTGGATGAAATGAAGGTGGAGAAGTAGGCGGTAGCCAGTCCCTAAAGGGTCTTTTAAGCTATGTTAAAGGTCTTGGATTTTTTTCCCTCTAAGAGTCAGGGGAAGCCACTCAAGGACTTTAAGCAGGGTAGTTGGCATAATCAGAACTTTAGGATGAGGGTACTTGTATCAACATGGAGAATGGAGGATTTGCTAGGGAGTTACTGCAGGAATTGCTGGGAGGTAATGGCCCAACTTAAACTAGTGGTAATACGAATGGATAGATGGGGACAGAATTCATGGCTTCCAGGGAGCTGGAATTTGTAAGAATTGGCATCTGACTAGATGTAAGGTAGAGGGAAAGGTGTTAAAAATGTCTTTTGGGTTTCTGGTTTGGACAACTAGATGGACAGTGGGTACCACTCAAAAGATAGAAAACACAGAAAAATGAGTGAGTTTCTTAATCTGTGTTATTTCTTATCAGTAAAGTAGGCATATTTTAATCTTCTTGTAGGATTACCCACATGACACTAAGATGTTCAGTAAACATCAGCAATTATTTTTGTGTGTAAAATTCCATAGAAGCAGTTAACCACTGAAATTAGGAGACAATGTAGTTACCAAGAATGTCAGAGAAGACATTATAGGGCAATTGAGCTGGGCCCTATTGAGTAACAGATCACCAGGGCATAAATGGAGGAATGAGTGGCGGATGCGTTCTTGGCAGAGAGCACAGCAGACACAGAGCTCAAAGAAACTGGAAATGGCCCACTGCTCCTGGAGCATAGGACTTGGAAAGGGGATGGCAATAAATGAACTAGGAATTTAGGGATTATGGAAGTTCCATAAATCAAACTGAAGAGTTTGTTCATCATCCTACAGACCAGCATTAGCCAAAGTTTTACTACAGAATACTTTCTTGTAGGATGTTAATATTGTCAATATGGAGGGCGCCTGGGTGGCTCAGTAGGTTAAGCGACTGCCTTCGGCTCAGGTCATGATCCTGGAGTCCCTGGATCGAGTCCCGCATCAGGCTCCCTGCTCGGCGGGGAGTCTGCTTCTCCCTCTGACCCTCCCCCCTCTCATGTGCTCTCTCTCATTCTCTCTCTCAAATAAATAAATAAAATCTTTAAAAAAAATATTGTCAATATGGAAAATTCTAGTTTAAACAAAGTTAAATTAACTTCCTAATTACAGGACTTCTCAGAGCTTTTCAACGTGCATGGTAAATGTACAAAAGAGGCATACATCATGATTTTATTTTTCCTCAAATTCCACACCTCTTTTCCCAGAACACTGATTAACACCTCAAAAGACACCCATAGTTTGGTGCCATTGGGTCTTGGAATAGGGAACCATACAAGGGTTTAGAACAATGAGAGGATCAGATTGATGAGTTATAAAGATCATGCTCACTTAGTGAGGAGGATGGGTTGGAAGGGGTAAAGTCTAAATGCTTGATGACCTTAAGAAGTTAAATAGAGAATAAGATCACACATTCAATAGGAGGCAGCGTGGAAGGGACACACATGTGCTTGCACACACACGTGTGTGTGTGTTCACTTACAGCAAGCACGACTTCTTGTTTGTACAAGCTAAATTAGACTTGATCAAAAAAGTTATGAAGCTCTTGATAAACATGAGAAATTCTTATTCCAAAAATCTTCTGTATTGGTGATGTCTTTTGATCCTCCCATCATCCTGTGAGAGAATTTTAAAATCAGTTTCCCCAGGCAAGTATCAGAGGAGAGGCTTTGCCACAGTTCCAGAGCTGGTGAAAGGCAGACATGGCCTCAGCTCTTCTCACTGCAACCCCAGGGCTCTGCATTCTATCATGTCCCCTCTAAGCTAAGACTTGAGAGCTACGGTTTGAAGGATATGTAGGGTTTGCGTAGGTTGAAAAATAAGCAAATCTTTTTAGTTAAGAGGAGGAATATAAGAAAAAACACAGAGGCAGAAATGCACATGACATACAGGAAGTGCCAATTTGCTACAGGCTGGAATCTCTCTGTGAGTCCCCCCTCCCCCGCCCCGCCCCATCTTTCAGGGCAGGGCCAGCTCCAAGGCCATGTGACAGGCACAGGTGCACAGAGCCCCACGCTTGGATTAGTGCTCTGCTGTCAGTCTTGAAACCCCTAATACTTTTTCAGCAAAGTACTCCATGTTTTTATTTTGGATTGGGCCCCACAAATTATGTAGCTAGTCCTCCTTTAGACCTCAGCACAGGTGTTTTAATTGTCCATTTTACATTTGGGGGCAGTTCTCACTCAGCTGGGTGTCTCTAAATTCTTACATTGTTGTTAGCCAACACTTGATGAGTCTCTTACTTGCCCATGAGTTTCAACATTTATCTCTACAATCAAGTTGTGAGTTCCTTCCCAACACCTAAGAAGGCCGGTGCTAAGCACATAGTAGGCAGGTAGAAAATGTTTGCTGTTGAATGAACATATACTTCCATGATGAGCCACTGACATAAATGGTTTGATACTCCCTTGTAATGAAACCTTGGCTTTGAGTTCGCCTAAGAAAGGCGTGGGGCTGGAGGAGAAGAAGCAGAGCTGCCAGAACAGTTCAAGAACGAGAACTGGAAAAGTGAATAAACCTGGCATCCATGTGGACAGCAACGGAGCATATAATCATGACAGTATGCGGTGCCTCATACCAAGTTACACTGATTGGGTGTGTGTGATGGGCTGTGGATTGTTTTAAATGTTTTCTATATATTAACCCATTTAACATTTATAACAACCTTATGAAGTAGATACTATTATGATTACTATTTTGCAAATGAAATTTGAAGGACAGAGTGATTAAGTAAGTTGCCCAAGATTATACTACTAGGAAATATCAGAGCCAGGATTTGAATTTAAGCAGCCTGTTTTCAAAAGTCGTGCATTTGACCATTTGACCACTTTGCTGACCCATCTTAGAAAGGAGTCTCGCATCTGGCCTTACAGCATTACTATTAAGTGCTATATATGTGAGAGCTATTATTATTCTCCATATAAAAATATGCATGGGAGGTGATGGTACTGTAATCCTAAACTTGTATTTAATTTTGGACCTTTCTTTGGTCCCAGGTTTTTTTCCCCCTTCCTTTTCCTGTGCATGAAATAGACACAGTGAGTCAGCATTTGGAAGCAGAAAGTGCTCTAAACTATGCTTTTTTTCTGGGGAAAGAGTCCAAACCTTCATCAAATTCTCAAAAGGATTTGTGACCCTAAAATGTTAAAGTCACTGCTCAGGGCCTATGGCTCCTTTTCAGATGTAAATTCGTAAACTTTTTTTATCATACTTTGTTCACCCTTTATAGCCCTGTCAGATGCCAAATGGAAATTACAGAGGTCTCTATTTGAGACATGTTTAATATAATTATTTTCACTCTGTATTTATTCCATAAATATTTATTGAGCTTTAAAATATATACAGATTGGTTTATAAGTTCAAGGTCCATCTGTCTTTGAAATTCAGCTTCTTTGTCTTATCTTACTAGTATAGTAATGACTCGGGTATTAACCTCATCTGCATAACACTTTGAACTTATCAGAATGTTTTCCCACATGATGAGCTAAGTTTATCATGTGATATGTCCTGTAGCTTCCCCAAATGCCTATACTTAGAAGTTTTCTTCGAAAGAAGGGGAAAATGGCAGAATGTGGTAGTGTAGACAGAGGGTAATTTGTGCTGATTCTACTGAGCATAAAGGCTTCCTTCCCAGACTTGGGCAGCTGAGGATCAGGAGGATTGATGCAGCCCCTCCGGCAGCTCCACCTGGCTCATCTCAGGGCAGAAAAAGGGAGATGATGAGGATGAAGAAGAGCGTGGAGCTCAGTTACTTCAGTTTTTTGTTTGTTTTAAGATTTTATTTATTTGACAGAGAGAACACAAGTGGGGGAGGGGTGGCAGGCAGAGGGAGAGGGAAAAGGAGAGGGAGAAGCAGACTCCCCGCTGAGCAGGGAGCCCGATGCGGGGCTCCATCCCAGGCCCCTGGGATCTTGACCTGAGCCGAAGGCAGACACTTAACTGACTGAGGCACCCAGGTGCCCTCTGTTAACTTCAGTTTTGTTCAGGGCTGGCCCCATGACTTTTGAAAGACAGTAGTAGTAATTTCTGCCCTTGATAGTGACCTCAGAGTTCTGAGGAGTGAAGCCAGTTTAATTTCCAACAACTTTCTGTTTACTCTCTTAAGAAAAAGCTGTATGTTGAGGAGAAAAGCAGAGGAGAGTCACTGTAGAGGGGTGAGCATGGAAGCCAGGACACCAGGGTCCATGCTCGCGGTCTGTTGCTGGGGGATCTGGGCAAGTCAGTTCTTTGCACTAGGATCCAGTTTTCTCTTCAGCAAAATGGTAGGCTAGACCTAATGATCTGGAAGCAGTCTTTAGTAAGAGACTTGTTTGGTATGTACTTAGACTTACCTGGAGTTAGCCAAACTAAAAAGTTTAAGAGCAGAGTTCCCAAGACTGTCCTCACTTCTGACATCAGCTGCAAATTTGGGGGGTTTCCAAAACTACCCTCCATTTCAATAATTTGCTAGGATTCACAGAATCACAGAAAGCTATTATATTTTGGTTGCAGTTTATTACAGGGAAAGGATACAGGTTAAAAGTAGCCAAAGGAGGGGCAACTGGGTAGTTTAGTCAGTTAAGTGTCTGCCTCTTGATTTTGGCTCAGATCATAATCTCAGGGTCGTGAGATTGAGCCCTGGCATCAGGGAGGGGGGCGGGGGGAGTGTGCTTGAGATTCTCTCTCCCTTCGCCCCTCCCTACCCCTGCTCTCTCTCTCTCTCTCATATAAATAAATAAATCTTTAAAAAAAAAAAAAAAGCAGCCAAAGGAAGAGACACAGGGCAGAGTCAGGTAGGGTTCCAAACTCAGAATTTGTCTTCAAGACACATTAACCTCCCTCCACTGATGTATGATAACACGTATAGAGTACTGCTAATCAGGGAAGCTTAACTAAGCCTAGTGTTCAGAGTTTTTATTGGAGTTCAATTACATAAGCATGCTTGGTTGATTAATTACTTGCCCATACGGTTGAACTCCATCACCAGGTCAACCGATAGCTCATGACCCAAATCTTCCACCCTAAATCCCATGGTCTTTCTGGTGTGGCCAGTCCCCGCAGTTAAACTGTTGAATGTGGCCACCCCCACCTAAACAAAGACGTTGCTATCAGGTCTGACACATGTTACTTCCCGGAAGCCTAGGGCAAAAGCCAGGCCTCTCTTTGGGCAAGGCCAAATTTTTTACCGTATAAGCATCCTAGATTTAGTGTTCCTTAAGATTCCCTCCTGATAGATCTTCATTATTAAGTGAACACACATTGACTCTTTCATTCTTTCAAAAAGTCTTTAGAGTAACCAATCTGTGCCAGGCACTGTTATAGGTGCCAGATAGAGAGCAAGGGACAAAAACATTCCTGTCTCCCTGGAAATTAGGTTCTACTGACATAAGAACCAAAGCCAAATAAATAGGTACTGTCAGGCAACAGTGCAGGGAGAGAGAGTGCTGGGAGGGAGGTGCTGTTTTATTTTCTATGGTGAGAGAAGGTATCTCACAAAAATGGTCCTGCAGTTGACACTAGAATGAAGTCAAGCACGGAGCTCTGCTGTTGTCTGAGGGAAGGCACTCAGGATGGAGGGAACAGCAAACGCGGAGGTCCTGGGATGGGAGTGCTCTTCCTGGTGTGTTTGGCAAACAGCAAGGACGCCACTGTGTCTACGTGGGAGACGTAGGGAAGGCAGTTGAAACAAGAGTTGTTGGTGCTTCAGGTAAGGAGCAGGAAAAAAAAGAAAAAAGGATAGGTCTATAGCTGGAGCCAAATCTTCCCGGCATTTTAAGAGTTTTACTCTGAATGTGTAGGAAGCCAATAAAGGGCTTTGAGCTGAAAAGTGACATGAAGTGATTTGCATTTAAAAGGACCATTCTGCCTGCTGCATAGAAACCATTCTGTAGGGGGCGAAGGAGGGATCACAGGCTGCTTAGAGTCTCGAAACAGCCATGGTGATGGGAGATGGTAGTTGGCACTTGGCAGCAGCCGCGGAGGTGGTGAGAAGTGGTGGGCTCTGGATGTATTTTGAGATTAGAGCTGGCAAGCGTCGCTGATGGACTGGAAGGATGTGGGAAATGAGAGAACCAAGCAACAGGAAGGGGGAGCAGGTACGGGGGGGGGCACTAGGGATTGAGGTTCCTTGTAGATACCTGGTGTAATGCCACGTCTGCTGTGAGTGATACCAGTGTGGAGGTCAGAGGAGAGATTGGCACTCAAAATCCAAGTGTGGGGCTTAGTCATCGCGTGAGAGGCAAGCCGTGAGACCGGGTGAGGTCGCCCTGGGATGGGACTGTGGAGAGAGAAATTCAAGACCTTAGACCTCTGGGGTGTGTGTACATTTAGACATCAAGCAGCGAGGAGGAGCCAGCACATGCCCCGGAGAAGGATCGGGAGAGAGTGGTGCCCGGGGATTCAGTGAGGACAGTGCGTTAGGAAGGAGGAAGTGCTGGGCTGCACACGCAAAACTGTGCACACGTGTGTGCGAGGGGCAATGGCATATCTAATTTAGCAATTTTCAGAAATTAATCTGTTGACCATGTGGCCACAAAATTCTAGTCTCTAATTCAGTCTAAAAGACCGAATCATTCTCAGCCAGATTCCTATCACTGTATCTTTAAATTTCTCCACCTTTAGTGGCCTGAGGAGAGTGCAGATACCCAGCTGTGGAAATCCTTTTTTTGGCAGTGACATCTGGCAGTGTGGCTTCTTCTCCTAGCTGGAACTGAAGCCATTGAAGCCATAGGCTTGAACTAAACAGTTGGCCTATAAGAGTGATGACTGTACTGAATTACACCTTTCTTGCTATTATACATTGTTATGTGGTGTCATTTTAGCACTTTCAGAATCAGGTTCTTTTTTTCCTCTATTAATCCAGCTTACTGGTTTTAGGGGGAAAATGCAGATTGAGTTCAATTGTACTATTACATTTAATATATATGTATATATATGTGCATGTGTCTATATTTTTTTCATATTCAGTTCGTATTACTTTACCATAGTTGTGAGGTCCGCTGTATTAATGTTGCTTAGTTTGATTTTAGCATGACAATCTTGTTCAAGTCCTTAGTAGATAAAAATTTCTCTTTGAAAAAATATAATAAAACCCATATTGTGAATGGAATAAGGTTTTTTTAAAAGATTTTCTTTATTTATTTGAGAGAGAGAGTGAGCGAGCCTGAGCCAGGGAGGGGTAGAGGGAGAGGGTGAAGTAGGTTCCCCGTTGAGCAGAGAGCCCAATGTGGGGCCAGATCACAGGACCCTGGGACCATGGCCTGAGCTGAAGGCAGATGCTTAACTGACTGAGCCACCCAGGCGCCCCAAATGGAATAAACTTTTTGGGAAAATTCCTCTATACCTGTGCTGCAGACACTAGACACATGGGGTTATTGAGCCCTAGAAATGTGGCTAGTTTGGAGAGGTACCGTACGTGCAAAATACGCAGCAGATTTCAGAGACGGGGGATAAAAAAAAAAAAAGAGTATAAATAGACCAGTAATAATTTTATATTGATTATATGTTGAAATCATAATATTTTTGATAGATTAAAGAAAATATTTTCTTTTTCCCAAAACTTTCTAAAACATTTTTAAAATGTTATTAAAATTATTTCATCTGCTTCTTTTCACTTGCTAATGTAGCAGCTTAAAGATTTTACAAATGTGGCCTGCATTACGTTTCTATTCAACAGAGTTGTTCTGTGCCTTTGGTAGCATGTACATTTATATCGTGACCCACTTTCTTCATGTGCAGAAAATTACTTTTAACCTTTCCAATACAAGGTTTCATCCAAAAAAGTGTTTCATAACATTAAGAAAAAAAAAACAAAACTTTAGGGGCACCTGGCTGACTCAGTCGGTGAAGCGTCCAACTCTTGATTTCAACTCAGGTCATGATCTTGGGGTTGTGAGGTCGAGCCCCGCATCAGGCTCTGCACTGGGCATGGAGCCTGCTGGAGATTGTCTCTCTCTCTCCCTCTCCCTCTGCCCCTCCCCCCCTTTAAAAATACTTTAAAAATATTCTTACTACAAAAATAATACATGTTCTAAATTTTCTTTGACAAAAATATGAACAACGATAACCACATATAACCACTGCACAGTATTTTTATATATTGATTTGACACACACACTTTTTTTTAACCGAGAAAGGGGAAACCAGTCTATATTGTTTTTTGACTTTTTTAAATAATATAAATATCTATCCTTGTCATTACATACCCTTACATTTTTTCTGTACTCATATTAGCCTGAAGGACATGTCCTACTCCAAGAAGTAAGAAATGGCTTTTGATAGTAGAGATTTTTTAATCCTTAATAACAGCTTTATTGAGATCCTATACCATAAACAATCACTTTTTAAAAGTATACAGTTCAGTGATGTTAGTATATTCAGAGTTGTGGAACTGTTACCCTTACCTAATTTAGAACTTTTTCGTCACCCTAGAAAGAAACCCTCAAATCCATAAGCATTCACTCCCATTCCCCCACCCAGCCCCTGGCAAACTAATCTACTTTCTGTCTCTATGGATTTGCCCATTCTGAACATTTTACACGAATGGAATCACATTAATATGTAGTGATACAATATGTGGTCTTTTGTGACTGGCTTCTTTCACTTAGCATGTGTTCAAGGTTGATTCATGTTGTAGCATGTATCAGTATGTCTTTCCTTTTTATAGCTGAATGATAATCCATTGTATGGCTATATCACATTTTATCCATTTATTACCTGATGAACATTTGGGTTGCTTCCACTTTGGGGCTATTCTGAATAATGCCACCCTCATGAATATTCATGTACAGGTCTTGGCGTGAAGATGGGTTTTCAATTCTATTGGGTGTATACCTAGAAGGGAAACTGCTGGGTCATATGCGCTGTTTAACATTTTGAGGAACTGTCAAACTATTTGTGGCTGCACCATTATACAAGCCCACAAGCACAGTGTGTGAAGTTTCCAATTTTGCCACAATCTCACCAACACAGTGGTAAGTGGTTTTCCACTGAGAGGCTATTATTCATTTCTAAGAGAGGCAAATCAGAATCTAGTAGTGCATGCTTAACCCACCCCAACATGCGCGCATGCGCGCGCACACACACACGTGGGTACGCAGTGCCGGGCTCCTTTTTGTTTGACCTTGGGTATATTATTTACCTCTATTACCCTCGGTAAAATGGAGATAATAATAGCACTTTCCTTTTAGGGGCTGCTGTTAGAATTAAATGAGATAATGCTAACAAAACCCTTTGCACAGAACCTGGTACATAATATATGCTCAACAAGTGTTGGCTGCTAATATTTTATCAATGGCTCAATACTTTCCCATTGTTTGTATTTACCATAATTTACCTAGCCAATTCTGTTGGACATTTGGGTTGTTTCCAGTTTTTCATGATTCTAAACAATGCTCTGAGAAATAACCTTAAGGCTAAATTTTTGCCCACATCTATGATGATTTTCTTAGGATATATTCTGTAAAGTGTTATTGCTTGGTGCCTCTTAAAGAAATTTGAAAGATATTTCCCAATATATATTCTCGTTTAAATTATATGAAATTTTATTTTGAGAAATGTCATCAGGAACTGGATAGTACCCCTTGAGTATTGTGGAAGGGATTTTGTAAATCCTCACCTTATACCAAATAAATATACTGCAAATTAAAAATATCTTGAATAAGACAGCCTAAATTTAACTCGTTTAAAACCACTGAATGAGAAAAGGTACAAGAGGATATTTCCTTTTAGGCTCTCAAATCTGGACTCTTGGATTTTTGTTCCTCTTCCCCCATTGTATCAATATCCTAACAAGACATGTTGAAGAGCTATCAATGAAATCAGGCAGAGTGGATGTCTTCGTTTTGCATTTAGGCAAATCCAGAGCAAAAGTAAGGAGACAGTGGAGCTTGAACAGTAGAAAGGGATGATTCATGGAGAATGGGCATGCACCTGACATTCCTTATGTTGTCAGGTCCCTTATGGGGCAAGTCTCTTCCAGGTCTACCATGGCAATAGCATATCCAGCCTGGAAGGGATCAAACAAAGGCATAGAATTTCCTCTGACGGATATGGGAAAGCTTTATGGTAAAGGTAGGATTTTAAGAGTCATTTAGCATTGTGGCTCAAGTTTGGTCGGATAGTGGGATGCTCTGGAATTTGACACAGTTTGGGAGATTTAGCGTTGAGAATTGGAAGGAACTTTGCGTAGATTACAGGGATGAGCAGGAAGATACAGCGGAAAGTATTGCATTTCTACTGGTGTGCTGCTAAATGTTTAACAATCGGCTCTCAAAGCAAACAGAAATCCCAAAAGCCCTGATTTATATAGGGTTTTTAAAAAATTTCCATGGTATAAATAACCCACCATAGCAGATTTCAGATTTTAAGCTACCAACATGATGTCCCTCACAGCAGAGCTGGAAATAGATGTGTATAATCCGCACATTCGGCTCTCCAGTAAGTAGCAGCCCCAGCGTGCCACTGTTTCTTTGCATAAATTACTGTACTTGGATAACTGAAGGAAAATTTTACTCTGTGAAATCCATTAAGAATGCAGAATCTGGATTTAATACAACATTTTAAGAGCAGGATGTTTTGTTTTCTTTTCCCAGGTTAAATTCCATTTTAAAAGTTCACTCGTGTCGTGTATTACATGTTCTAGGAGCATGCACAAAAAGGAATGGCGAACCTTGCTGGAAACTCAAGAGCTTACCCACTGAGCAGTCAACACATAAACCACCTCAGAGAGACAGTTGTGCCTTCAGTGCTTAGTGATCCTAGAGAGGGATTTCAGAGGATTCCACAATAGAGAAACGTGATCAGGTCTGCGCGTAGAGAGGGTCATCATAATTCCACGGGACTTGATGGCTTCTAAAGGGCTTTGTGCAGGATGGTAAAATTTCATGTATCCAGTTTCTAGTTTGCCATTAGGACAGATCAATAGGTAGTAAAACTCCGGTTTCTAAGTCACTTTGTTCACATAAATGATCCACTTTGTAGTGCATCTCTCCCTTTCTCTACTGGTGGAGATGTACATGAGTCACGGGTAGGAGGGAGAACTGACATTTTAGCGCAAAACAGGCTGCTCTGAAGCCACTCAGCAACACTCTCAAGTAGTTTCTATTATTTTCTTCTATTTTGCAAATACAGAGGCCCAGAGATGTTAAATTGCTTGCCAAAGGTCATGAAATTCGTAAGTGCCTGAGCTGGGACAAACCAGGACCGTCTGACACCTAAGCCTATATTAAGAATCTCCAGCCTGGCTTAGGTCAAAGGTTTTAATAAAATTGTAGGTATTTAATGTGTTAATTGGAAGGATGACCTGAAAGGTTCCAGTGTAAGCAGCACTAACCTAACTGGGGTGAGGGGGCCATGACAAGGGTGATAAAAAAAGAATGTGTCTATGTGCCATCATTCTGAATTGTGTAACTTAAGAAGCCCGTGTATTTGTAATTGGCCTTTTTTGTGTAAAGTACAAGCCTGGATTTGGTCAGCCTTTCAAAGTGTCTTCTGCTGCCCCTTTTATAGCTTATGACTCCTTTTACGGTAAATTAGACACTAAGTCCCATGACAGCGGAAACTATGCTTTTTATGCACAGATGTTGCTGAATCTCCAGTCCTGTCCCAGGGGCTGACTTAGTAGGTGCTTTAATATTTGTTCATTATTGAGAGTGGAGATGATAATAAATATTCAACAAGTAATAGCAGTATCTTCTCTCTGGGATTATTCCATACATTATCTCATTAAATCCACACAATAACTCCATGAAGTAGATAGTATTCTTCCCCCTAATTTAGAGGTTTAAAAAAATGTCTTAGGGGAACCTTGTAACTTACTCAAGGACACAGTAATTAGTGTCAGAAAATCAGCTGTGCTTGATATTAGAACCTTAGCATTTAGCATTACGCTATAGTCTGTTGATTTATAATGCCTTTGTTGTATTTCTAAGAAAGCTCATTTTATCAAAATCAGGTGATAGAATTTCAGTTCTGCGACTAAAGGGACTCTGTTTTAACTGTATCCCCAGCACCCAGAACAATTCTTGGCACATCTTAAGCGCTCAGTAAATATTCTTGGTACATATGCATACAGGAATGGGTAGCACAATTATTTCAATTGCAATAAAGCTTAGGAACTAGAAAATTACTGGCTCACAACAGTTTTTATTGTTGGGTGTGGTTTATGGTTTTTTTTGCAAGAATTTTAATAAGGATTGAGCTACTAAACCTAAATATTACAAATATTTGTTGTACTGAAGAAATTCAGTAATTTATTCATTCATTGAAGAAATATTTACCTCTATCCAGCAAAGATAATTGAGCACCCACTAAGTGCCAGACATTTAATATCAGAGATAGAGTAGGGATGGTTGATAATGATATGGAAACAACTATTACAAAATGCAGTGAGCCATGAGGAAGACCAAAAAAAAAAAAAAAAAAGATGTAGACGCAGAAAATTCTAGAGGAAGAGACTATGGTATGGTCAGGTAATGACTCAGGGAAGTAGGGACAGTTGCCTGAGATGCTGAAGAATGCCAAGAACATGAGGAAAGAGCATAGGTTGACATGTATACATTTCAAATGCTTTTGGAAAGAACTTGACGTGTTGAGGCATAGAAAGAAGGTCGGCAGGTCTTCTGAGAAATGGTCTATATGGTCCTCTTACCACTACAGAATTGCACAGGGTTCTTTCAACCCTTGACCTCCTTTCCTACACGTCATTGTGTTCAAGCACAAAGCCAACAGCCTTATTTTCCTTGGTTTGGGTGCAGGGCCTAGTTCCCCATTGCTCACAGTAGAAAAGAGTGGTCCACAAAGTTGAAACTTTGCAATCTCCTTACCCATGATGTATCTGTGTTGCCTGTACCATTGAATAAATGCAGGGGGGATGCTGCAGGAAACGTGAAAGGGAAAATTCAGTAAATCCCAGAAACTTAATCTATGGAGGGGACCTTTCTCCTATTGGTTACGGTGGAAAATTCCTCAAGCACAGCCTGGCCCATGAGCCTGGGCCTACCCACTTCATCATACAGCTCTGTGCCAAGCTAGCCCACATTCCAGGAAGATAAAGGGAGGATTTCCAAATACTATCCCAAGGTCTCCTGTCACAAGTTAAGGTCATTTCAACGGAAAACAAAATGTCTTCTTACCACTTGGAGAGGAACTTAGCTTTTTTCCCCTCTGCCCGCCCCTTCCCCATTATGCTTAACAGCAAGGGAAGCTGAACTGTGTAACTACAGATGAGCTGACCACTGGAGACTTGGTGATGGATACAGCTCATCATGTGGAAGAACCAGCTGTGAACTGATGCCGAGTGGATTACATTTGTCACTGGAATTCCATTGGTGAAATTTGAACAAATAGTCAAACAAGTTATGTTAAGACTTAACCACCAAATGACAATCAAATGGAATCTGTTGTAAGCTGAACTTCCCTTAAAAATTATATCGAAGACTATTTCTACTCTCTTCTCCCTCTCGCTTTTTGGAGATGGGGGATAATTCCATTTTCCATCTGCCGGAAGCATCCACTCTTTGTGGAAATCTGATTGCAATTCCCAACCTGCTAAAAACTTGTTTTCCCATTTTTTTTGAACTTCAAATACTTTCTAAATCATGTTAGCCGAAGCATTATATGTATATAATTAACTCCCAGGTCCCTCTGGGCTCATCTAGCTCAACTTGTGGAGCTTAACTGAGCAAGACGTCCGCTGATGTCTCTCCCTGCAGTGACACCCACTGAAATGAATACCTTCTACAAGAGGAAAATGGGGAAATGTCTT
The DNA here is from genome assembly GCF_011800145.1 of Mirounga leonina. Lineage (NCBI taxonomy): Eukaryota > Metazoa > Chordata > Mammalia > Carnivora > Phocidae > Mirounga > Mirounga leonina. The sequence goes on along the minus strand of NW_023270426.1, from coordinate 29,957,960 downwards.
TTCCAATTTGGCTTTTTAGGGAGTTGGGTAGCTTCATAAATGGTTTTATTGGTTTCGTAACAGTAGCGATCAAGTTTTCTTTCAAATACCGAATTTGCAATATGGGGAAGCATGGTTGGGGGGTGGGGAATTCTGCATTTTCCTCCTACGTGAAGTAGGGAGGCAGGTCTCTTTTTTTTTTTTTGTACTAATTGGATCTTTGAAATCTCCTCAGGGTAGCAGAGACTCCCATGTCCCTTCCATGCTGGGAGCAAACGTAAGCGGTTCCTGCGGTGTTGTCTTCACAAGCAAGACCTACAGGAGGGCCTGCAGCACTTGGTCCAAAACAAAGTGCACAGGGCTAGGGAAGGTGGACTTTCTCAGATTGACTATGCGGACTGGCTTCATAACTCAGCCCTTTTGCATCCCTCTGCCTGCGTAGACATAGACGCCTACAGTAGGAAGGGGATGTTGACTGCGTCTGGAATGGAGAAGTCGTAGGTGGTCACAGAAAAGTTCTGGCCCCTGCTCCCCGTTCTAGTCCTAGCACAGGAGGCTTCAGTTAAGCTACGGCAGCCCTTCTTCCCATTCTCTCCTCTCTGAGGCTTCGAACCCCAGGCCTCGCCGTTGAACTTATCAAGGGACCGCATACCTCACACAAGGGTGAGCGAAAGGGACCTGACTGTCGTCTCCCTGCCTCCCCCAGGGGACCTACTTCTCTCTGCGGTCCTGAAGCGCAGGTGTCCGGAGCAAGGCAGCGAGCTAGGGGCTCTGGGGGCTCGAGTAAACGCCGCCCTTCGCCGCGTGGCACGGTTGGAGGGCGGCTGCCAGAGCGCGTCTCTGGTTTTCGCGTGAACCTGCCGGCTCGCTGCTTGCTGCCCCGGAGCCGGTTCGCGGCTGCGTGCGCCCCACTGCAGCAGAGAGCAGCCGCAGCCTCTGCCTCGGCCACCGGCGCTGCTGGGGACGAGTCCTGGGGCTGCTGACGCGGCTGGGAGGAGCCTCGCCTTTAATGCGCCAGCCGCCTCCAGCCTCCTCCTGCAGCAGCGCAGCTGCGAGTGCGCGCGTGTGGGTGTGAGGGTGAGTGCGCTGGCGCCGGCCGCAGCGCCCTGCCCAGCTCCCCGCCGCCTTCCTCGCCCCCGCCAGCCGGAGCCGCCCTCCCGTGGGACCAGCACCCTGCTCCGGGCCGGCGCAGCCCGAATCCGGCCCCTGCCGTCTCGCCACTGCAGCCCGGGTCCAGAAAGGCACCATTTTGTCGCGGCCGCCCGCTCTCCCAGGGGGAGGAGGGAGCTTTTTTGCATTTTGGAGCGGCGGCCAACGTGGGGAACCTGTTGGGCATCTCCCCAGCCCCGCTTGTGAGCGCCTCCCGGGCGGCGGGCGGGCCCGGACCCCTCGGGGCACGGCGCATCTTGGCACCCGGCGGCCGCGGAGCCGGGCGCAGCATCCTCGCTGGGAATTGGAGCTGGAGTGAGCGCACCGCGGGAGGAGCCGCCGCAGCCTCGGAGATCCCGAGTGGAGGAGGTGACAGCTCCATTGCCGGGTTTTTATTTTTTTTTCTCTCCGCCTCCCCGTCTCCTCCTCAGGCTCGGACCATGGTGCAGTCCCACCGGCTCCCCTGCCCCCCTCTCCTGTGAGACTGGCTGCGGGGAGGGATCATGGATACTTGTCTGCCGGCTTCTGGTTCCCACGCAAGTAAGCCTGCTGTCAATGGAGGAGGACATTGATACCCGCAAAATCAACAACAGTTTCCTGCGCGACCACAGCTATGCGACCGAAGGTAACGCCAGCCCCGCCGCATTCCGCCGCTGGGGCCGGGCGCAAGTTGCGGATCGCTGGGCTCGGCGGGCCGCCGGGCGCCGAGTGGCGGAGACTCCTCTCGGCCCGGGGCTGGGGCGGGGGCTCGGCCCGCGGGGGCAGCGGCCGGTGCGCCCCACATCCATCCGGGCTCCGCGAGGCGAGCCCGGCGTTCAGCAGCAGGTGGACCCGGCGCCCACGGGAGTTAAAATGGCCCTGGGGGATCAGGCTTTGCAGGGTGGGGCTCCCGACTGGAAAAATGACCCCGTGAAGGCAGATGACCCATCCCCCAAGATGTTTGCCGGGGTCTTGGAGGGGGAGATAAGAAAGGGGCCCAGTCGGATCGGAGGTCCTTCCCCCCTCTGCCCCCCCCCCCCCCCCCCCCCCCCCCCCAGCGGAATGATGTTGTGTCTCTCAGTGGCTGCAGGGAGGACATGGTTTCATTTCCTGCCCGAGTATCTCTCCGGCCAGGTTACCTGCTCAGACAATCAGAACCCCAAAAGGCCCTTTGCAAAAGGGCGAGCCCCTCTCCCCTTGGAAGTGCATTAGCAAGAAATAAAAAGGTAGCTGGGGAGACGGCGTTCCAGCAGCGAGCGAACGAGTCTGACACGTGGGGCGAGCAATGCGATCAGTGGGGCCTTTAAAATCACCATTATGAATTCTGCAGCAGTAGTTTCTGCTGAATCAACAGCCAGCAGAAAGCAAGAGGGTTCAGTAAGCTGAGCTTTGCCAAGAGGTGAAATTGTCGTGGCGCTCTCTCTCTCTCAGCTTGTTCTGACGTTCGCAGGCAGGCAGGGAAAGTCAGCAGGTGGAATCTCATTCTGCCTTTTGTGTGTGAATAGAGAGTAAAGGCATTTTTTTTTTCAAATGCCAAAACTTTTGCATTTTTGCTTTTATTTTCTACCTGTAGGCCCTTATCCTTAACCACTCATATAAAGTGTTGCATCATCACGTTGTAATATCCACGTGAGAAAATGTGTGTGAAAGTGCTTTAGGAAAACATTGCACCTTATGTTAATTTAAGACAATTCTTGTTATTCTTGGATACTAAAATTTCTATAATATTTAATCAAATCAAGAATCATAGAAAAATGTGATGGGGTTGGGGTAGTAAAAGAGTTCAAACTCTGGAAGAAATAAAAAGATACAGTTTGGGGGCAAAGGTGGCATCTTCTATAAACATCCCAGTAAGTTTTAGGTAATAAAGAATGTCCAGTGCTATTGAAAATATATTCTTCATTCATCATCATTACTGGAGAGCATCCAGCCTAATATGTGGGTGCTAGACAGATGAAGCAGACTTGTGTGAGCTCTGGCATTCAGGAGCTTAGAGATGGCTTTTAAGAGATGTTCAGCCTATCCCTCCCCCATACAGGCACCATACTTGCCGAGTCTTTTCATTTGCAGGATGACAGGGTGGTTATAAGATGTTCTTTCTCAGTCTCAAGTGCTTTGTCACTGAATCAGTTACCAGGTAGATTATGACTAGCCCTGTGTCTGAGCATGTTATCCAAGAGAGAAGTTGGCCTTGGGTCTATTGGTCTTTCTGGGTGATACTTCTTTCTGTTTGTGACAACAAAGAGGGCTGCCTTCATGTTTTCTTCTAGATTGCATTATGCCTACAAGCACAGGCACAGGAAACCTACTGAGCTGGGAAGATGGGCAGATTGGGGACTTGTGTATGGGAGTATCACCTCTAGAATGAAGAAATGAGTTAAAAATGGAATTCCTTAGTGCTTTCCAGGCCCCAGGTACTACCCTGATCTTTGGTCCTATTTTATGGCATTTTTGTAAGCTCTGATTCTGATTAAAATAACTGCGTTCGTGTAGTCAAAACTGAGGCATGAGTTTATAGCAGGCAGCTCTCTCAAATCTTTCTAAGTCAACCTCTCAGAACGTTCTGTCTCTCTCACATACACACACCACGCTGAAAACTAAACAAAACCTTTATTGCTCAGTATGCCTTCAGGTTTCTTTACCTGATCTTATTGAAAGTCTGGGAAGAAGGGGGGGAAATGCAACGTGGACAGTGTAAATAGCAGAAGTTGAGTAGAGCAGGAAGTTCTCTATGGTCTTAATCTGTTCATTTTAGGGAACATTCATGCAGTGGTGCTGGCCACAGGGGCAAGAGTCCGTCCTCTCTCTTCTGATGAATACCTTGGAAGTGCCAAGTACATCTTGAAATATCACCAGATCAAAATATTATTTGTTAAAATCCTCTTTGTTGAGGGCTTGCCTCAAAAGTACCCTCCTCCTTTATTAACTTAAATCCACTTTCTCTTAAATCTGACCTTAGTTTCTAGGTCCTTCTACAGACTTTGCTTTGCTTTTTGTCTTCCTTGATATGTCAGCATTCTCCTACCTGGCCAGATATGTCAAGGGTTTGGTTCTTTTTTTTCTCTCCAAAATCTCCTTCACATTTATCTCTGAATTTTTCTTTGCTTTGCTTTGCTCAGATCATTCCACACTGCAGTATTCTATTTAAAGCTGAAAGGTTTTTGCTGTGTAGTTAGTGTGAAGGACTCTAAGCTCAATTTGCATTGTAAGTGGTAGCTGCAGGCAAGTTCAGCCAGCTAAGAGCAATGCAAATGCTAAAGGACACTTTTACCCAAGGTTTCCTCTCTTATTTTTGCTCCCTCTCCCCTCTCTCCCCTCCCTCCCTCTTCCCCCCCTCCCTCCCCTCCTTTCCCTACCCGCCACCCCCCACCACAGGGAAGAAAAAGAATGCATGATGTATATTTATTGAAGACATTTCCTATGACTCTTCTTTTATTCTGAGCATCAAAGTTACCCCCTCCTCGATCTTTATCTTTTTTCCCTTTTTAAAGTTACCATCTTTGAGCATCTTCTGTTTTCCATGTACTTGCTGAGCTTTTTAAATATAGCACTTCAATATCTCCGCGTCCTGCTAAGTGAATGCTATTAACATTTTCAAATAAGGAAACTGGGCAACTGAGGCCCATAGATGTTACTAATTTGTGAGGGTCACACGGATGAGGGAAGAACTTGCCTTCAAACTCAAGACCATTTGAAGCGCGTGCTCTTCCACTAAAGAGATTCTGCACTGACTCATTTTCTTTCCTTCAACCATTAGCTCCTGTTAGGAAGAAGACCACTATGGTTTTATCTTCATGTATAAATTGTATTCCTATCTGGGGTCAAATTCTTGGCAGGGATCATTTGAACATGTGTATATGGGATTAAATACGATGAAGAGTGGGGTTGGAATGACTACAGAAATAAAGTCAACACAATGTTTTAACTGGCTTTTTCAGATATGGAACTCTGGGGGTCCTAAACAAGGCTTCATCTCTCAAATCTCTCTGATCTCTATGTGGATTTCTTTATTTTCAGACTTGTTAGAACTGACCAAAACCCTCTCTCCATTAGGGCAGTTTGAGAGTTTTCTACATTGATCTTCCTACACTTCTGTGGCACCACAGACAGAATAAATGTTTTTCCTAGCTGAGTTTACAGGAATGGCAATCTGGTTAGAAGAGGAAGTCAGAGGACATGCTTGAAAATAATTACGCTGTTCTCAGTTTCCTTAGCTGTAAAATGGGAATAACAATAGAACCTGTGCCACAGGGGGAATAAAAATGAATACAGGAAAAGCACTCAAGACAGTGCCTAATACAAAGTCAGACCTCGGTAAATGCCCTCAGTACATTATAGGTACATTTGCATAGCAAGCACGTGTTTTCCTTGGATCCTGTGTTGATTGGGGATGGTCTTGAGGGCAATGGCTAGTGGAGACGGGTGAGAAGTCACTAAAACCTACCGGTCTCTTCTTGGCTGGGATCTTGCCATTTAGTTGTTTGCTTTAGTGTACTTGCTGGTTATATTCTGGCAGTGAGTAAGTTCCATCTTCTTGCAGAGGCCTTTAAAAACCTATCCTGTTTACACATTAAAGGAAGAACAAATTTATTATTCCATGATTTATGATTATATTATTATTATTATATAATTATTGATTCATTCTGCCTTTAATTCCTTCAACAAATATTAGTTGACTTTCTGCAGAGGTGATCCAGCACAGTCCAATACAGACATGGTATCAGGCTGGCGCAGAAGGCAGACATTAAATAATTTTGCAAATAAATATATAATTACCAATTATGATAAGTGACATTCAGGAAAAGCACAATATGCCTCGAGATCATATATAAGGCAGGAAGGTGGATCTAATTTAGTTTGGGGGACCAGAGGCAGCCTCTCAGAGAAAGTTTTAAGTTGAGAACTAAAGGATCAGTCAGGAATTAACAAGAGGTGAAGACATTTCAGGTAGAAAGGACACTAGGTACAAAGCCCAGAGCTTTAAAATAGTTTGATTTGAAGAATAGAAAGCTGCCTGTGGCTGGAATATAGGGAACAAGAGGAAGAGTGATGAAAATTAGACCAGAACCTGCAGTTTACTTTGGAATGCACCAAAACCAGGAAAAATCCATGCTAGAATAGATGGATGGATGAATGGATAGATACACGATAAAGCAAGTATGCAATGTTCATGGTAAAATTGAGGTGATCCAAGTACTTTTTTTTTCAATTTTTCTGTCTGTTTAAAAATTTTCATAATAAAATGTCACGAAAGAGAGACTAGAGAGGTATTCAGAGACCAGATCATGTTGAGCCTTGACCATAAGGAGTTTGGACTTTATCCAAAGATGGATCAAAAGCCATTAAAGCGTTTTGATCGGGGTGGAAATATGATCAGGTTTGTTTTTTCAAAGCTCAGTCTAGCTGCTATGGAGGGTGGGGAGGAGATAAATAGAGCAAAAGGGGGAATAGTTAGGATGCCACAGCTGTACTCTAGGGTGGTGGCAGCAGTAGAGATGAAGAGAAATTAGGTGATTCCGATACATCGTAGAAGAAGAATGGATAAGAAGAATGGATATTGGTGTGATAGATTGGGCAGAAATAGAGAAGTAGATGGAGGTGAGTGTCAAGGATGAATCCCAGGACTTTGCTGTGAGAGTGGATGCATAATAGAACTTCTCACTGACAACTGGAAAAAGACTTTGGAAATTGATTAGTCTGAGGGGTGTGTGAGCCATTTAGCCTCACAGCAAGACCCTCAAGCAGTTGGGTCTGAAGCTCAGAAGCAAGATCGGGACTAGATGTATAATTTGGGATGTCAGCAGCATATTAAAAGTATTTAAAGCCATGTGAATAGATGAGATGCCTAGGAGAAGAGCACTCCAGGGCAGAATTTGAGCCAACAAGGAAACCTACTTTGGCTTGGTCTAAAGAAATTGTAACAAAAAGGACCTGACAATGGAATGCCTTAGTTAGGTGTAAACGTAACTAATCACACACTGAAATTATTCAAACAACACTATATGGCCATTTCTCAACAATGTGGTAGAATTAAGAAGAGTCCAGTCTTGGGTGAGTTGAGTGTAGAGGGTCTCCAAACTTGAGTGAGATCTGTGTGATTTCTGAAATGTTTCAGTTTCCTAGGGGCACGGGAATGAAAGTAAGAAAGTAGAAGTCCCTGCTTCCTCTACCCCACCCCCATTTCACACCTGCTGAAGAGGGAAGCTAAGATGAATAAAACTAGGAAGGTACATGAAAATGGCTTTTGATATGAAGGGGCTGGGAAGGCACTAGAAAAATAAAAGGAGGTGGTGTCATATGATGGAGAGCTGCCTTGTAGTTCCTTAAGTTGCTTTGATATTTGTATGCAAATGCCCGATCAGAATAGTACTTCCGATGCATATGGATGAATGTTTGAGTTCTCTGCCTTTCTCGGGAAAATCTGAAATGGAAGGTGGAAAGAAGCTGCCTTATACTATTGTAATGACCTTTCTGGGGATAGGAAGTTTGCTGCTCCCAGACATAATAACCAGAGTGCATTGAAAATCACTAGCAAGTATGCATTATTAGCATCCAGGTCCCCAGGGGCAATCTCCAGCCCTTTATGAGGGCGGGTCAGAAACGTGCCAGTGAACCTGGGGTGAATAATATTAGGCCAGTCCTGTCAAAATATTAGTAATGCTCAATGAAAAGAGCACAGCTGTAGACTGACATTCCTAGACTCTGGCATTTGCATTTACGAAGAAACTAAGGGTCCAATTTCAGCACTTAGCTGAGGGAAGGGAACTGAGGTTTCTCATGTACTGTCTATTCCAGGCATTTTCCTAGGTGTTGCGCATATGTTTACTCATTTAATCTCCTTCAACAACCATGAGAGAATGGTTGCATTAGTCTCATTTTTCAGGCTAAGAAATTTTGAGCTTTGGAAAAGCAAAGAAACTTATGCGAGGTCACATAATTGTAAGTGGTCGAACCAGCTTGGAAGCCATGACTGTCCAGACTTGAGGCACGTGCTCTTCGCCCACCCCTGCTGCCTCTGGTCAGGATTTTAGGGGGAAAAAAAATGCAGGTTATGTTCTCTCTTTTGCATATATCCCCATGGTGCACGTTCAGTGCTGCTGGACTGACTTGTTCCATCTTTCTAGAAGGGCAGTGCACGTGTCTGAGCCTTCGTCATTGTCCCACAGGAAGGAAGTTGAACTTCTCCACCCAATGCCAGAGTCCTTAGTTGACCTTCTCCTCTAGATGTATTCTACTCTATAAGGAAAGAAGGAAAATATTTATGGAATTAAGCAAATTGTGAGAATTAGCTGGGTTTTTATACGCTTGTCCCTGTCCCTCACCCTTAGCATAGGATGTTAACAGTGCAGTTCCCAGGCTGTGCTGGGAAGGCTCCCTGGACCTTCTGGGCACCCATTCTCCAGAACTGGTAGCAGCTCCTATAGTTGGCTTAGATAAAAAAAAGGGATGGATAGAGGCAATTGTGTGATGGCAATTGTCCTTTGCATATAAATGCGGAGGTGTGTGAGGCCTCCTTTTGGCCGGAGAGGCTCGCCCATGCTGTTCGCCTTTTCCCCTTAAGGAGATTGCTTTCACCAAACTTGTCATCTTTACCACCAATTTGCCTTCTTTTGCCTCTCCAACAGAATTCTAGAATCAGGCTGAAAATCAGAACAGACCAGATCTGACATAACTATCTCATTGGAAGCATATTGTTTTTACAAGACTACTAGGAACTTTGTTTTAAACAACCCAGGAACCCTTGAATTCTTAAGCTCCAGCTTCACTGTGGAAAGAGTGGGAAGTGATGATGGTAGGAGCTGCATGTGTGAAATCCACAGAAAACCAATTAGTATTAATTTTGGAGAAGGGGTCATGGTAACGGAAAGTGATAGGTGTGTAGAGGACGTTTGTCAGACTGTCAGTTCTTTGCTTTAGAAGAGACCTGATTGCTTCCAGCAAATGTAGAGAAATGAAGGGGACTCTGTGGGTAAGGAGCAAAAAAATGCATGGGACCTCAGGGTCTGGAGGGATCCCGAAGGACAGGATTTTAACCCAAGAAAGGGAAGTTCTGCTAGAAGGAATGTGCCAGAGAGTACCTTACCTGTGCTGAGCTTGATGCTGGGGGACTGGCAGCCTCCTCCTCCAAGTGCATTGCCGACTCCACTTTTGGGAATCCACTAGGTAGTGAACCTGAACTAGTCCCAGAATGGCAGGCAACCTCCTCCACTTGATGTAGGGGGCTCATCTCTGTGACACTCAACAGATACACAAGGGGGCAGAGGGTAGACAAGCTGCAAATGGCTCTCATGGAGGATACGGCAGCAAGGTGCTGAGCATTCCCAGGTGATCTGAAAGATAAAACTTGGATCCTTAAGTACAAAATATCACCAGAAGGTGTTGTACCAAAGAGGAGAGCTATATAAGAAACTTGAGGAAAGTAACATTGCTCATTTAACTTTGCAGAAGTCAAGTTGGGGCCGGGAACACCCAAGTTAGGAGGTCGGTTGGTTCACAGTAGTTGTATTCCTGCCATTGACATTCTCCTCTTAAGCAAATAATACATAAGTGTCTTCTTACTTGAAAGGATTCAAGCATTACAGAAGTCGACAAAGCAGGGGCACCTGGCTGGCTCAGTCAGTAGAGCATTCGACTCTTGATCTCAGGGTTGTCTGAGCCCCAGGTTGGGTGTAGAGATTACTTAAATAAAAAAAAAATTTTTTTTGAAAAAAAAAAAAAAGAAGAAGAAGCAGCAGCAGACAAAGCAAAGCATGAATCACCCTCTATCCCCACACCCATCCCACTTCCCTGCCCGGAGTTAGCACTGTCATTAGTCGACTATGCTTCCTCATGGCCACCTTTGGATATATTTTCGTACATTTAAATATACATGTACACATCTATATTGTGGGAGGGATTGTTTGTTTGCATAAGTGAACGTATACTGCTTGTTCTGTTTGCACTTTGTTTTTTCTCCCACTCAGTGATCTGCAAAGATCTTTCCATGTCAGGACGCCTACAGCTGCCTTGTTCTTTGTAATGGCTGCATAGTGCCCTGTGGTATGACTGTATCATGGTTTATTTAGTAGTTCCCTTGTGGAGGGAAGAAAGTTATTTTATATTACATACAATGCTGTGGTGACTATCTGTCATCTCTCATTGTATCTACGTATCTGTCCATCCATCCGTCCATCCATCCATCCATCCATTTGTCGTCTGTGTTCAAAGGTTCTCCTTCCTGATTTTACCATCTTGAAAGCCAAGATACTGGTTCCTATTTCTCCACAAAGAGGCAAGAAGGACTTTTTGGTTCTTCCTTTCTTCTCTAATAAACCTTGGATAAGTCCTGTAACTGCGTGAACTTGCATTTCCTAGTGTAGAATATGAGAACACCTGGCATATCTACTTCTATGTGCATAGCCCTGTACATTCTATAACCATTTTAGATTTGAGTGTTAATAAAGGATAAGGTTGATTGGTAGTAGTTGTGGAAGGCTTGCTATGTGCCAGGAACAAACTTTGAGTTTTAAAGTATTTTTCTTATTTAGTCCTCGGAACTCCAGAGGTTGATACTGCCCTTACCCCCCTTGAAGTGAAAAGTTGAAGCAGAATGAGATGATGACTTGTCCAAGGTCACCCACTAGGAAGTGGCGGAACAGAAGTGACTGCCAGGTCTGTCAGTGTATATATGAACACACCTGTTTAAAACAGAAGTCATGATGTTGACACGGGGAAAGGGTGATTCATTTTTCTACAGAAATACGATTTCGAACCAATGCCAATACAAAAGGTCCAGTTTTTATCAAGATTTTGAAAATGAGCAGAGGGAACATTAGAAGGGGATGGAGCATTGTGTGCAGTGATGTAGGATGCACATCCAAAGACCTGGGTGTTACTCCCAGTCCCACCATCATAATTAGTTACTTTTACTCTGTGAGCTTCAGTTTCCTAATCTCCTAAAATGAGGCTGAAGACGGGGGAGGGGTGGCCTGCTCTCTCTAGATTTTTCTGGCTCTAGGTTTCTGTGATGCACTATGTCTCTATTTGATGCTCTGTGTCATTTAGACCTCTTTAGTCTGTTGTGGCATTGTGCTCATAGGTGAGCGTGGGGGACACAGGTGTTGGCTTTAAATGGCCCCACAACTCCAGGCTTGGCTGTAAGAGCTGATGGGTCAGATCATCCTTCTGGCGAGAAGTCTCTGGTGCAGCCAAGAGGTGGAGCCAGAAAGGGAAGCATCTCTTTGCCAGAAGCTGCTGCAGATGGAGGAGCCAGTCTGTCTGGGCGGCCCATGACTTTGAGAGGAGCCATTTGGCAAAGTTGTTGGCAGGAGCTGCCTTGCAACATGAATGCTGGAGACTGTCCTGGGCTGGAGTGAATCAGGGATGCAGTAAAGGTGGCTGATGGAACAAATAACCATCTGGTGAGCAGGGTGCTGCTCATCTTGCCGCGCTGACAGCGAAGAGCAAGTGCCAATCGGCGAGGCTGGGCTCTCAGTGACACGATCTGACAGGCACAATAAAATGTCTCCCCTGCTGTTGAACGCTCCTTGGAGGGGCTTATGAATCCCATGTGAACCTGTTCTTTCCGAATCAGGAAGGCTCCAGTTTCTTGCACTTTTCTAGGAAAGAAGATTCATCACGTCCAACGAAACTTGCCGGATCTGTGGCCAGCCGCTGTGTTGGTTGTGCTGGGGAGTGAGGTGAATGAAGTAACAGTTCCTGTTGGATTTGAGCAGATGATACTCTGTCCTGCTCAAAATACACTTCACCCTCCTCAAGCCAGGCTTTGAGAGTCCATGCTGCATTTGCCTCTCTGTTACGTCAGGTGGCTGAGGTGGTGGAATCGGACCCCGCATGGCTCTGGAAGCATCTCTGCAGCCTTGGACAGGTCACTCTGTCTCTGATGATTTCTTCTACTTAGAAGATATGGCAGGGCACCATGAAGCACCATGCCCCTGCCAGCATGCTATTACTCACATGTGAGAAATACATTCAAAAGAATGCCTCTCTCACTCCATGCTTTTGGGACCTGTGGTTGATGGTCAACTGGAAAAATTAAGGCGGAAAAAAAAAAAGTTTAAATGCTATTTGAAATAGCATTGCCTAATTTTGATGAAGAGTCTGTTGAGGAATCAAGGCTTCGTCTTTGCATATGAGTCTGCTGACTGGGGCTTATATTTTTCTTGTACAAACCACACTCCAAAACAACAAAAACCATGTCCAAGTTTGGTTTCCTTGAGGTTGAATGACAATATAAACACGTGAGCAGCAAACTTAGCACCGATCCTTCTAGATTTTTTACGACTGTCCCTGATCTTTTCTCTCTCCCACATTTAATCTGACAACTCTTTGTCATCTTTTGAAAGCATCCGACTTAGTTTTCATCTGAAATAATCCCTTTCTAACTTTCCACACCATTCTTTTCATCACCTTCTGTGACACTTGATTAACTAACAGTATAACTGGCATCAAGAGACAAGGGACAAAACAGAACTGCCTCGTAGTAAACCTGCATCTCAGCCAGAAGAAGCAGGAGTGTGCCTGTGTCCCATAGATGAGCCTGCTAAATTAGCTATGAGTAGAGATCATGCTGTAGGCCCGTTTTACAGAGGCAACGGAAGGCATTTTTTCATCCAATGAGTCTGCTTCTTAGAAATCTGTTACAAGAGGTTCCATGGAGTCCCTGGGTGGCTCAGTGGGTTGGGCATCCCACTCTGAGGTCATGATCTCAGGGTTGTGAGATCGAGCCCCCACGTCGGGCTCCACACTCAGTGCACAGTCTGCTTAAGATTCCCTCCCTCTGTCCCTTCCCCCACTCGAGCTCTCTCTCTTAAATAAATAAATAAATAAATAAATAAATAAATAAATAAATAAATCTTTAAAAGAAAGAAAAAGAGCTTCCATTTAATCTCTGGTGAGGAGAAAGAGCCACCATGTACTGAGTGCTTGCAATGTACCAGGAATTGAGTACTGTTCTCTGTACTCTGTGTATTTTATATGATGTACTACATATTATACATGCATGTATATATTGTGCACTATATTGATGTGTATATGATACAGATATGTGCACATGTATGTGTCTGTTTCATTTAATCCTCACAGCAAACCTCGGAAGTATGTACAATTAAAGTTTAATTAGGTGAGACTTTTAGGTCTTATTCACCATTGTCCAATAGCCATGTCCTAGCGCAGTGCCTGGTTTGGGTTTTATTGTTGTTGTTTTTAACAAAACTCTCAGACATAAGCTTTAGGTTAGAATAACTATCTAATAGGATAATAATTTGGGATCTCCACTTTGAACAAGTATAGATATTCTAGAACAGGAGTTGGTAAACTTGCCTATAAAGAGTCCGGTAGTTAACACTTTAGGTTTTGCTGACCATACAGTCTATGTCCCAGCTACTGAACTCTGCCATTGCTGCATGTGGGCATGGCTGTATTCTTCTAGCGAAACTCTACTTACAAAATCAAGTGCTGGCCCTTGGATGGTAGTTTGCTGACCCTCCCATTCTAAAAAAAAATGTTTGGAACCCAACAGAAGTTCAAAAAATGTTGGCCTTCCAAGTGAGTGGTTGCAGTTAAGTGCTAGAGAGAAGCTTTTCCAAACAGGAATGGCTTATGGTCAAAGTTGGGTCTTAGTGGGATTCTGATAGGTGATGAGGACTAGCAAAGGCTGTCTTCATGGAGAGGGGGGTCTTTTGTGATATTAGGAGGCAAAAGTATGCAAGGAGAATGGCATGCTGTTTGATCAAATGAGCTAGAGACTAGACACATAAAAGGCCACTAGCATCCCTGCACATAAGCACCCCTCCCTTAGTAGTGTCCCCCAAATGTTCACTCCATATACATTTAAAAATATTTATTATATACTAGACACCATGCTAAAAAAAAAACCAGGCAAACAATAAAAAATCAAAACAAAGACTCTGGCCTCATAGAACTTGCATTCTATTGGGAAGACATACATGTGCCATGAAATAAACACAAACATAAGAGTGTGGTATAAATCTTAATAAATAGTATGTAGAAAAAGAAAAGAACCTATGAGTACAAAATATATGTCCACTGCTGAAAACTTGGGACTATAAAGAAAAGCGTAAAAAAGAAAATCAAATTTACCTCTAGCCCCAGACATAATCATTACCAATATTTTCAATGTATTTTCTTCCAGCTGTGTGTGTGTGTGTGTGTGTGTGTGCATGCACGTGCAGCCCACCACATATGTGTGTATAAGAGAAAAGAGAAAGGGGTGGGTAATACTGGAATTATATGTAAAATGGTATCATATCTGTTATTGTTTTGTTTGTTTGGGTTCTAAATAAAATTGTGAGCATTCTTCTGTAACATCTTATAGTTCAACCACAATTTTGCCATTCATCTAATGCTGGAAGTTAAATTATTTCCAATATTTTGCTATAATAACTGTGTGATAAATAATTGCATGACTCTAAATCCTCTCTAGTTATTTTTTTTAGAACCGGTTTCTAAAGTCAAGATTGCTGGGTTAAATGGTATAAATAATTAAGTTTCTAGATACAAATGAGTTTCTAATAATAATTAATATATTTTCTAGAAAAAGCTGTACCAAGGAAGACCTTTGCAGTTGCTTTGGCCCTTTGCCACCGTTGCCTGGTCTTTTTCCTTTATCTCACATTGTCACAGATTTTTAGAGGGAATTTTTGCAGGTGAAGATGAGAAATAAATTCATCAAGATATAACCACTGAACCTTAATATGCTCCTTTGCCCTTGTCCTTCCCCAAAGCCCACGTACTTCTACCCAGTCCGAAAGGGGAGGCAAGCTCAATTCTCAGCCTCTGCCATTAAATACATGGGTGAGTCGCTCATTCTCTGGGATTTAGTTGCCCACCTATATTAAATAAAATGACTTTCATGGTTCCAGGGCATCAGTTGTAGATAAGTATATGGAACCTGGTGACCCAGAAATGTTAATTTTCCTCAGACTGATAAGTAGGTGACTTCAAATAATGATTGACCCACAACGACAACCAGTATGGTTGTTTAATGAGCTAGCCCTCTCCTGGGGTTCATATTTGACATTTCTGAAAGATGTGTTCCTTTTTTTTTCCTGTTAATACTATGTGTGGTTGAATGCAATTTGAACCCAGGTAAATCTGAGGAAACTAAACTTTACCTATCATTGACCTATGGCTTACAGACATCTCTAGTTCTCCTCCAGAAGTTGAGTGCATGATTTGATGGAATTGAAAAGTATAAATCTTATAAACATCCAGTGGGATTGTATTTTTAGTGAGTGATTTTGGTCCCTTTTCAAAATGAATGGGCTGTCTGCATTTCAGCAGTCACTGGGGATTATAGGTAGGAGTTGATTTGAAGTCTCAATCCATTTTGCTTGAGTATTTGGGTCATTTTTCTTCCTGTGAAGTAAGAATACGAAGTTCTTTGAGACTTTTTTTTTCATTTAAAATTTTTATGAGGTTTAAAAAAATTGATACATAGGTTGTGACCTAAGAGTTAGGCAGATAAAATGTAAAGGATACCTGGCTGGCTGATGGGCTGGGTGGATGGATGGTCATTTGAATGGATAAAGATTTGTGGTGGTCAGTAGGAGACCAGTTGCTTCCTCAGAGGATTAAAAGTATGAAAGCATCTTCTAGAAACATCAATTTAAATAAAAATTTGGGATCGTAATATTAAAATCGACCTCTCATCTCCTTTCTCTTATGTCTGGCAAGCCAGGCCAGGTGCGATGGGGTGAGAGAGTGAGTATTGATTAGGACAGCACAGATCCATGGGAACATGCTTCCAGGAAGTCTTCACTGGTACTAGTTTAAAAAAAGAAATACGACAGAGGGGAGAAGAGCTACTCTGGAACCCTAAGCTAACAGAAAAGACTGGGACAGTTCAGTGCTTCCAACTGACATCTCTTGGAGTGACCAGTACTTAATCCCATCCCAGTTCTGTAGGATTAGCCTGGCTGAAACTAACATTCTATGCTATGAAAGTCAGAGCCCTCTGGTCACTTGATAGGACGTAGGGAGAATGTTTTTCATGCAGTTCCGTTTGTGAATAAGGTGTATTTCCCTGTAGGTTCTCTGACCCCTTACAGGGTCAGAGATCAAAGACTTGCTAAGGTCTCCCTGGGGACCTGAAGAACTCTCTGCACAGTGGTGAAAAAAAAAAGCAAAAGTAAAAGCAGTCTGTTTATAATATTGTGCTTCTGTTGCCAACATGCTTACTCAGTCCCTGAGATTCCTCAGCGCAATTTGAGATGGAAATTTTCCGATCAGAATTTTTCCTATAAGTCCCAAAAACTTGGATGTAAGCCTGTTATGTGGGCCAGGTTTTTTCTTTCTTCAGTTACTTGACAAGTAGGTTGCCTTTGAGTCACTCATTTGAATGGCCTTGATCTAGACATTGGCACATGCTGAAAAGGCAAAAAATATTTTCCTACTTGTGTTTGGCCCTTCAAGAAGACTGGGCTGCTGACCATTTTGTCCTGTGCTTGTAAACCTTACGCTTCCTGCCTATCCCCTCATCTCTCTGAGTCTCTTCTAACTGCCGTCTAAATCAACCATGTGGGCTTGCACTGGGTCCTCAGTACTCCATGCCATCCCTGCTTCCTGCTTCTCTACGTACAATTTCCCCTTTCCTGGTATCTACATGTCCTGCCTTGAATCTGCATTTTCCCATGAAATTTTTTCTCAATTCCTCGAGTGTTTTAATCATAACAACAGTGCTATGACATATAGGTATTATCCCCATTTCATGAATGTGGACACCAAAGTCCAAGTTCGGATAGCCTGCCAGAAAGAGGGGGGCCTGAGCATTGTTTCCCCAGCTAGAAAGAAACCCCTGGAAGACAGTCATCACACCTTTACCTCCTTGTTTTATCCTACAGAGGACAGTGTGGTGCTTGGCACATGGGCACTTTGTAAGTGGTTTTGAACTTGATTTGAGTTGGGGAGTAGATTGGTAAAGTCTCTGTAGTTAGGGCAGCAGCCAGGTACGTATTCTTTACTCGGGAGTTTAACTTACAATTCCATCCAAACATGTCCAAGCTAGGTTCTCCTACCCCCACTGGAGTTTAAAGATGTGCTATATGATTTTTGCCATCACTTGGAAATTGTACCAGCTAATTAAGAGCATAGCCTATTATTCTGTCACTCATTTGTTTATTTCTGTGTTTGTTTTTTTATTTTACTCTTTAACCCTTCAGCAAGTATCAGTTGAGCAACTGAAACCTCACTCATGCTATATAAATTGGTATATGATCATACAAGTATGAAAAAATATATAAAAGTTTATTACCATTGGGTATGTGGGGAGGAGAGAAATAAGTATAAAAAAGACTATTAAAAAATTAAAGGTAGCCACATCCATGATAGAAGGAGGGTATATATGATTCCTGTCCTATAAACTTATATGTGCGTCCATAAAGAATTCCAAGGGAAGAATGGCTAGTAGAATATTAATGATGGCTATGTCAGGCTGATGAAATTTTAATTCTTACTATTTTTATTTTCTAATGTCTGACAGTTTCCAATAAGTATAAACATTGTTTATGTAATAGGAACAATAAAGCTGTCATTATGGTGAAAAACAATTCGTGGAATGTCTACTACGTGCAAAGAACAAGTCTGTGGATATCAACGTAGTAAATATCCACCTGAGTTCTTCCTTTTCCTTTGAAGTCACAGTAATCATTCTTCAGATGAAAATCAGTGAGAACCCTGGAAGAGTAGTGATATGTAAAGACTCTTAACTGTCAAATTCTGTAACAATAATTCCATTCAAGTTCTCTTACCTGTAGGTCTGTGTGAACGGGCTTTGGCAATGAGCTCGGCCCTTAGGTTCAGAGCCACTTTGGTCCTGTGTCTGGGCTGCAACAGTAAAGGTAGGTGGTATCTCTGACCTCAGCCAATCACTTCATCCGGGGGCTAGGAAAGGGTCTGCGTGAGTCAGTGAAAATCCATTGCAATGATGGAAAGCCATCTAAGAAAAAATGTCCTGGAGCCTGAGGGTCAGAGCCAGCCCCTCTGCACACGAAGGATCTCACAGTCTGTGTTTATTGACACAGAAGGTGGTTTTAATTACCCTGAAGGAATTTCTGGCATGTTTTGCCAAAGCCAGTCTTTAAATGTTTAATCAGTGGGTTTCTGACAACCAGACCTACTAGAGAGGTCTGCATATAGGGGCAGTTGGTCAAGTGTAGTGTATTGCAATGGGGCTGCTAGTGATGGAACATAGGTATGTTTTAGCAGAGAAACGTAGGCCTGAAAATACCAACTTCCACCCATGCAATGACCTTGGTTTTGGAGAGTATGGCATGTTTTATGTCTGAGAAGCTTCGATTTCCTTCCCAGCCATAGATCCTCATCTAAGCAACCTCTACTCCCTCTGTTTTTGGTGTCCTGGAAGTAAATTTGATAAGGTAATCTAGAGCCAGAGTTGGAGCGATAAATCAAACAATCAGCTTCATGGTCCCACACGAGTGACTTGAAAGAAGGAATGTGCCTTTCCAGGTACAGGTCCAAGGAAAATGTATACTTGTAATCCTTAGTTTTACCCATTTGTGTTGACAAAATATTTTAAGAAAATAACTGTAATAGAACAAGTAGTATGATGGTGTCACATCACAAAGTTATCTTTCAGATAACTTCAGGGAAACCATAGTCCAAGATAAATGTAAAAGCACCAAGGAAATTGTTTCCTTGATTTTTTGTCTCTTTGCTCTGGAGTGTCTAGTTTGAATCCTCCCACTAAGATTGTAAAAATAGTCAATAGTGCTACATACTGTCTTTGATTCATCTCTCCACACTTAACTCCAGATGGAATTTCTTTTTTGTTCTCCTTGCATAAAAATGTCCTTCACACTATCCCCTTTCACTGCTGTCCCAACTAATCTACATAGAGACCAAATTCTACTCTCTCATGTAGACATGCAAGGGAGAGTAAGTTGGCATCTTGAAATCTGAATAGGAACCCAAAGGCATCTTTGGCACAATCTACTGAGCCTCCCTTTGAGCTACTGAGAGTGTCTGTGTCCTGTTCAGTGACATAGCAGTTTGGTGATAATCCTTTTGGCTTGCATGGAAAGGTTTCTCAGGCTATTTCATACTGATGTTCACTGATCCGAGGATTTACCAAGCTTACAAGGAAGTAAGGCCAATGGAAATGAATCCCTCTTAACCATCACAACAACGGAGCAAACAGTTCCACAGGTATCTTTGGTACAGCTGATAACTATCAAGTTTAAATGGTCCCCCTTCCTCTTGTCTTTTAAATTAGTCTGTGGGTGAACCAACTTGGCTTAACCAGGTTGATAGGTTATAGTCAAATTTTAGGCAAGGAAAGAGTTACATAAGATAGTAATGCCCTGTGAAACTTGTGAAGGGGCTTTATATTTCTACAAAGTATTTTCACAGCTCTTACCTACTCTGCACAAAAAAAAAAATTGGAGAATGAGTTTATTTCTTATTTTCAATGTGAAAACTAAAATCTAGTAGAGTTAATCAATTTGTGTATGATCACATAGCTGGTTTGTGGTGGAGACAAGACAGAGGTGCAGAGATCTGGTCCCGAAAACAGAGCTCTTCCCATGATGTTAAAAAATGAAATCAACTTTCACTGAACTCCCAACTGGATGAAATTCTGCAGTCTTTGGAAAAAGCATTCATTTTTGCTGACTCTCTCTGAGAGATGTTGGCCACCTACATCCTTAACACGAGGTTCTTTGGGTGGAGCAACGTGGCATGTCAGAGCCCTTTCTTGGGCATTAGGTAGGGGGTATGTCTCCTTTCTAAGGTCATTCATTGTTACTATTCCAAATGGAAGGGTCTTGAGGCCACACTCCTGGCCACTGTCTTTGGTGCAAGCCTCAGAGAGCTGAAGTTTGACGCATATGAAAGTGCGGAGAAGGCAGTAGACTTAGTTCTGCTTCATGACAGCATATGGCACCCAAATATCTAACTCCCAAGTATCTGCCATTTAAAGCAAGCAAGAAAATAGATGAGAAAGAATGGATGAATCATCACTAACACCATTTTTTTCCCTGGAAACGCAATATAAGTGTGGTGAAGCTACATTTACTGAGCGATTCTTACAAGCTATTTACTTCTTTTGCTTCATTTCCATTTAAATATGTGAGCAGTGGGGGCACCTGGGTGGCTCAGTCGTTAAGTGTCTGCCTTCAGCTCGGGTCATGATCCCAGGGTCCTGGGATCGAGCCCCACATCAGGCTCCCTACTCTGCAGGAAGCCTACTTCTCACTCTCCCACTCCCCCTGCTTGTGTTCCCTCTCTCGCTGTCTCTCTCTCTGTCAAATAAAATCTTTAAAAAAAAAAAAAATATATGTGAGCAGTGAATTTTTCATGAAGAAGATGGGCTTATTACTTAAATCATCTAACCATAATTGCTCATATGTAAAATCGGGATAATACTAGTAGCTACCTTCTATGGTTGTTGTAAGCATTAAATGAAATAGTTGTACAGTGGTTAGTTCAGTACCTGACATAGATTAAACATCAGTAAGTGCTTGTTTGGTTCTCTTTAGTATTTCTAGAAGCCCTAACTGGTCGTAAGTATTATTTGCACCGGGCCATACATTCTCTCTGCCCTCCAAATCCCTAGAATTCAGGATCATACTGAAAAATAAACTTAGTGGGTTGAGAACACGGACTCTGGAGACCCCCGTGTTTGTATTCTGGCTCCACCACTTGCTAGCTCTGTGACCTTGGGCAAATTCTTTAACTTTGCTCAGCACAGATGCCTCCTCTATAAAATACAGGTAACAAAGCTGAATTTCTAAGGTTGCTGTGAGTATTAAATACGACAGTGTGTGTGATGTGTACTCAGTATCGAGTATGTAGTAGGTGCTACATAATGTTAGGTTGTATTTTCATTAATATTAGTTAATTTCTCTGTGTCCTAAAACAAAATCGTTACTGTCAAAAGATGGTTGTTTTCATTACAAAACAGAGGAGAAAGAACACCCTAACCTTAATATTTGATCGAGTATCAGTTCTGGATGGTGGTAATTCATCTCTTTTAAATAATAAATATCTCATATAATAATATATGGAATCTTGTGAGAGTCTAAGCCAACTGCTGCCCTTTTCTGAATATGAAACAAAACATTAGGATATGAAAATCCATTACCTACTCTATGTAGCATCAGTAGGACCATTTTTAAAGGTAATAGCTTTGAGATATTAAAAAATTAATGATAATAAATAAATTATAAACCTCTCTTTCTATATTAGTGGTATGTTGAAGCTTCTTATTAAGGCTTAATTTTGTTTTTTTTTTTTTAATATTGTAGTTTTATTTTTAGTACTTCTTGTATTGCCTTATTCATAGATTCTCCCAGAGTATAATCCTAATACCTCTGGACACTGAGAGAAAGGGAGCTTCTTATAATCGGTGAAATGACCCGTTCCTGTTGCTGAATACTTCCAGTTGCTTAAAAGTTCTGTGTACCAGAGCCATCTGTATGTTTACCCGTTGCTGCTAGCCCTCCGCTGTGAAGCCTTACCTCAAAAGCTTTGTATCCTTGCTTTCATGATCCCTCTTTAACTACATGGAGGTCATTCCCCTAACAGCCCCCAGCCTCCTCAAAACTCCTCACACGTTTTCTGGCAGTTGTTTTCAACCTTCATGTTTATTAGAACCACCTGAAGTGTTTGTTAAATATAAATTGCTAGGCTTCTCCCAGCGATTCTAATTAAAGAGGACTGGGAAAGAGCCCAGAAGTTTGCTTTCTGGTGGAGTCCTAGGTAGAGGCGCTGCTGCTGGTTGGAGGCGACACTTTGAGAACCCCTGCTCTCCAAAATCTGCAGGAGCCCACTAACCGTTGAGGAGGCCGAAGCACAGAGAGGTTTTCTAGAGTTGGCTGTATTACCTACCGTATCAGCCTGGATTTTGACAGACCCAAGAGCAACCTCACACTAAGAGGCTATGGGGGGGCTTGGAGCGTGTGTAATGCACCTGTATGTTACCAAAAATTGAAGCATCACTACCTCCTGGAGTCTGGATCTGAACCCCATGTTTGTCACAGGAGCCAAGGGAGAACCCAAGACAGAGAATAGTGGCACAATAATGAAGCATGAATTATCCAGATGAAAGCACCTATGGAAATAAAGGTGTTAGTATTATTATTTATACCTACTATTTTTAGTAAAATAGCAATATGGAAGTGTTGAATAGTTCCAGTTGCTTAAAAGTTGCTCTGGGGGATGCTGATCAATTAACTCACGTTTTAAAATGAAAGTGTAGATAATAAGCACTGTTTGACTTACTGTTTTCAGAACATGTTTTGATGAAATGTGTTGCTACACAGCAGTAACAGTAATGACTGGTTATGAAGTTAACCAGGAAAGAGGTGAGGCTCTGTAAGACTAGACCCGACTGTATAGATGCTGACGATGTATGCAGACTAGGCTAGAGAATCAGACAGATGGATTCACTGCTCTAACAGAGAAAGCATTGGGCCAGGAGGCGAAGGAAGAGACAAGAGCTTCTTACTATGTACAATGAAGAATGAAGTCTTTGCTAAATGGTAATTTTGAATTAGGAAGGAAATCGGGAAATTACTACGTAGGAAAAACAGTAACTTCTAACCTATATTAAATGCTTGTAGGCTCTATTAGTATGACCACGGAGCCATCCCACCTGATTGCCATGAAGTAGCGTGAAGGCTTCTGCTAGCTTTGTTTTATTCCTTTCTTCAAACTATGGGGTGAGACTGTTGAGCTTTACAGCCTCCACACATGGCTGTGTTTGGGGGCCCTGGGCAATGAAATCTGATTCAAAGGAACTCTAATTTTTATTTGAGAAAAAGAATCATCAGAGAATTCTCCCCTGCGGTGGAGTTTGTAACAGAGATAGATGGAAACTCTGAGTCGGGTCGAAGAGTAAGACCTGCAGAAGAGTTTCTTCTAAGGGAAGGTATGGGGAAAGGAGAGTTTCCAGATAAAGACTTACTCTAGGAAAATAAAATGAAAAATGTGGTCAAAGACTTAAAGGGAGAAGAAAACAAAGAGCAGATGTGTGTATTTATACACATGGATATATGTTTCTGTATATTCTTCATCAGCTAATGGGTGTGGGTGAGTTAGGCTCTGGTGTCCCAAGGGAATTATGCAGCCTTAGCTTTATACATTTATATAGACTCCACACAGGCTATATTTCCTAATGTGCTTCTTTATATAAGAAAAGAGTAGACTTTGTTTTCAAAAAATGCCTTGGGGTGTTTGTGTTGGGAGGTAGAGTCTAGCTCTTTCCTTGCTATAGAAAAATTCCACATTTTTCTGTTTGACCTATTTTAATGAAGAGTTTACATCTGTTGTAATTCCAATGTACCTTTCTTTCATTCCTACCAGCCAGGTAACCTTTTCAGTGTGTTCTAATGTGGTTTTGATTGGGGAGTCCGAGTTTCATTTGGTTTGGACTTGGTTGCTGCTTTAATGAGATAAGTAAGACTAGGTAGATTTCAAATGGGTTTCCCTGGAGCGGCCTTCACTCCCTCCTTGCCCCCTCCAAGTAGGAGGGGATGGAAGGGATTGGAATACTTTGTTATTTGGTCATGTTTGTCTGACTTGTATCATGTCAGCCTCGAAATTTCTAAAAGCACAAAAGCGGCAAGTGGGAAAGAGACCGTTCAGAGTCAGAATTTTAAGAGCTTGTTGGGAGGAAGAATGCTTTTCACTGCACCTCATCAAGTCCAACTGTTTCTGAAAAATCCTTTCCAAGTACAAAGACGGTGCCCTTTTCAAAATGCTGAGGGATTGGTAACTATGTGAGCATTGTGCATAGCTCTGTGATTGAGTGTGAGGTATAAAATGAATGAATGTCTGTGTGTTAACATAATGTAAGCCTCACTTCAAGGCATTATTTTCTCAAGTTGAGCTGCTTGCTTTGGAAATGGAATCCATTAAAATTCGGTTAAGATTGCCTTGTGTTTTCATCTAAGATTATTTAATAGCAGTGTAAGGCAAAAAGCCACGTATGATTGTCTCCGGCTTCCCAAACGGTGCTCCAGCGAGAAATCATACTGTTCGACGTAGCAGCAGGGTGATGTGAAAGGAGTCTGCCATCAGCCTTCCATTTACTAAGTATTTATTCTGCACTCGTGTGGTGCTGTGCTCTGGAATGCAGAGGTGTACACACAGCTGGTGCCTTCCCTTAAGGCACTCCTGGACCAGGAGGGGGACACAGGACCACAAGTAATGACACCGCAGGATGAGAAATTCTGTGACGGGGATGTACAGGGGGCTGCAAGATGATGTGAGAGCGTTCAGAGGAGAAATACGTGGCTCAGCTGAGACCCGAAGGATGAGGAGAGGGAGGGAGAATGGTAAGGTCAGAAGATAATGGCTTTATCTTCCCTGAGTCATTGAGTAGTTCAGGGACTTTAGGAAAAAGTCTGTCTGGAAGACTTAGTTTCTTTATCTTCCTGTGGAGGATGGTGGTGGTGCTCATGGTGGTGGCCATGATGGGTGCTGTTTGTGGTGGTAGAGGAAGACAGAAACTACAGCAGTTAATCTTTACTGCGCACTTGTTATGTAGCATGTTGAAGTACGCTAAGCACTTCCTTTCGTTCATTACGTATTAGAGTTTTACAATCACCTTATGAATGTAGGTACCATCATGGTCCGTGTTCTACAGATGAGAAAAGTGAAGCTGAGAAAAGCTAAGTAAGCTGAAGGTCACATTGCTAGTAAGTGGAAAAACCAGGACTTAAAAAGAGAAGTTGACTCAAAAGCTTGCATTTTCCACCATTACTGTGTTATTAATAATCTCACTTTTTCAGGGGCTGATATAAATAAAGATGAGCAGGATAATTCATTTGAAAGAGCTTTTTAAACTGCATGGAACTCTAGATTGTCATTGCACATGTTGAGCTGAGGCATAGGTCATGTGCTCAGTAGCTAGCCTAGATTAAAAGGTAAAAATGGGCTGTCGTCCCTTGCCTTGTTAGCATCTCCGCCAATTCTTTGACCTCAGCACGTTGGGAGGCGAACATGGCATTCCCCAGGGGACACCTTTTGAAGCAACAGAACGTTAGATGAGGTGGACCAGGGATTTGCTCCCAAATGGCAGTTGCTATGCTAGAAAGTCCGCAAATATTTCTGAGATCGTTAATCTCCGTTAGTCACTCCCTGCCCCTCCGTGACTGCTCAGCACAAAATGAAATGGAGGCTTGACAATGATCCAATTCTTTTTAAGAGTCTTGGCTTCTAGCATGGGTAACCCAAAGCCTCAACTGGACTCTCTTAAATTCTGGACTACCTAGTTGATGTGTGTGTACGTATGCACTGTTGACCTAGCCATAGAGTCCCTACCTTGCCTGCCCTCTTTTGCCAAATAGCCTCTCTTCCTGTCCCTTGATCTTTCTGACAATCCCCCATGTGCTCTCTGCCCTTATCCGCACTTTAATCAGCCACCGTGTTGGGAATTGTGGATTGCCTCTCCTAGTATCACATAAGCAGGTCCGTGTTGCTCACCAGTACAACATGAGCAGTTATTGGGAATAATTGAAAACGTTCATAGCGGTGGTTGCATACTCTTTGGGCCCAAAGAGCATGTCTCCCCTACAAAGGGAATGGCTAGTTCAACAATGAACCAGGATAATGAATTCTTCTGCATCACAGTTCAATTGCAGAGGCTGATTACCAGTTTGTTTTTCGTCCCGCTTGAAGCCTGATAACGGGGTTTCCCTTTGGAAGCTTGATTGAGCTGGTGTGCAAGGCAAGACTGTAATTCAGATAGACCAGTGAAATGCAAACAGTTTCATGTATTAGTGGTCACTAATGACCTGTAATCAAGCTTTGATTTGGTAGGTTAAAAACAAAGATGCAATTAGTTTATTTGTTCAGGAGTGTAAACAGAAGAATTTCTCAATCTGCTGATTGTTCTTCTCCTTTGAAGACGAATGGCTAGAGCATTAGTCTTGAGCTATGGCCCCTCAGAGCTGCCATTCGTCTGTTCCTGAGATTCTCCCAGCTTTCTGACCAACGATTGATGAGTCTATGGCCTTTGTCAAAAGGGGACCAAAAGGATTCGGTTCTTGGTGTCCTTTCTCTGTGGCTTTTCCTCTTGATGACCTAACCACTTCAGTATTAGTTTTCCTCTTTCCATCCATTATGGTCCTGTGCTTCAACCACCTCATATTCGCAAAGTATCATCATTCATCCAGCAACATTTAACCCAGAATTGTCGAGGGCCAGTTATGCTGCCACTACTGTCCTAGGTCTTAAGGTTTATAGTGGTTATGAAGAGAGTCTTGATTCAGTCTTTGTGAACTTTACTGTCTCTCCATAGATGTCTTTAGCGTTTCTGTGTGACTGACTGCTTCTTGAATTCCGTATCACTAAAACCAAATGAAGAATCTCCTGCCGTGAAACAGATGCTCTATTGAGATATGGATCTTAGTGAAGACGGCACTCTGATCCTTTGGGGTACATCAAAACTGGCAATAGAGATTTTGAGGGATTATAGTGACTCCTTAGAAAAGATATACCTGTGTTTTCCCTAGTCATTTATTTAAACAGGGAGAGTAAATACATTTAAATTCTTATGGGAGACCGTGAAGTTAAAACATAAAAGCCTCTAATCCTTCGTCAGGTGAAAATTCTGTGATCTGCTTGATATCACAGAACGATAATGATACAGGTTACTCCGATGAGGCATTTGGATTGCTTAAGATCATGTTGAAACAGTGGAAATGATCTCACATAGAACATGACTTCTTTCCTTATCAGCCTGAGTCACACACTAATCTGAAATGACTATCAATCTGTGTTGTCTATGTCCTCAGAGTAAGCACCCTGGGTCTCTTGCTCAGCATGTATCACAGGGTCTAACACAGTGACTGGCATGTAATAAATATATGCAATAAATATTTGTTGAGTGAAATTCAGGCACAATGATTAGAGTTTGAAGACCAATCGTAGCATTTGGGATATTGTGAAATAAAGCAAAATTGCTTGATAAAAATGATCTTAAGTATTAGGATTAGTAAATAATCAGCACCATAGCTGACCTTTTCTGTTTTTTTCACATCCCCTTTTGTGCACTTCCGTATAGTGCATATAATGCATTAGTAAACTTCCATTTCATTGCATTAATAACCCATATAATAAAAGGGACCTCCTGTTCTTGTGGAAACTACTAAAGCCTAGGAGTGATATTTTCTGTACTCATCACAAGGGTGACCTGTCAAATTTCTGGTGTGAAATGACCTATTCTTCAGACTCTAAAGAGGAGCCTTCACATTCAGAAAAGCCTTGACAATAGTGTGGGTAGATGGGTGGTCGTTTTTCATTTGTTTATTCGAGAGCTACTTATTGGACACTTACTGTGTGCCAAGCATGGGGTTAGGAGCCAGGGATTTGGAATAGCAGGCCCTCTGGGGAAATACAGTAATCCAGAATAACAAAGATGAATGTACGATTGTAACTGTGCTGGGCACTGTAAAGGAAGAATTTATGGTGCTGCGAGTATGTGTAAAAGACTATTGGACCCAGAGATGGGAAGCTTCCCTGGTGAAGGGGTGAGAGGATCAAATCCTAAAGCCATAGTAGGAGTTAGCTGTGTTGAGGAGGAACAAGAGGCATGATTCAGGGCAAGAGAATGGCATGACCAAGTAGCACAGAGTGTGTGTCCAGGCAAGTGAAAGATGCCCCATGTGGCTTGAGTTCCCACAGGACTGGCATTAGACAGAAGCCACATCTTGCCGAGCCTTGAGGGTAGAAGAGGACTCTATTATTTTTTTTATCCTAGGAATAAAGGGAAGTGTTAAAATGTTTAAATGTGGGGAAGATGGGGAGCAGTGTTCACATTTGTTTTTCAGAAGGATCATTCTGGCTGCAGTGTAAAGAACAGATTGGAAATGCTCCAGAGTAGATTTAAGGAGACAAGTGATTTGTTCATATGAAACTGACACAGAATCTACATAATATATGCCCATGTGAGGGAGTTCCAGTGTAAAGCACGTACCCTTCCAAGAGATTGAAGATGAGCTCCACCGTGGTATAATATAGACCTCTTCAAATTTCCTCTGTGTCATGCACACACACTTACCCAGACATAAATTAGCATCATTAATGCAGAATGTCACATTAGAGCCCAGTTCCCCTTCCAGCTGATGCACCACTTCAGCACCTTTCCCTTTGTACTTTACCCTTCGCCTTCAAAGGCTGTTCTCAGGTCTTATTTTCCTTCCTAGAAGTGTGAGATTGGTTTTTCTGCTCTGCTATTAGAGTGATCTGCCATGGCTTTGTGCCTGTTTGTCAGGAACTTGGAGAACATATTAAGACATTATACAGGGTGGAAGCTCTATTTTGACAATGATTATGCCTATTATCTATTTTAATAAATGTAAATTGCTGTGGAGAAATAAACCATTTTTTGCCACTTGAATCCTTTTCAAGGAAGCCTGAATCCTTTTTGTGTAGCTTAGATGTATTGCTGTCATTTTCCCTTCACAGAGTTGAATAAACACACTTAAATCAGACCTTTGTTAGTGCACCCTCTTATACAGTTGCCCTAATAAATTGTTGTGATTTTAGTCTTTGAAATCTGTATTTGGTAACATTTGCAGATTTATCGGTATTCCCTTCCAGAATTGAAATTATTGGGACCCCTAGTCCACATGTGCATTATTACGTGCCAAACACTATCCTTGGGATATAACAATGGATTAAGGCACTGCTATTGCCTTTGAGAAGCTCACACTCCTTTCGGACTGTTGGAGCAAGGGTAGGAGCGTAGATGATCCATGTGGTGATGAATTAGAGTTGGACACATTGGGAAGAACTCATGTTTAACTTTATATAGATACATGGGATTACATGTAGAGATATTTATAAGTATGTGTATATGCATGGGCTTATGTACATACACATATTTCTTTGTCATTTGAGAGAGCCTAAAAAATGATACCCCAGTAGCAACGGGTACAACTAGCAATCACCTCTTTATTTCTAAAACATTATCCAATGAAAGGACCCGGGAATCCTTCCAGAAATATCTGATTCTAGGACTGGGGAAGGAAATCTACAAGATGAGGCTGGAAGCTTTTATAGTGCCAAAATGTAAGGAAGTGCTTGGAAAAAAAAAATACATTGAGAAATATGTCAAAGGGGACATTGATGGAAGGATGTCTAAGAGACACAGGAACCAACTGAAAGAGTTCCTAAATGTCTCAAGTGGAATAAGTTAAAAAAAGAAAAGTAGTAGCAGTAGTAGTAGTATTGGGTTATAAACCAAAGTACAAAAGAAATATCCATGAATCCATACTGATATTAATAAATAATTGAATAATAAAGGACAGAGAAAAATCTCCTAATCAGAACTCCAAATTATATAGATGACCCAGCCTCAAGGAGCATAGCAAGTGGGTATAGCTCTCCTCTCCTCCCAAAGTGTGGGCTGCACATAGAGACTTCTATCAAAAGAATACAGATTGGAAAAGGGGTCAGGAAGAGTAAACTGACAGAAGAGAAACCTGACTAACACTACTTCAGGTAGGTGATGAAGATCCACATGAATATTCGTAAGTCATGATGGTAGGGAGCCATGATGTGATGTAATGAAAATGGCACCTTACCTCTGTGATCTTCATTTCCGAGAGAAACACCAGGCAAATTACAGTAGGGAAACCTCCTACAATATACCTGACCATACTCTTCAATGCTATCAAGGTCACCAGAGGCAAGGAAAGTCTGAGAAACTGCCACAAACAAGAAGGGCCTAAGGAGACCTGACAACTAAGTATAATGTGGTATCCTAGATGGAATTCTAAAACAGAAAAAGAACATTAGGTAAAAACTGAGGAAATATGAATTAAACTATGAATTTTAGTTACTAACACAAGTGATCCATTAATTATAACAAATGTACCACCTTAACATAATATGTTTATAATAGGGGAAAGTCTGCAGGACGTATTTGGGAATTCCCTGTGCTATCTGTTCACTTTTTCTGTAAACTTAAAACTATTTTTTAAAAATAAGAAGCTTACAGTCTAGTAAGCTAGTAGGCAATTGTAAGACCTATTGGGAGGGTGTGTGGGGTCCTTGAGAGAAACATAATGGGGTTCTAACTTGTCTTTCAAATCCTGACTTGACCACTTTGAGCAGGTTGCTTAACCCTTCTGATCTTCTGTTTTATCATCTCTAAAATGGTGATAACACCTGCCATGAGTCAGAATAGGCTGTGAGGTCAAACTCCAGGAGTTTATGTCCCTAGAGACAAGCTATCTGGGAACTAGTTCCTCATCAGTAAACAGAGGAAAAAAAAAAAAAAAGTACCTAACTCTCTGTGTTGTCCTGGGGTCTGGGATAATGTCTCTGAAGAGCTTAGAACAAGTCCTGGCACCACTTGCTAGGTCCATGTAGGCTGCTGCTGTCTTCTCACAGTTTCATGGTGAAGACTCGATGGGACAATCAGGGAGCGTGCTTAGCACATGCCTGGCATATCATAAGCTCTCTGTTGGTGGTGGCGGTGGTGGCGGTCGCGGCAGTGGCAGCAAAGGAAAGGTTCATGAAGGCCAGGAGAGGCCCTCCCCATGAATCCGCATGAGGTCTTCCCTGACCCTAAACTGGGAACAGAATAAGAGCTGACCAGACAAAAGGAAGGCGGGCCATGGGTGTGGGCTTTAGCAGAAGGAACAAAGGTTCCCAAGCCAAAGGAAGCATGGCACCTTCCCATAACTTCAAAGATTTCAGAATGGCTGGAATGTGAAGTCTAAGGAGGAGGAAGAGGAGAGGTAAGCAGGACCAGCATTATGTCTGGAACTGAAGACTGAAGTTAGGATTCGCACTTTATCCTGGGGTCAATATAAGACTTGTACTCTAGAACAATCACTCTGGCTGTTTGAAAAAAATGCATTGGAGGTAGCAGACCAGTTAGGAAGTGAATTCGGTTGTACAGGTGAGAGATCATGGTGGCCTAGATTATGGTGGTGACTCTGGACATAGGGCTAAAGGATATGAAGGCTAACAATAGGAGGCAAATACTGATCATACAATTTTGCAAAGATCTCTTTCTACCTAGGAGTCCAATGTATTATAACATGTAATGCCTGGACAATTTCCTAATATCTGTATAAGGTTAAACTGTAGGGTGATACTATGAATTTTAGACAGTGACTTTGAGATTTCTACATATATATATATATATACCAGTATATACCATTATAGAGATTTTAAAATTTAAAAAAGGCCATAAGCACATAACAATCACATTTACTCTAGAATGCTCTAGACCAGACTCATACAATAGAAATATAATACAGGGACACCTGGGTGACTCAGCTGGTTAAGCATCTGACTCTTGATTTTGGCTCAGGTCATGATCTGGGGGTTGTGAGATCAAGCCCCCCCATCCCCCACCCCCCCGTCAGGCTCCATGCTCTGAGTGGAGACTGCTTGGGATTCTCTCTCTGCCCTTCCCCCCCCACCTCTCTCTTTCTCTCTCTCTCTCTCCCTCTCTAAAAAAAAAAAAAATTAAAAGAAAAGAAATACAATACAAACCACAGAGTCCAGATGTCCATCAACAGATGAATGAATAAAGAAGGTGTGGTGTATATATACAATGGAATATTACTCAGCCATCCCCCCAAAAAATGAAATCTTGCCATTTACAACAACGTGGATGGAACTAGAGGGCATTATGCTAAGCAAAATAAGTCAGTCAGAGAAAGACAATTATCACATGATTTCACTCATGGAATTTAAGAAACAAAATAGAGGAGCATAGAGGAAGGGAGGGAAACATAAAACAAGATGAAATCAGAGAGGGAGACAAACCATAAGAGATTCTTAACTATAGGAAACAAACTGTGAGTTGCTGGAAGGGAGGGGGGTGGGGGGACGGGGAAACTGGGTGATGGGCATTAAGGAGGGCATGTGATGTAATGAGCACTGGTTGTTATATGATGAATCACTGAACTCTACCTCTGAAACTAATAATATATGTTAATTAATTGAATGTAAGTAAAATAAAATTTGAAAAGAAATAGTGAAAAAATAAATTTTTCAGTAGCTACATTAAAAAATAGGTGAAATTAAATTTAATATATTTAATCCAGTTTATTGAAAAATTCATGTGGAGATAAAAATTATAAATAAAAATTTTTAATTAGATATTTTATATTGTTGTTACATTGTGTAAGAATGTACATTAACATTGTGTAAACCTGGTGTGTATTTTATACTTAGGGCACACCCAATTCAGACTAGCCTCATTTCAAATGTACAATAGCCACATGTGGCTAGTGACTACTGTATTAGACTGTATTGGACATCTCCAGTCTAGGGTTTCCAAAATCTTACTCAGAAATTGTTTTTGGCTTCATGCTTGCTGAAGAAATAACTTTTAAACAAGTTAGTCAACATTTCTGCTTTAATACATGCACATGCCAGCAGACTTTAGTGTACATATTCAAATTGCCTGTTACTTTCATTCAACAGGTTTTTACTGAGTGCCCAGTATATGGTAGTGGGATACCTACTCTTTCAGCACAGGCTATGATTTACCCACTGTTGTCTTAATTGTGAGCTGAGCCCCCTACCCCCATGGTGCCTATCCTTCATGGAGCTTACAAGTTTGTGGAAGAGATCTGCAAAATAAAACTAAAACCCAGTAAATGCAGTAATTGTGAATTATCTGTGATGAAAACACATGAGAGACTGAAATACTGGATAACCATGGTGGGATAGCTTTACAGAATCTCAGTTGAGTTGACATAAACTGGGAGATAAAGGTGAAAATGAGTCAGCCACACACAAAATTGGAGCAAGAGTAGATCAAGTAGAGGAAATGGGATGTGCAAGAGCCCTGAGGCTTGTGTTGTTTTGAAAGAATCAAAAGAAAATGAGTATGGCTGAAGGTTGGTGAAGGGAGAGAGTGGTGGGAGACTAGTCTGTAGAGGTAAGGTCTCTGGGGACTTTGTGAACTCTAGAAAGTAGTTGAAATATTAATCTAAGTGCTCTAAAATCTTTTGTTTTAAAGATTTATTTATTTTAGAGAGAGTGAGTGAGAGCTCAAGTGGGGGGAGGGGCAGAGAGAGAGAACCTCAAGCAGACTCCATGCAGAGTGTAGAGCCCAACACAGGACTCAATCTCATGACCCTGAGATCACAACCTGAGCCAAAACCAAGAGTAGGAGGCTTAACCAACAGTGCCCCCTAGGCACTCCTAAGACTTCTTGATTATGAAGACTGCCTTAAATTCAGATCACTCTGTAGACTAAAGGTAAAAATTCAGTCAAGTGAAAGATGGAATGAAGTTTCTTCTATACATCTCAGTGTTATTAATGAGAGCTGGAATAAGGTATGTGAAAGATCTGTGGAGCCTCTAAATGATCTATAGAGGCAAAATGATGAAAAGAAGGATGTGTAGCTGCTAAACCCAGCCGGCTTTGTTGAGCTCTTCTTTGTAATGGAATTGTATTTTTCAGCATCCAGGGTCCTTTCTGAATGGCATGTCAATTTTTTTTTCTCCAAAAATTAAGTTGCACAGAGTGGAGCTAGGCATCTAGGTCTTCTGCCCTGCCTGTAGTTTCTGGATTTCCAGATAAATGGTTGGCTACTCCCGAAACAAATGGCTACAAATCCATAGTGGCATCCTTCTAACAGTTTGTATGTGTGGAGAAGGAAAAAATATCCAATAAGTCCAGGAAAAAAAATGACCTTTTATTTGTCTGGCATTCTGTAATACCAATATATTTTTGAAATCATTACCTCATAGTTCTCATAGCTGTAAAATAGATGAAGCAAGCAGAATTTCCTCCCAAATTACAGAAGAACGACCTGAGGCTTTGAGAAGTAGAGGGTCACATGGTTAGTTGTGGCCAAAATGGAGAGGGGGATTATATTTTCTAACTTGTATTTCTTCTATCATGAGAGAACACCAATGACTTTTGTGATCTTACAGCCTGTTAAGGCCATTCTTTTAGGAATATATAAAATAGGATGTGAGCTCATTGGGAATGTATTTCCCTTGGGACTATTTAAAACCTAATTTCCTGTACTCTATTACTGCTGGGGGAGGACAGGGTAGAACAGTTTTATAATCTTCCTTATTGATAAAAACAATTTGATTTCAAGCTCCAAAGTAATGGGTTTATATACTTCCCTTAGCATAGTGCTCAGTAGACTACCAAGTATCATTAGATAGTTAATAAAAAATGTTCGTATTAAGACCCCAGTTGGTCATTACTTACAGAGTCTGATACCTGGATAATTTTCAAGCATTAGGATGGGAAAAAACTTACATTTAAAAATTGTTTTACTCTAATATTCCAATTGAGAGTCTAGGAGCTAAACCTTCCAACAATTAGTACTTGGTGGTTTTAACACAGAAAAATATGGAAATATTCTTTTCAGGTGTGTCATTTTTTTCTTTGAGTTTATGATTGGAGTATAGCCATTTGGAAATAGTACAAATAGAAATCTGATCCTGGTAGATTTAAAATATGGGTTCTTAAACTTTTTGGTGGGAGTGCAGATTTGGAGGACTAACAAAACCCTTGGGGAATTTGATGAAAGCTAAGGACCTTTCCATAGGGAAAAATTGCCAAGAAAGCCATGAACCTAAAATGGGTCATGTAATTTCAGAGAAGTCATAGGTTCCAAAGACGTTCATCCCTCAATGGCTGATCAAGCATTTCACAAGATTGTAGAAAGTTGAGGCAAACAATTGTGCAGAATATAACTGAGGCACTAATGTGCAGTACATTAAGGGGAGAATATTGTACTCTGTGCCAAGAATGGAGTGTGGTTGGTATAGCTTCAGAATGATGTGGTTAAGGAATATGGATGAAGTACTGTCTCAGAGGGCTCACCTGTGAAGCTAGTCCAGTCCAAATAGGATTTACAATTTTAAAAGCTTTCTAACCTCAAAATTCTTCATTACTGGCCTGATCTGATTCCCTTTCTGTCTAGCAGGAGGGGCAGCACCAGCTATCTGGGTTGTGATCACCTCCTACTTGTAGGGAATTTGGGAAGGTAGAAATGGGGGAATCTCAAAATTAGAAATTAAAAGCAGTGCAAAAAAAAACTGGCCAGTTTTTCTTTCTTCCTTTTTCTTCCTTTTTCCCCTCCTTTTTCCCTTCCTTTTCCCCTTCCTTTCTTCCTTCCTTTCTTCCTTTCTTTTCTTTTTCCCATTTCCCCATTCTTTCATTCTTTCTCCTTTCCTTCCTTTATGGGGGTGGGGGTGGTGGGGGCGATGCAGAGGCAGGTGGACTGAATAGTTCATTTAAAAACACTGCAGTGATATCTAAACCAATTATCTTTCATTCAGGAGTAGTTAATGTCGCCTTTTGGATGAGACAGAACCTAGGTAGAATTTGTACTAGTGAATAATTATGGAGTTGACAGAGGGCAATAGGGATTCAGGAATAGAAGGCATTATTGTAAGTAGATGCTGCTTTAAGTTTTTGGTGCATTCTGTCTTCAAAGAGAGAATAGAAGACCTTGAATAATTTTCCTTTATCTTCAAAAGCCTCAGCTCAAATCCCACTTCTTTTCCACCCCAAAAAGCCTCACTATGTCAATTTCTTCTGAATCATACCTGTATTTAGAGACTCAAGTTCATATTTTAATGCTTATAAAGTAGCATATTGGCCACTTGAATTTAAAGGATGTTGGTCTTGTTTCTTCTCCTGGCCTGCTTTTAGCCTTCCTGAGAGCAGACATCATCTCCCCCAGTAGAGAGTAAGCTCTGTCAGGTCAGGGACCTATTTGTTCTTTCATTACTCTTATCACAATGCCTCACACATTACAGGCAATCAATAGATAATTTGGAAAGAGCAATTCTAACATTTTAGCCTTGTTTATTGCTCTAATTTTTAAGCTACCTGTACCATACTTGCTAGTAATGGAAAGAAAAGCAATTTATTTTTGTTTTGCATAAAACCAAGTTAAAGTCAAAATAGGACTATTGGAAGTAGTTAGTATCTGTGACTGATTTTTGAAGTGTCGTTGTCATAGTTGATGGACTTCCCAAAAAGATTTGGGGGTATTTGGGGAGCATGTCTAGGTTTATAGAATTATCTATTGGTTTTATTTTTGCTTATGTACTAGAGCTGTGTTTTTATGTATTTTTAAAAATTGATTTATTTTAGAGCAGAGTGAAGAGCAGAGGGAGAGGGAGACAAGCAGACTTCCCACTGACTGGGGAGCTCAGGCAGAGAGTCCAAGGCTGAGGCGGCCTCATGCCAGGACCTGAGAACATGACCTGAGCTGAAATCAAGAGTCAGACACTTAACTGACTGAGCCACCCAGGCACCCCTAGAGCTGTTCTTTTAAATCAAAAGTTAACTCAAAAGAGAAATTCATTCGGTTATTCTGAAGACAAAAGAAACTAAGATTTGTTAAGCAATGACTACTATATGCTTAGGGACTGAGCTTTGTAATTTTACATGTGTTATCTCATTTTAATTATAAGAGCCCTGCAAATAGAAATATGTATTCTTCTTTTCAATTTAGAAGCAGATTCAGAGAGGTAACTAACTTACCTTAAGTTCTGTAAGGGCAAAGTGCCTGGCACAGAGGAGTCATTCAATTAAATATTGAATTAAGTTCATGCAGGGGTACTCAGTGAGTCAGCAACTGATCAAGTATGAGTTTGAACTCAAAGCTGTTGATATTTGAAACCCATCGTCTTTCCACTACTGCCTCTCCTCTAACTAGAAATTCTTGTAGAAAAAAACAGAGCCAACATAGCTAGCTTTTCTTTTTAGGCCTTTGTTCTTTCAGCTAAGGCTACACAAGACTCAAGTTTTCAACATTTGGCCCCAAACATTATTTTCCTTTGTCTGTGCTATTTGCCCAGAGATGATGCTAAAGATAAACTTGACTTTCTGGCAAAACTCAGAACAATTGTGTTATAACACATTCTTCGTGATACCCCAAGGGAGCAAAAATAAACATTTGGAAAGAAGGGTGAATAAAATTACAAAAGTGGTGACACTATTTGCATTCTATTCTGCTCCTCTTCACCCTAGGGTGGGGGCTAGTGGCTGTCCAAATACAGCCAAGAAGTCAACAAATTAGAACTTTATCTTGTTTTATCATTCCAGTTTGTAGACCTGTTTTTAATGGAATCCTGGCTCTCTAAGATGCTGCTGACTAGTATGGTCAGCAGATTTAATAAGTCTTTTTCTAAGCTATAGTAACAATGAGAAAATACTAAGTTTTATAAGGACAAGCAAGCTCTAGTGCTTACATTTAACCTATTAGCTGACACAAATACGTGGTTTTTAATTTTTTTAGAAATTGCATCTACATTTTAGGACTCAATTTGAATCTATGACTGGTGGGTTTGTTTTGTTTTGTTTTTTGAGTCCTAAGTCCCGTTTGCTTTTCTGCCACCCCACCAGCATCACGGAGATGAGGTATGTGATGCCTGTCTGCAGGAGAGGATCATGTAGGGCACGATTAGAGCCAGCTCCTAACTAATTAGAAGTTAAAGGGCAGGAGACTAGCGGTCAGTATATGGAACACTCTTCTGGATTTTAGCCTGTCAAGAGTGGAAGGGATGGTTCTGGGAGATGGTCTTTACACAGGGAGGATGGATATCCATTTTTCAGAAATGTTGAAGATGGGGGAAGACTGGGCTAAACCTCCAGTGCCTCTTCTGACAGGAGTTTCTCTTGTTGTCATTTCCCAAAGCACCCTTTGCCTTTGGAAACTAGTAGTTTGGTTTTGTTTCTTATTTTAAGGAAACTTTACCTGGAGAGAGAGAATAAAGGGCCAAGGGAAATATATATAAAATAAAATACCATGTAAGATTTGTTGAATAAGCTAATTAGTCATAAATACGTTAGTATCTCTCTCTCTCTCTCTCTCTCAGGATGGAGTGGAGGGCAGACACTTCACATATCCTGAGCCCTGTTCCCATACCCACCTTAACTCTGTGCTATGGCTCACCCTAGAGTCTAGTCTACCTTCCTCCCTGTCTCTAAATGTCTAAATGTTCTCCCTCCTATTAGGTCTGTTTGCAGGTACCCCTCTCCTTCCCTTCTTTCTAGCATGATGATCTTTAGAAATCTTTAACTCCATGTTTTAGCTTACTTTCTTATAAAATGGAGGTATTAGTGCCTCCTTCCAACATCATTATAAACGTTAGAGAGATTGTATGCAAAATAACAAAATGGAATCTGGGAAGTGGTAGGTGGCCATTTTTATTTTTCTTGCATATATTTATTTAACAGGTCAAAACATGAACACCAGCATGAGTGTATGCTAAGCTCACTGTTAGGGATACAACATAGAATCTTCTCACAAGGGGCTCATAAAATACTGAGACAGACATTCTTTTACTGCAGAGTGGGACATAGGACTAGGGAGCAAACATAGTTGGGAAATCAGTTCAGATATCCAAATCTCTCATAAGTCAAACTCTTTGATTCCATATTCCTCTATTCTAGAAGCAATTGTTCCTTCTTTTGAACTTGTTAGTAGTGTGCTATCCAGTAAGGTCACCACACATGTGACTTGTGGCTACTATGCTTTTGACATTTGGTTCTTTTACCTGGGATGTCCTGTAAGCATAAAATACACACCAGACTTCAAAGATGAGTACAAAAAGAAAGTAAAATATCTCATTAGTAATGTTTTAATATTGATTACATATAAAATGATATTTTGGATACATTGTGTTAAATAAAATAAAAGATAAATAAGATGTAAAATTAATAAGAGGTAATATTAAGTTCATCTGGATTTTTTCCTACTTTTTAATGTGGTGACTAGAAAATTTAAAATTACGTATGTGGCTCACATTTTATTTCTGTTGGACACTGCTGTCCTAGTACTTCATTGTGCCACATTATGGCCACATCAATTTATTCTGCCCACACCTATATGACTCTAACATACTGTATTTGTCATATGGACTATTTTTGCTTCTAAATCATAAACTCCAGGACGCTATTTACCATTATTATTGATGCTGCTATTCTCATAGCACATAGCACCAAGTCTTCAATACATATTTGTCAGATGGATGGATAGATGGACGAAGCTATATTCTGAGGCCTGCAAACTTGAGAGAAATGTAGTCTTCCATTGTCATTGATGCATTAGGCAAGTTCAGTGACTGCAAACTGTCAAAATGTCACCCTACCTCACCAAGATAGTATTGTCAATTACGTAATAAAGCTCTAACCAGAAGGCTAATCAATATGTCCTAATACTACATCTGTGTCTGCAGCTATCTCTGTGACCTTTGGCAATGACTTGTCTCTACAAGGAAGAGTTCTCAGAGTTCCGTAAATGTTCGTGTTTTGCAAATGACAGAAACCTGGCTGTCACTCATTAGGCAAAACCACAGAACCTCCAAGGCACTGCCTCCTTGAAAGGTCCAGAAGTAGGGAGAGCAGCAGTCTCTAAAGGATTCATCTCAGGAAAGCAGGCAAACGGTGTTACCCTAGTAGCTAAACAGGGCCAGCTCAACTTTACAAAGTATGAGCAGCGTACAGTTAGCTGGAATTCGGAGTCATCTCTCATTCTGACTCAGTACCCTTAAACTGGTAGGAAACCAGAAGTTGAATGCAATTTTTGCCACGGATCGCAATACTATTTATTATCTTGACAGAATATCCTTACATTGGATACTTGGCTGTACGTCAGTACCATATGATTATGAGTGGACCTTTCTTAGCACGTTAGCTGGAGACATTTCCCAGTGAAGAGCCTTGAGAAGTTTGTGAGGGGTCACAGCCAAACTGTACATCATAACTGGTTCTACAAGAGTTCATACTCCAAGTGAGTGGGGAGTGAGTTAGAATTTTTTTTACCCATTTGAGATTTAGCAAGTGGTATCTTGACTGCAGTGAGTATATTGGCAACTGAATGGGCAGGGAGTAGGGGGCAGAATTACTTACAGACCTAATAGTGAATTTCCTGTCACAATGTGGCAAAATAATAATGATAATAAAAATAATAGAGTGCTTATTATGTGTTAGACATAGTGTTGAGTTTTAAATATGAATTACTGCATGTATACATCACAAGCAACTCCTTGAAGTTGGTGGTATGGTCACTACTTTCTTACCCAGGCTTGGGAAGGTTTTGTTATGTACTTAGAGTCACATAGCTTATGCCTGGTGGAGCTGGGACTCCAACCCAGATCATTAGGCTATAACTAACAAAATATACAGGATATCTTTTTTTTTTTTTTAATGAGAGAGAGAGAGAGAGAGCACATGAGAGGGGGGAGGGTCAGAGGGAGAAGCAGACTCCCCGCCGAGCAGGGAGCCCGATGCGGGACTCGATCCAGGGTCTCCAGGATCATGACCTGAGCCGAAGGCAGTCGCTCAACCAACTGAGCCACCCAGGCGCCCCATACAGGATATCTTTGATGCGGAAGTAGCAGCCTACTTAGTGAGAGAGCATGGAATGGTTGGGTTGTAGATGCATAGGACTGGGACCTGGGTCTGGCCCAGCTCTGCTAGCTCATCACCTCTCTGGGCCTCCATTTATTCAACTATGGACTACGAGGGCTCGAATACACTGAGTTCTAAGATTTTGTGCAATGTTCTAATTCTGTAAGTCTTATAAACTTGAGGGGAAGGAGGGATTTGAAGCAGTGGTCATTCCTCCCCAGGCCCAATGTGGACAGGTGACACCAAAGATGAACATCTTCCTTAGAACTAACAATGCCTTGAGAGAGTAGGGAGGAGGCTGACTCACCTGTGGAATTGGGCTCCATGCTGCCTCATAAAGTAGTAGACTGGGAACTCAGAACAGTCTCTGAAATTTGTACTTGATTTGGCCACATTTCACAATTTTTAGTTTCTTGATAAGTTCTTAAAGGAACATTTTAATGTTACTTTCTCTCCAAATAACTGAAAAAAATATATACTAGATTGAATGACTATTAGGCATTAAATATTTTTTCTTCTAGACTATAACTACAGATGGGTAAATAATTCCTTAAGAAATTTTTTAGGTAATCTTTTATTTTTGGACCACAAACCAAAGCACTTGACCTTTCTGAAAACTGTAAAAATTTAGGACTTCTCATATGAATATGCTCTCAGTATTGTAGGACCAATTGGAGCTCTGTGCCTTGCTAATGAAACCTGAAAAACAAGGTTAGCTGAGTTGATATAAGTGTAATATTTATGGGTAAGCCAAAACAATAGTACATTTCACCAAGAAAGACATGTAAAGCAGTGGTTAAAACCTTTGGCTCTTGATTCAAATAGAATAATTCTAAATTCTAGTTCTGCCATTAATTTATTACAATCTTAATTGAGTCACCGTACTTTGAAAATATCAATATCTTTATCTGTATAAAACATGAATGATGATAATGGGACTTACCTCCATAGAGTTAGAGAATGAAGTGGATTTTGTATGTAAAACCCCTAATATCTTGCTTAGTGCATTCACTGCAAGCCCTCAAAAATGTTAGCTACTTCTATTATTAGAAGACAAGCAATTTGCCATCTAAGCAGGTATCCTTTCAAGAAGTCTAGATATTG
Source organism: Mirounga leonina (assembly GCF_011800145.1). Lineage (NCBI taxonomy): Eukaryota > Metazoa > Chordata > Mammalia > Carnivora > Phocidae > Mirounga > Mirounga leonina. Next base: position 29,916,388 of record NW_023270426.1, on the reverse strand, counting down.
TAAAATCATATTTTACCAAGGAAATCATTAGACAATAGGTTAAAGTAACCAGAGAAGTAGTAAGATCATTTCCCCAGGGCTAATTTAGAGCCACCTTATCTAAAACCCTGGAATGTGTGTGGAAGTAGTAGTAATTTCTTAATCTTAAAGAGATAAACAGATTCATATAATGAGTCATCTCTAATTTCCCTGCAGTATTATGTGAAAATAAATACAGTTCTGCACATTGAATACTATTTGGTTCTTAGGACATTCACTATTGATTGTTGAAGAAGACAAGGGGATCGATATTAATAAATGTTGGAAGTTGTCAGCTGTGCTACCAGGAGGAGAGTGGTGGGGGGGGGAGAGAGAAAGAGAGAGAGGGAGAGAGAAGGAGGGAGAGAGAGGCATTACTTGCCTGACAGAGCACTTCGTGGTCCATCTCATTACTTTCCATTCACCAGAGCTTAATATGAAAATGCCTGGGAGAATGGAGAAACTGTTTAAACATGTCATTCCCACAGTAGGTGAAGTGTCAAGATTTCATAACCATTGAATGCCCTGAAGTTAGGCACTGCCTTGTCACACTGAAGGCAAAGTCAAGGTGGAAAATGCCATGTTTCTACTGCCAATGTTCAAACAGCCTGGGGAATTTGGTATGACGGTACAGACAGGTTTTGTTTCAAGGCATCAACTTAGGTTACTTAGATCCTTGCATGTACTCTTGCTGTGACTAGTGAAGGCTTAAAGATGACAATGAAATTATTAGCTAGTTAGTAAACATTCCATGAGAGGAAAAGTAGCACAGCCAAGTCTCCCTGCTGTTTAGGAATGTAGGTAAAAATCTCTTTGTAGAATGTGCTCACTCAAAGCCCTGCACACTAAACACGTACGTATGGTGTTCTGTTTGATGAGCTTGATACATTAGTGCTGAAAGTATTTGAAGGTGATGAGCTAATGTGGAAATTTTAGAAAAGGTAATGCTAAAAATGAAGGAACAGTAATGCTAGAAATGAAACAATAACGCTGGAAATGAAGTAAGAAGCAAAAGCAGCCTGTGACCTATCTGCTGGAAGTATCTGGATTGTCTTAAGGAGTTGGCTCTCTGATAGTAACAAAAGGATGACAGTGAAGATGAACAGTATCTCCTCTCTCTAGTTTGCAGAGAGCATGTAAGTCATATACCTCAGTTGCTCTGTGAAACAATAGTGTAGTAGCAAGTCACCTAATGGTCTTGGAAACAATAAATATTAAAGCAGTATGCAGAAGACACCATAATTATAATGTGTGATACATGCAGTCTAACCAAGCTGGAAGAAGGAACTAATGTTTAAGGTTTAGGCACTGTGGTTCTGCTTTATATACATTATTGCATTTAAGTGCCACATTAACCTTATTGAAAGGATATGATTATGATGGTGAAATCATGGTAGCTAATTTCCACACCAGAGTTAGCCTGTGTCAGAGAATGTGTTGAGCATATGACATGAATTATTTCATTTACTTTTCACATTCCTATAAGGTAGATATGTTTAACTTCATTTAACAGATGAGTAAACTGAAGATTATTGATCAAAGCCTCTCCCAGGTAGGATTCACCCCCAGATCTTTCTAACTTTTAGAAGCACTGTACATGCAGTTGTAATAAAAAGTACAAAGAAATCATAAAGAAAAAGAAGAGGAAGAAGATGCATCTGTTGAGTTTTAACCATATACCAGGCACTGAGCAATAAGTTTTGCATGGAATATCTTCTCTAACCCTCACAATCCTGCTGTACCTTTTTTATTGATGAGAAAATAGTGGTTTTCAATAAACTTGCAAAGTTTACAAAGTTACAAAACTTGCCCACTTTTAAGCAACACAGACTGTAAACTCAATGCAGTGTGGCTCTAGAACCTAAACTATTCACCAATTTGTTTGTGTTAAAAATAGATTATCATTATTTTATGACTGACCGTTCTTTATTTTAAAAAGAAAAGAACTTCCTGTAAAGTAAGGATAGTTACCTGAATAAATGGGGGTTCATAGGATAGACTCTACATTCTTGATACAGTTTGAAACATCCCAGATACTGGCCACCTTTGTCTCTTCTGTATAGATTGGCTTTATTTGTTTTACTTTTAGGACTCTTTCATGGTATCTCTATGAAATATGGTATCTCTGTGGTATCTCTACGAAATAGGGTACTTACTTCACCCCCCTGGAATTTCCTCAGAGGGTGACAACAGAACAACTTCTTAGCTGAAGCTGTACCTCTTGCCTTTAGTTGGGCTTGTCTTCTTGAGAACAATGTGATTCTACCCTTGTTGCAGACCGAACAAGATGATGTGCTGATCCCTTGCCCATTTTTTATTGATACTGTTTTCCAGTGTGTGTAGCATTGCCATTAATATCTCTTTACTTACAAAACAACCCCCATTTTGTGCAACCCCACCAAAATAGAATTTAGCCATTCAGTTTTGTGACGAGTCACGTATTTAAAAATAGTTTTTCCCCTTATTCACCTGATAAGTCATTATAAATTTTTTAAAAAAAGGATTGGTGTCTATTAAACTTTGGCCCAAAAGAATCACAACATGACGTTAAGTATGGTAGCTATGTAACTCTTATCTTGCAGTGTATTTTCTTACTGTCATTAAAGATGAACTAAGACCATAATCATGTTAGATCACACTAACCAGTTTTTTTTGAGGGGGGGGGACCTTTTCTTCATAATAAGAAATCTCTGATGTGTTATTCATTCTCTTTTTGTCCCTTTTTCTATGTAAGGGAAAAACATTTTTGATTCAAAAGACTGTCCAGTATCATAGGTTTTTTTTTTTCCTTGAATAATTGCCAAATTGTTTTGTTCCTGGTTTTCTGTATCAGGAAACAGGATTTCTGTGTCAGGATTTCATTTTAGTAATTGGGGTTGTTAACCCACCTGGATGTTTTTGTCTTTGTAACCTATGTAAGGAATTATTTGAACAACAGAAACAGTGATAAATCATATGTGATTTAGAACCAGTCCTGAGAATTAGAAAGGAGAAAAAAATTTCCTCAGAGAGTTTGGCTTACAATAAAACAGGATTGTCATGTTTTTAGTGTTGTCTGTTTTGTGTTGGAAAAAAAAAAATAGATCATCTTTTTGTCCATACAGTCACCCTGTGGTATTATCTCCATCTGGCTGTCTCTACAGCCCTGGGCCTCTTAGCTCTGAGTAAGTGTGTACCCGCAGCTATTAATAGCCCAACTCTACCACAGTCTGCTGTCACAGATGGAATTTGAGCTTCCAAAGACTAAGACCATAAAAACTCATTACAAAGAAAGCAGTATATTCTTTGGCACTTAATGCAATTAAGCTATCTATAAATAAGCGTTTTTAAAGCAATGCATCAGCCCCTGGTTTCAGTTTGTGGATGTCACTTATTGATATGGTTTTGATACATAAGTTTCTCCCTTGGGATGTCTTGTGAATCTGTAGTATTAATCCAAACACTACATGTAAAATTGCAAGAGAATGTCTTAGTTTAGAAAAAAAGTAATACTTGAGAGTGTAGTAGAAAACCACAACAAAGTAAAGGGGGTGGGGGGAGAAAAGCTTTGAACTAGAAAATGTTCATCATGGATTGCAGAATTCATGGAGATCTGCATGTCTATACCAGGAGAGGGTTGCTCCTTAACCCCTTGAACTGTGACCATTGCAGGGACCAGTACACCCACCATGAAAGAAAGCATCCTTGTCTATTACACACGCATGCACACACACACACCAAATATATCCCTGGAAACTCCCAATTCTTTTTCCCCTAAGCAAAACAGAGATTGCTCTCTCAAGGAACTATCTCAGTATTTCTATTTAAGAGTATAGGAAGATGATGGAAAAAGGGATTAAAGTCTATTTCTGGACCTCTTTCTCCATGATCCCCTTGCTTTACTAATATTTACCAAAAGAATTAAAGGATTTATTAAATCAGATTAACTGCGTGTGTCATCTGTTCTACACTCAGTAACATCAGAGATGCAGCAAGGCCAAGAAAGTAAAAACCCAGTGCTATGCTCAGAATTGATTCTTTATCAATACTTACTGTATAAATGAGAGAGAGCTTTATTTTCTCATTATGTGTTAGAATGTAGGTTCTATGAGGTCAGGAACATACTATTTTTCAGTTGTCTAACCCCAGCATCTGCAGTAAATATTATTGAATAAATGTGTAAATATATGGAGGTAACAACATCTTGCATGCTTTTGAAAAGGATTCATACAAATTTCTTTTCAGCTATGTGCTAAAGTACAGTGCCTCAGCATTTTCTTGCTATAAAACATTGAGAAAATAATTGATGTACTCTGGATGCCCTTTCCCTTTTATTCCCATGTAAGTTTTTATGATTCATAATACTTATTTTTATATATACCTGAGAACCGAATTTTCAAGCACTTATCTCCTATGGTTCTTTGAAAGTGATTCTCCTGTCAAATAAAATAAATTTGTTTAGGAACATAATTTATCCACTTGAACTAGATCTGAAATTTCCTACAAATAGCTGTTGGGGTTAGGGTGGGGGTGTGGGCTTTCAATATAAGATAATAATCCCTGTCAATTTAGCTGGCTCATTTATTCATTCCTTCATTTATTCCAATTACATGCATAAGCTCCTGTGATATGTTTGGCACAAAGGATACATTAGCGATTATGACGCACACAAAAAATAGCCCCCACTTTGTGGATCTAATAGGATCCACAAGCCGATGGGGGAGAAAACAGAAGTTCAGCAAGCAATTTCAGTCAAGTGTAGCTAAGTGCCAACTTCAATTCAAATATTAAGCACCTACTGTGAGTCAGTCTCCAATAAGATTGGAGAAATAAAGTATAAATGTGTTAACTATATCTTATTAATTAATATGCATTGAATAGATATGTGAGAAAAAGGAGAGCTACCCAGGACAATAGGTGACTTGTTGCATAATGTTTGGTGTAGGCAGAAGTGATATTAATACAGACAAAAATTAAATTACTATGAGTTGGAGCTATCTGTGGATATTCATGCAGGAAGGAGAATATCAAGTAGATCTTTAAGAATGGAAGGGACTTAAATAGGAGAAGGTTTTGCACAATAAATGAAATTTTAAAATATAATTATTAAAGTTGATGAATTTTGAGTTCTGGTAGGAAAAAATAAAGTACATGTTATTTGAATTCCTTTGTGATGCAGGGAAATAACTTCTAATTGGTTTGGTGATGCTTGTGATTTCAGGAGTTGATTCCCCTTCTGATTTGTTGCATCATATAATCGAGGGTATTTATATCAGGTTAGAATTCACAAGGCAAAGATGACAGTAAATTTCTCCCTGTTTAAAAATAAAAAAAAAAGTTGTTCTCATTATGCTTTTAGTGTGTTAGATGATATATTCTTAAAAGTTCTGCTCCAGTATGAGACCCGAGAAATTCTGGCCAACTTCTAAGTTAACCTACATCCAAAGGACCCATTCAGATTTAGGAGCCTGTGAACATGATGATTAAGAGAATATGCTTTGGATTCAGAATAACCTGGCTTTAAATGTTGACTCTCTCACTTTTTCTGTATTTGGGCAGGTTATTTAATTAATCCGAAACAAGTTGCTTTATCTGCAAAATGTGAATATTCAGATTAAGTTGGATAATCTGTGTATACATAGCATGGTAACTGGGGCATTGTATCAGTGAATGCTAAGCACTGGAGAGGAGCTGATGGTGAGCCAGGAGATGACTGAGAGTTTGGACCTTAATTTTTCAGTGATTTAGTCGGGTCTGAATTTTACAGTTTCCAACTTTTCTACCTTCTTCTAAGTCAGTCTCTCTGTTCATTCCTTATTTCCTAAGATTCCCCAGGCATGACATGGGATCTTAATTTTCATAGACCCATTCAGAGTTTAAGGAGACAACAAAAGTTAAATTGTGAGTGCTGTGTTAAAAATATCTGTGATACAGGAAAAACTTTGTGATATGATAAATGTTTACAATTTTATAGCATGTTACAGTTTGAAGAGCACTATGAAATACACCATCGCATTTGACCCTCTCCAGTAGTTAGTGACTGGGCGATACTCACCTCTTTGTACAGAGAAGGAGATGGAGCACAGAGTAACTTAACTCATCCAAGCTACCCAGCTAATAAGTAATGAAGCCTAAATTTGAAACCAAATATTCCAACAAGTCCGTACTTCTACAGGTTTTGAGCTTGCAGTTTATTTGGAGGTAAAATACTTACATTACAAAGAAAAATGCAGGCACATGCAAATTAATATACCTCAATGTGATTATTAATACTGGGAAAAGAGTAGAGTGATAGACTCTACTGAGATAGTGTAATAAAACTACAGCTTTCTAGGAAATTAGAGTATTAGGAGAGTCTGGGTTTTTTCCCCCAAATAAACATGGACATGTGGGTAAGTGGACTAAGAGATACCATATCATTTCTGAGTATGTGTCTCCTGAACCAAAGGGGAAAGAGCAGCTTTTTTCAGCACCGGGGACAGCTCAGCAACTCTCTAAAGGGTTGTTCCATATACAGCATGAACAAAGTGCTGTCTGTTTGATAGCATCAGCTCTGCGAAGCCCAGGGGACCTGACCTGACCTTGTAATGTTCACTCAGTGATGAACGTAAATTTAAAATAGCAGTGGAGTTGCATTAAATGCTTATTCAGGAGGTTTCATTAGTGTCAATAAGTATGACACATTTGAAATTATTGATTTTTTTATTTTTCTCAATTTAGAATGAGGAGAGGCTCAATTAATTACTGTGAAGTGCCTTCATACAGCTTTCCTTCCATCTCTGTTAAAGCCCATTTCAATAATTACCACAGTTGAGTTTCATGAGTCTTTTTTTTAGTGTAACCCTTTTCTCCCCCCCTTTACTCAGTGCTTTTCCCCAAACTCAATTATTCAACATATGGCTGACTCCTCTCTGTAATGATAAGGACCAAATGGAAATCCATAGATGTTAATCCTGGAGCTTTGAAGAAGGGACCTAAGTAGCCTAAAATCTGGCTCATAAATTAGAAGGAGTAGAACACAGATGCTAAACAAGCAGTATCTGCCCTAACTGGCCTTAGACCAAAGAGGTAGTTGTGAGGAACATAAACGGAGGCAATGTGAGTTCTAGGCACCAATTTGGACACGTTCCCTTAGATTTTTTTTTCATGTCATGAATCTATTTGATTTTTTTTTTTTAAGATTTTTTTTTCTTTATTTGAGAGAGAGAGAGAGAGAGAGAGAGACCATAGGATGAAGCAGACTCCCTGCTAAGCAGAGAGCTTGACTCAGGGCTCGATCCCAGGACCCTGGGGTTATGACCTGAGGCAAAGGCAGATGCTTAACTGACTGAACCACCCAGGTGCCCCTCTATTTGATTTTTTTTTAATTTATTTATTTTAGAGAGGGAGAGCATGGGTGGGAAGGGCAGAGGGAGAGGGAGAGAGAATCTCAAGCAGAGGGCAGAGCCTGATGTGGGGCTCCAACTCACGATCCTGAGATCACGATCTGAGCTGAAACCAAGAGTCAGATGCTTAACTGACTGTGCCACCCAGGCACCTCTCTATTTGGTTTTTAAGGCTGGGATGAGAGAATGAGACTATGTTCCTAGCTTTTGTAATAGAAATGACTTCACATTCAATAAGCTCTTTGATCTTCAGTAAATTATACTATTACCAGATTTGACAGAATTACATATATCCAATAAAAACCTTGCTTTGTGTAACTTCCTGTGGCATCTGATAAAGAAAAATTTGTGGTTCAGCTGTTTAAAAAAATAAGAAGAGGAAAATGGAATTTGTTCAGAGAGAGCTTGGAGTTTGTGCCTAGATTCACTTCACATGTGCACCAACCCCCAGAGATCCAGGAAAGAAGTAGATTCCCAGCACTAACCTTTCAGATAGTACTTCCTTACTTATAATCAAGGACCATTTCAGCATAAGCTTGAATGAGTCTTTTCTAACTTTGATTTCTAAAATTAACCTGAAATGAGGCAATAGGGACTTTCGTTCTGCTGGGCTTTACAGTCACTATCCTAGGTTATAGGTAGGCTGTGGATGCTGTTATTATTTCATGTTATTAGGAGGAAAATTCAGGAGAATGGGGAGAAAGATCATCTCATCCTTCTGCTTGAGAAGAATGTGTTTTAGGTTTGGCTAATTAAATCACTTTTCAGGATTTTTAACTTTTAAGTGGATTAGGCACCATAACATTAGAAATGAAGTTTCTACATCATTCTAAAGTTAATCCTGGAAATTAAATTATTTTAAGGTCCTCTTTCCCTCATGATGCACATTTTGCTCTTCATGTGACATGTCCTGTAAGTTAACTCTCTGGCAACAGAGCAAATCCACTATAAGAAGTGACCTGCTGACTGTCAGATAACATCTCCAAATTGAAAACAGAACAGGGAATTGAGCTCCAAGTTGCAGAAGAAGCATGTGTGACCTCTTGGTTCAAATGGAGGGAGTGTCTCCAAACAGTTTCCTTTGCCAAAAGACTCCACTTTCCTTGGATATAAATAAAAACAAGAGTACTTTGTTCTGAAAGACGTAAGAATGATGATTAGTGTAGGTTTACTTCTTCCTATGAGTTCTTATTTTGGGGACTGTATTGCTTTTAGTTACAAGGATCTTCTATCAGTCTAGGTTGTAAATGCATGGAAGGCTCTTTCTCGGTGTTTTACTGGTGATAAAAGAAGCTTATGTATTTATCCACTTAGCATATGTTTACTGAATACCTACTATGTACCAGGCAGTGTTCTAGTTGCTAAAGATAAAGTGGTGAACAAGATCAACATGGTTTTTTCCTGTTACCATGGGGAGTAGGATCCAAAAATCAAGTAAGAATTTTATATGGTGATAAATGGCAGAAAGATATTAGAGCAAGTTAATGATATAATAGAGACTATGGGCAGTGGAGAACCAACATTAGATAGACAGAAAAGTCTTAACACTAAGACCTAAATAACAAAATGGAACCAAGATGGGTAAAATCTAGGGAATGAGGACTCTCTGAAAGGAAACAGCAAATGCAAAGATCCTAAGGCAGTAATGAGCTTGGAGAGTATGAGGAACAGAAGGCCAGTGCAATTTGAGCCTAATGAAAAAAGACGGAGTAACAGGAGAGGTAGACAGGATCCAGACTATGTAGCGGTTTAGAGGCCATGACAAGGAGAATGATTTTATTCTGAGGGCAGTGTGAAGTTATTAGCGGGTTTGGAAGCAAGGGAATGACATAATCTGATTTATGTTTTCCAAAAGATCTCTTTTTCAAATTTGTGTTTTCATTTGCAAGGCTCTACTCTAATTTGGGGAGCCAGTTCTTGTTCTGGATCTTACTGATTGGTTATTTTGGTAATTAATTTTCTTGTAAAATAAGGATGTTTTAAAAATTACCCAGCATAGTGGAAATGTCTAGACAGAGATGTCATTTTTAGGTGGGCTCATTTTCTAAAATGTGAGCCAATGTTATACCTATAATACAACGTTTCAGGGCTGAGTTCTAGTCTCACCTGGGCAACTGGCTTTATGTCCTGGGTAAAATTACTTATGTTCTCAATCTGTATTTCCCCATGAGTGAAATGGGGATATTAGTACTTCCTTTGCTTGCCTTCCACCTAAAGGTTGGGAAGCTCTGGTGTGACGGTGTACATGCTTTTTACAAAGTTGAAGGGGCTGAAAGCTAAATCTATTCATGCAGTTAAACATTTGTTGAGTACAGGACACAAGGCATCTAAATAGTTTTAATCATAATGGTTGCCATTTTATTAAGTTTTAACTAGGTGCTAGATACTGTGGACTTTTTCATTGACTTCTGATTCCAACCCTATCAAGTTAGTAATGGGATTGATTATCTCTATTTTTATTTTATTATTGAAGTATAGTTGACATACAAGGTATTATTAGTTTTAGGTAAAAAAACATAGTGATTTGATAGTTCTGCAATTACTCAATGCTCATCATGATAAGTGTAGTCATGGATTATTTCTATTTTTGAAATGGGAGGATGAGGGCTCAGAGAATTTACTTTCCCAAGCTAGTAAGAGATGGCTGGGATTTTAGCCCATATCTTTTTGCCCCCAAAGCCCATGCTCTACTGCTAAGTTCTGCAGCCCTTTAGGATTTCATTGCCCAGCAAGGAGGGCAAGCTAACAAACCTTGTTGGTACATTGGGATATGCATGTACAGAGTGGTCTGACTACATGGAGAAGGAAGGAGGACAAGTTCAGGTGGTTTCATAGAGGCAGAGATTCTTTGAACTTGATCTGGCTTCAAGGGACATGATCAGGTGCTGTGATAGTGAAGGACGGTCATCTTAGGAGAAAACAGTATCCTAAGCAGAGATTGGGAAATGTAAGAGAGGGGTATGGAATGGGCGAATGGCTGGCAAGTTAGTGTGACTGGAGGGTGTGTGCTCTTGTATTTCTGTGTACGTGGTGTTATCTGTGGAGATATATATATATGTAAATATATATATATATATATATACATACATATACATATATATACTTTTGGTGTTGGGAAGAGGGGAGAGAGACAGAGGGAGAGTGAGTGTATGTGTGTATTTTGGGGTCTTTTCCTGTCTTTGGATTTTTATGGTGTGTGGAGAAGTTGTGTGGTATGTGACATGGTGAGAAGGCAGGATGTGACTGGAATATGACACTGTCAAAGAGATGAAGTGACAGGAGGGAGGTCTGGTGGGAGGCTAGTTTACTAATCCAGGTAAGAGACAGTGTGTGGCCAGAATGAAGGCCGCTTAGAAGGTATATACTGAAAGGAGGAGACGTACGGAATGTTATTTTAGAAATAAGGTCTGTAGTGCTTCTGTCTACATCCAGGTGCAGCTGAGAGAGGTGTGCAGAGTGAATCCTGGGTCTCTAGCTTGGCAATGCTGTGCATGCAGTCCTAGGAACTTAAGTAATAGAAGTGGGAGCAGAGGCAGATTTGGAGAGTGGAAGAGGTGGAGGTAAATTTGGGACTAAATGAGTCTGAGCAGCCTGACATCCACAGGGAGATGCCAGCATTGAGGGTGGATACAGAAATAAGATCTGGAGCTCAGAGAAGGTATAACCTAGAGGAAGAGTAATGGGGAGGAAAGGTTACCACACAACTGGCCTTTCCCATCTAATATTGCAGTGGTATACTTTTGTGATCACACTGCTCTCTTGTACAGCATCTAAAACTCCCACTGAATGAAGGAGGTTTTCTGAAGGAGTATGTGTGCCTCTAAGAAAACAGGCCAAGTCTCACTAATCCACAAATGAGCATCCATGGCAGTTGCTTTTATTCTTAAACTGGCTGTTCGATTCTACCTAGCATATTTTTAAGGATATATCTCCATAATTCCTCACAGCAAATTCATTTTTGTATATATATATCAAAGAAAAATAGAAAGGTAAATCTTATAGGTAAGAGTTACATGTGTTCTAAAGCTATTTTTAAATAGTACATTTTCTGGAATAGTCTTTATCTCCCTCTTTATTGATTGTGACAGTAATGAATTGATGCCTTTGGAATCAGCACATTCAAAGGCAGGTGCCATGTTGCTTTCCATTCTGGTTCTACTATGGTTATGTCCCTGGCTACACCCATCCCACCTGAGTGTTTTATTTACTTCAGATTTATTTCTTTAGACTCTATCCATCCTCATGTTTTTAATCATTTGCAAAGAATATTGAGGAGAACTCGCCATGTAACCCAATGAGAAATTGTTTGTGGAGGTAAAATGTCTTCATCTGACAAAGCAGAAGAAGCAGGAGAGCAAGAGCCTGATGGTGAAAGTGATGAATCAGCTCTGATTTACAGATTTCTTGGCCCAAAATAGTTCATTTTCGAAATATATTATTCACAGCAAGGCCTGAGCAAGAAGAAGAATTAGAGCTGATTTACAGCTGGAGATTTTGTGCAGGAGAAGAAAGCCTACAGTGATTTGTAGGCACAACTGACCTTGGTAGGAGTGTTTGATTTTCAAATGAGAAGGCCATCTGTTGGTTCTTGAGGGTAGGGGGAATGAGGCAGGATAATTGCTCTTTATAGCAGGCTGTACTTGATTCCTATTCAGAAACTTTTGAGGCCTGGTCTGAATTCATCTTCAGATATTATTCCTATATACAGGGAAGTCAAAACTCAGAGATTATATACTTGGCTCAAGGTCACCCAAGGAATGAGAACCAAAGATGGACTAAAACTCACATCTCCTGACTGCCATGTCAGCGTCCTTTCCATTGACTACCTCTTGAACAGTGTTAGATTCCTGCCATTACTTGTTTTATGATCGTGGCCAGTAACTTAGTCTATCTGACTCTCAGATTTCTCATCTGTGAAATAAAAATAATGAACAAACTTTACTGGGTCACTGAGAAAATCAAATAACCTAAGATGCCTGGAGGACAGTATGTGCACATAGTAGGACTCAAAATATGTGTTTCCCTTGAAACAATGGGGCGGATACTGGTGATGGTTCTCTGAGATATTTTCAATACAAGGTTAGTGGTTTGTAAATCTAAGGAATCTCTATGTGAAATGAGGTGAGTAGAAAATATCCATCAACCAAGAGAAGGGAGAGGAGATGGAGTTGGAGGCTTTGCAAAAATCCCCATGATTTTTCCATACCTAATTGTTTTTGTTTTGTTTTTTTTAAGCACAGATGGATATCCTTGGATTTCAATTTGTTTACTCAGCTGATATTATTTAGACATCACATGTGCCATACATAAGCATGCCAGATGCTGGGGATATATAGCAGCTAAATAAGAAACTTCATTCCCTGACCTCATGGAGTTTAAAATCTAGTGAGAAAGAAAAGTCTTAATCAAATAATCATAGAAGGAGTATCTATTCCAAGTCCAAAGGCTCCTTTCTAACAGAGTCATCATAAACTGTGCTGGGATCACCTAACATAGTCTTGTGGGATCAGGAAAGACTTGCCTGAGGAAGTGACCTTTAGGCTAAGGCTTGGGAGTAGAAGAGCTATGCCAGGTAGAGGGAACAGCATAAAGCAAGGCCATGAGGTGGAAAGACCTGAATTCAGAGAAAAGTTTATGAGACTGAGCAGCATGAACTGGTGGGAGGATGGCATCCAATAAGGCCATGAGAGAAGTGGGGGCTGGATCAGGCAGGACTTACCTAAGATCAAAAAATAGCTATAAGCAATGTGTACACTGCTCAGATTTGATGATAGCAGAGCCACCCAAGGGGGCATATACACAACACCTTTGCTCTGTCTGGGAGCCCCCCAGTCTTGCAGCATCTCACCTTTCCTCCAGGGAATCATCTCCTAGCTCGGGGGCTGTGGGGAAAGATTTAAGTAGTAATAAATCTGAGTTACTAGCAAAGGAGATAAACTAAGTTCCTTCATAGTCAAATATGCTGACAGGAATCCACTAACAAGGCTCTGCCTGTTCACATGGTAAGCTGGCTGCTGGTGGATTAGATGTTTTTAATATTTTCTGGCAGGCAGAGGGTACAGGTAGGGTCCTACTGATTTTTTTCCACATTCCTTCCCTCTCTTTGCTTTTGTATGTTTATTTGTAGATTCATGTATTCATGCATTCAACAAACATTCATAAATTGACTTGTAATCTAGTTGGAAACGTAGGGTTATATTCAATAAGTTATAATACAAGAGTGAAAGAGGTGAGTGCCCCAAATAGAAGAAATGGAGTAGAGGTTTCAGGGGAAGAGAGGATCACTTCATCAAGGAGGGAAGAGGGTGGGCAGTGATCGAGAAGGGTTTTTTGGACAAGGCAGCATTTGACGTGAACCTCAGAGGATGCAGAAATAAATAAGCGGATGTAAGAAGTGCAGGTCAGTGAAAGAGAACAATAGGAGTACAGGCACAGAGAAAGTTTAGGATGAATGGAATAAACAGTCTGGTTGAATTTTAACCTGTGTGAAGGTAAGTTCTTAGAATATGTGGGGGTGGGGGGTCAAGTATGAGAAGATACAGAGACTCCTACGGGGAACTACTGGATTTCAACTGGGAGTTTCTCAGCTGGGAAGTGATGTGACTGGCAGGTGAGGAATTGAGGGAGCACTGCGGAGGAGACAAGATGGATGGCACCAGAGCACCAAGCTCAAGGCATTGGGCACATTGGCCTTCTGTCAGAATCCACTGGGCCCAGACCCTGCCTGTCATTAGTATAGCCTGGAGTATTAGTATAGTCCTGAGGCCCACTCCAGCCCTACTGTGTGAGAATCGCTGGGGAACGTATCTTGGGCAGCTGTTATTTTTTTAAGCGCCCTAGATGATCCCAGTGAAGCCTAGCATTTGGGAAGGACTCTTGTCTTCCATTCCACACACAGGCCTCGCAGAAATTATGTCCGGTCAAGTCGCTGAAGAACCAGCAAAACTGTAACTTGCTCTGCCTCTCATGGGTATGAACTGGGCTGCTTCAGATGGTGTTTTTGGAAGTTACAATGATGAATTGATGCTTTTAAAATTGATATCAAAATAAAAGTATTATTATGAAATGGCTGGTGGAAACATTTGACTGTTGATGAAAGAGATAAAACCAAGCCTAGCAGAGAGGTGCACAGAGAGCCTTCTGTATAGGCCATGTGAACAGTGAGCACCTTGGGGAGTAAGTTTGGGGATGGGGGCATATTTTTATTTTACACATCTTAATATGTTTAAAACATTTTTTACAGTAAGCAAATATTACTCTGGTGCTTACAAACCCTAGCGACCGTTAAGCAGCAACAAAAGACCTTTCCAAATTGTAATCTGTGATCCAGTTAAAAAGAGGAAAGAAAGCCCTCTGTCCTCAGTTTTGTTGATGAGGCTATCCTGAGAGCACCTGTCAGAGGCTGTCCAGGTCAGATGGTGAAATAAAAAATGTCTTTGGCTTTCTGGTTGATGACACTGGGAATGTTTACCTTGAGAAAGAGGACATTTGTATAGTAAGTACCTTAAATGTCATTCTGATTGAGTTTTAGGATTACTCACAGCTGGGAGGAGGAGTCAGAATGAAAGATCTTAACAGTCTAGATTGATGGGCCCAACCTAATAATAACATGAATTGTATGGGGATCAATGCCAATATCTTCCCTGAAGTCTCACAGAGCCACCTGCACGCACACAGGGAGGGGAGTAGCCCTTAAGAACAGCTCATCAAAACAAGCCTCTAGGGTCGTAGTTAACATTAAGAGTGAGTCAAAAGAATGATGTGGCTTCCAAGAAAAGGGATATAATGTTTGGCTGCATTAACAGAAATCTAGTGTCTGGTTTGATTCTTAACCAGTGGTATGCATCAAAATCACCTGAGAGTCTTTTTCCAAATATGCTCAGCAATTCCCCCTCCCCCCTCCCCCCACATCTGACAATTCCAAGCTGGAGGAGGTGGGGTAGGGACTAAACACAGGGATTTTAGAAACTTTCCCCTCATTGAGGACTCATTTTTAAAACTTGACCTGGATCAAAGGAGGGGCCATCTCAGACTCTTTCATGTTAAATTATCTGCAATCTGAAGTTTTAAATTTCTGAAAACCACATTTAAAAAAATAATTTGTTTTTATTTCTGATTATAGAAGTAATTTTTGGACAATATTTTCATTCCAATTTGCCATCTTATGCAGATTAGTTTTAAATAGTATAAATAAAAATAGGATCATGATGTATACAACGTTTTGTAATGTGACTTATTCTAATATGAACTTAGGTCTGTGCTCTTCAGCATGATTTTTAATAGATGCATAAACCATCTATGTTAGGAAATGTATCAAAAATTACCAGTTTCCTATTGTATATTGGATCTTTGCCAAAATTTCCCACTATTGTTAATAACACGTACATACTTGTGGTACTCCACTTCGAAGAGGAAACAGTGGAATGGACAGAATGGTGGGAGTTTCCTAATCTTGACATAAGGAGCAGCTGAAAGAACTTTAATCCGGTGAAGATTTAGTGGGGTTAGAGGGGGTGGTAAATATCTTTAAATATTTGCAGGAAAATCAAACAGAAAAGGAATTCAATTTGTTTTTGCCAGCCTCAAAGGGACAATTGGGTAAAAACTGCAAGGAAGTAGCTTTCAGGGGAAGGTAATAAATTTTCAAATAATTGAGTTTTGAAGGTCTTGCCTGCCCATCCTTGGGGATGCTGGAAGTTAGCAATATAAAAGGAAGTAATTGACGACATTCAAATTTCTAACTGAGGTGATGAAGGGGGAGGGAATGTAAAATGGAGTCACAAACTCCAGTGGCCCAAGCAGCAACTCAGCTGTAAATGGGTTTGTTCTGCTAATGAACTCTTCTAAAAACAATTAGAATTCAAATGCCTCGAGGTAGCACATTCACTCCCCAATTAGCCACAACCCACACCCCTCCTTATTTATGTTATGTGCCTGCGCTCCTGAAGGCATTTGAGATCACCACTCTTAGTAGTTGATATTTAAATCCTTTGCCGGTGTGAATTTCTTTCAGATGTTTATTGAGCACCTTTGTGTGCTGAGTGTTGTGAGAGATGCTCTAGATGACGGTGAACTTGACTGCATCTCTGCCCACAAGAAGTCTGCAGTGAGAGCGTGCAGGAGGGTAGTGGTGTTCCCTGACTTGATTGGAGGAGGAATACAGGGTTTCAACTCCAGAAGGTCTAATTAGGACTAGTTGTTGCTACTAACAGCGAGGTATGCGTTGACTACTGAGAAGAGCTTTCCTAACCAA
Organism: Mirounga leonina; assembly: GCF_011800145.1. Classification (NCBI taxonomy): domain Eukaryota; kingdom Metazoa; phylum Chordata; class Mammalia; order Carnivora; family Phocidae; genus Mirounga; species Mirounga leonina. The sequence goes on along the minus strand of NW_023270426.1, from coordinate 29,899,753 downwards.
GCTCTCAAGGGATAGGGACCTTCCTGGAGGCACTGCCCTTCCCCCTGCACCCCCAGCAGACTAGTGCAGGCAGAGCCAGATGGCACATTGGCTGGGGGTGCTCTGGAGGAGATGCTGGCTCTTCAGGAGAAATAGTATAAATGGATCGTCCTTGGATTCCATGTAGAGAAGAACATACAAAGGAAGCAAGCAGCATTTGGGAAACTTGGTAAATTAGAAAGCTAAGATCATCAAAAACAAAGGGGGACCGAATCGGGCTCCCTGCTCGGCGGGAAGCCTGCTTCTCCCTCTCCCACTCCCTCTGCTTGTGCTCCCTCTCTCGCTGTGTCTCTCTCTGTCAAATAAATAAATAAAATCTTAAAAAAAAAAGGGGGGGGGGAAGGGCCAGAGGAATGTCAAGTTCTTTTTAGCTGTCTCCTGTTGGTATATATTTCAAAAGGGGGATGTTTTACCTCCATTTTGTTGCCCATAATCTTTTAAAAGAAAGTATTTATTGAATACATCTTTAATATTAGACACTGTGCTAAGTGCTTTTTGTTCCTTCATCCTCCTAATGCTCTCCATTTTGTAGATGAGGAGCCAGAGGTTGAGAGAGTCCTTGCTTAGCAAGTGCTGGAGCCCAGGGCTTTAACCACCACAATCTGCTGTCCTCTTCCTGCCTTCTCCTGGTTGTGATGTTCTCTCCACTTCTGTCCCATCTAAACTCCTAAGATCTTGCCAAGACTTTTCCCAAATGCTCTCTCCATTTCTCTCCTCACTTAATCCTGGATTCTGCTCTCCTTGCCATCTGTCAAGGCACCCTTTGTCCCACGATTTATTCTTGCTGCTCCTTAAGCAAGGCCCCTTGTCTTTTGATTAGTCACTATTTGGGAGCCAAATATGTTCAGGCCACAGATTTTCTAATAACCAGAGTAGCAACAGAGCAGAGCGTGGAAAATGGAAGGTTTTGATTTGGAATTAGGAAGTGGAGTTTTAGAAGGAAGTGCTTTGCTGATGCTAAGAAGTTTAAAAAATTGGGGCGCCTGGGTGGCTCAGTCGAGCATCTGCCTTCAGCTTAGGTCATGATCCCAGTGCCCTGGGATCAAGCCCCAGGACAGGCTCCCTGCTCAGAGGGGAGTCTGCTTCTTCCTCTCCCTCTGCCCCTCCTCCTGCTTGTGCTCACATGTACTTGCTCTCTCAAATAAGTAAATAAAATATTTTTTAAAAGTTTAAAATAATTGTCTTCCCATGTGGCCTATTTCAACTCACTAAGGATTTGGGCAGCTGCTAGCACTCATTTGGATTTGTCCCCACTGAACACACTAATGTCAAGTGAGAGCCATGCTTAAAAGAGCATCTTGTTTCGGGAATGACATACTCCTAGGTACAAAGCTACAGAAACTAGTCTTGAAGTTGCTTCTGAGGTTGAGTATGACATAATATTCATCCTCAGTGACATTTTCAAAAATGTATTCACAAATAATTTAACACCAAAATTCTTTTAAAGATTTTATTTGTTTTAGAGATAGAGAGAGCAAGGAGCATGAGTAGAGGTAGGAACAGAGGGAGAGGGACAAGCAGAGTCCACACTGAGCATGAGCCCGATGAGGGGCTTGCTCTCATGACCCTGAGATCACGATCTGAGCCAAAATGAAGAGTCAGACGGATACTCAACCGACTGAGCCACCCAAGCGCCCCTAACCCCAAAATTCATGATGTAGAGTTTGAGTTGGTATGTGGGCTCTGTGTGTGTGTAAAGGGAGGGTTTTGTTGTTGTTGTTGTTTTTAGAATAATAAAAAGGTTAAGATGCTTCCTATACACGAGACACTGTTCCATCTCTTTACTATTTGTTAAACATATACACCAACACACACAGCCATATACTAGAGTTGATTTAATGCTCAGAAGAGCCCCATGAAATTAGTGCTATTATCCTCATTAGTTCAATTCAGAGAAGATGACTAACTCAAACATAAATAGCTAAATATTAGAACCAAGTCTCCTTAGGTCTGCTGGACTCCAGAATCTTTAGCTCTGGGACATGCTAACAGAGAATGATATGTTAATGAGCTAACAAATGGGCACCATCCATATATATATATAGTTTTTATACCTTTCATGCCCCTTCATGTATATTTGGATGTTTTTGTTCACCCCATGAGGTCAGAGAGTCAGGTTTTGATTTTCTTTGTTTGGAGCGACAAGAACACTAAGGTCCAGAGAGGTAATGAGACCCTCTACACATCACAGAACTAACTAGTTAGTAATAAAAGCCTAAACTTAACCCAGATCTCCTAAGTCCCAGTTCCCCTCAGCATGCTGATGGGAACGCTAATCCAGACTCCTGATTCCTTGGGTGACTCATGAAATTGGATGAGTCTTCCTCTCAACTTCACCAGTGACTAGGAATTCATTTAGTAAATGTTCACTGAATTACAACTGAATAGTTTCAGGAATTGTGCCAGGCCTTAGCAGGACAATGATGGACCTAGCGGGTATGTCCTGCATTCACAGAGCTTACAGTCTAGTGGGGAAATCAAACAGTTAGATCACTCACTGCTGTAAAGTTTGCTGTCCGTTAAGGGAACAAGGGCTGGAGAATGGAAGTCCCGTCTAAGATTTGGGGCAGTGTTAGCTAGGTGGAGGTAGAGGTAGGGGACAGAGGTTTCCATACGGAAGGAGTATTTTGAGCGAAGAATTGAGCCAAGGACAACACTTGATATAGACCAACACAGAGATAGGAGCTGTGAGCATTTGAAGCCAGGAACTGAGAAATGTTGGGGGAAGAAATGAAGTCAAAGGGAAAGGTGCACGTGAGGTTTGCAGACCAGCCAAATGTTCAAAAACTGGCTGCAGTGTCATTAGCTGTGTGATGTTGGGCAAGTTCCTTGATCTCTCTGAGTTTTCCCACTTGTGAATGGAGATGTTAACATAAACTTTTGCAAGGTTAATCATCAGGCTTGCAAATAATAAATACAAAGCATCCAACACAGTGCTGGTAAAAGGTACCACTGCCCACCAGCTGCTCACACCTAAACTTGGGAGTCATCTTCCAGACTTTTCCCATGCCACACAATAGGATGGCTATAGGTCCTTTCCGTACTCCCCCCAAATACCTTGCAAATTCTACCATTTCTCTCTGTCCCCAGACTATAGAATGGTGTAAGTCCAAACCGCCTTCCTCTCCCACCTGGACTGGAACACTTAGTGTTCTTGTCGCTCCAAACAAAATCAAAACCTGGCCCTTACCCAGTCTCTGTCCTCCTGCTCTCTGCCCCACCCCTGACCCCCAAACCATTCTTCACACCTCAGCTACAGTGATCTTTTTAAAACCAAAAACACATGTCATCCTGATGCTTCACATCTTCTGGTTACTTCCCCTTGTTCTTAGTAGAAAATCTAAACTCCTTGCTTATTAGGCTGACCCTGCAGTATCTGGCCCCCGTCCACCTCGTGGCCTGAACTCCCTGTCCTTGGTCACAAGCTCTGCCCACACTGGCTACCTGCTTCATCCTTCAGGTTTTAGCTGATAGGCCACCTTCTCTGAGAGGGTCTTCTCGGACCACTTTGTCTAAATAAAATCTCCCCTGTTAATTTCTACCATAGCACTTTCTTTACTTCCCAGCCATGATTAAAATTTGTCTTATACATTTATTTGGGTACTTACTAGATTGTCTCACTCCTTCACTAAGTTGGGAATTCTGTGAGAGTCTGAACTCTTCTGTTAGGGGCCTGATGGATCATAGAATGTGTCTGGCACAAAATAGGCACATGGTAAACATTTGCTAAATTACTAGAGAAATGAAAGCAGGGATCTCAATAAATAATAGCTATTCTTGTTTATGAATACCTGTCAGAGAAACTGTTCTGGTTGTGAGCATTTGATAAGGGTTTCTGTCCCCATTATTTGCCTCAATTTCCAAAACAGATAGAGTGACAGCCCAGTACAAGGTTTTGTGTGTGGTAGAGAAAGGGAAGGTCATTCTGTGTCAGTAGGATCACTGGAGAGAACTGACCACAAAAGCCCCTGACATTGGATCCATATAAGACACAATTTCTGGGCAAATCCTTGGTATATTTTTCTCTGAGACTCAGGGACCCAGGGACATCCATCACTGGAGAAGTAGGTGCTCATACATACTCTTGTGTTAGCAGCTGGCATTTCTGCCTCGAGGATTTTACATTTACAAGGTAATAATAAAAGTGGTATTAGAAACGTGCAGATGGTCTGTCCAATAGAGAGAAATGTTGATTGCAAATTCCAGCATGGAAGTGGGATGGACTAGAAGTGTTACTGGGTAATTTAAGGCCCCATAGCGGATGTCTCTGGAGATGCCTTGGCCAGTCAGGTCTATTTTATTTCAGGGAGGAAATAAAACTCTGCCTGAGTGGACTCTTTCCCCCCTGATAGAAATGAGTAGCTGTCACAATGAATCCTAAAGGCCAAGGCTGCAAGGCTGGCAATGCTCACCAAAGCCTCACTTCTCCTTTGTGGATGTGGTCTTGGAACTTGAAATCAGGGTCAAATTCTAGGGTTCTCATCTTGTTGGATATACAAGGTCTTTCAGTTCTTCCCCAGAGAGCTTTGTACCCCTTAGGGGAGGCGTGCTGAGATGACTTTTCTGAGTGTGCATTTAAGAGTGTACAGCCCTGCGAAGTAGTAAAATAAGGGACAAGGCCAATGATAGAGCAATAATTTTCAGCCATTTGATTTTCTAAAACAATGCTATCCAATAAAACTGGCTGTGATGGGGGTGCCTGGGTGGCTCAGTTGTTAAGCATCTGCCTTCAGCTCAGGTCATGGTCCCAGGGTCCTGGGATCGAGCCCCGCATCAGGCTCCCTGCTCGGCGGGAAGCCTGCTTTTCCCTCTCCCACTCCTCTTGCTTGTGTTCCCTCTCTCGCTGTCTCTCTCTCTGTCAAATAAATAAATGAAATCTTTAAAAAAAAAAAAACTGGCTGTGATGATTGAAATATTCTCTATCTGTATTGTCCAACATGGTAGCCACTAAGTACATGTGACTACTAAGCACTTTTTTTTTAAAGATTTATTTCTTGGGACGCCTGGGTGGCTCAGTCATTAAGAGTCTGCCTTGGGCTCAGGTCGTGACCCCAGGGTCCTGGGATCAAGCCCCGCATCGGGCTCCCTGCTCAGCTGGAAGCCTACTTCTCCCTCTCCCACTCTCCCTGCTTGTGTTCTTGCTGTCACTCTCTCTCTCTCTATCAAATAAATAAATAAAATCTTTTAAAAAAAATAAAGATTTATTTCTTCATTAGAGAGTAAAAGCATGTGTGAGAGCAGGTGGAGGGGGCAGAGGGAGAGGGAGAATCTCAAGCAGACTCCCCACTGAGCACAGAGCCCAACACATGGCTCAGTCTCATGACCCCAAGATCATGACTTGAGTCGAAATCAAGAGTCAAATGCTCAACTGACTGAGCCGCTCAGGTGTCCCGACTACTAAGCACTTGAAATATTCCTAGTGCAATGAGGAACTGAATTTTTAGTTTAATTTAAATCTGAATAGCCATATGTGGCTCTTGGTTACCACATTAGATGGCACAGCTGTAAAATACTGTATGATTGGAGGAAGAGTATCAAGAATGGTGTGCAAGATACAGGGGTAGAATGGGAATACTTAGGAGAAGGTGCCTTGGGAGTTTTAACCAAGTAGTTGGGGAGGACATGTCCCATAGTGGTTACACGTGCATACTCTGGTGTGAGATGTGGGTTCAAATCTCAGTTCAGCCAAATTCCTGCTGTGTGATCTTGGGCAAGTTACTTCTCCAAGATTCACATTTCTTATCAGTAGAATGAAGATAAAAATAGGACCTACTTCCTAGGGCTGCCTTATGTTTTAAATAACATACTTTACAAATACTGTATGAACATCCTTAATACTATAGGACTCAGCAAATTTGGTATAGTATCTTTTAATATGACACACATCTGGATAGCAGTGTTGATGAGCTTTGTGATCAGAGAGGTAGAGGATCAACAGAGAGAGCTGACCAGACTCCTTTTGATGAAGCAGAAGTGAATTTATAAACAACAAACACTAGCATGCCTCCTCAGCTACAAATAGCAAGTTTTGCGGTCTCATGAAATGGATGTTCTGTGAAACTGCACAGCTCTGGACCATTTATGATGGAGTGATAGAATGATAAAGCTGGAAGGGATTTGAAGACCAGTGATCCCCACGCTTTTGTGTGCAAACAGCTCACTGGGTGTCTTGTGAAATGCAGGTCCTGATGCTGTGGATCTGGGTGGCGCTTGAGTCGCCGCATCCCTCCAGGCCCCCAGGGCCTCGCTGGCCAAGGGTCCACACACAGGATGTCGAGGTTGTCGAGCACCTGGAGTCTAGGGCAGAAGACCAATACCCTTTCTTTCTGAAGAGGACTTGGAGACCCAGAGGGGGAGGCTTCGGGTCATGGGAGCACTGGAAGTAGAACCAAGGCTGAAACGAGCATCCTGTGCTTCCTGCACCAGTGTCTCATGACCTTGTGCACTTGCCCGGGCGGCTGCTGTCTCTCGCATTATTACGTGGCACTGAGCACTTCGTAAAACGTCCTTTTCCATTTGCCAGCCAGGGATAACAAAGGGGGAAGAGAACTCCTCTTGCCCACACTATTCCTGTAAGCAACTGCTCATGAAGCCGGAGCTAACACTCAGATGTGCTGATTCTGATCTCCTGGTTCCTTCCATGAAATTCCAGGGCACCTGGGTCCCTCCCTCGCTTCTCCATCTTGAGGAAGCTCCAGGCCAGGTATGTCTTTGCAGGGATTTAGGGGCCAGTCTGCATTTAGGATCCCGCTCAGAAAAAAAAAAAAAAAAAAAAAAAAGCAAGTGAAAAGAGTCCGGTGTCTCTTCTTTCTCTTTTCTATGTCACAAACACAGGATTCTAGAGCATTTATTACAAGCTGAGCAGTAGCAGTGTGCTTAAGACCTGTGCATAAGCCATTTCCTGGAGTGCTATGTTTTATTCCTAGAGAGCCTGAAAATGAGTGGCAGCCCCAGCTGGGGAAGGTGGAAATAGCAAACTCTCAGAGAAGAGGAAAAGTTTCCTTGGTCGACATGAACTGCGTGGTTTCTTAAAACAACTTGATGAGGACGGATTAAAATTTAGGACAGTTAACGGTCCCTGTTACCGGCTCTGGGTGACCCTGGATAAAGGGCTGTGTGTGCGCACGTACGTACACATATGTGGGAGTGTGTATGTGTGCACATGTGTAACCCAGGCACACACCTGTATTTACCTCCTTTCTTTCCCATATGTTCAGTGGTCCACTCAGTTCATATTATCATTTCTCTCCTTTACCGAACGCTTTGTCAAGACCAGTGAAATGACAGCTGCAAACCTCCCAGAGAATTGAGAAAGAGTTGGCTTCTCCGCCCACCCTCCCCCTTGTTATCTCTTTATCTGCTTCAGTGGCCACCATTAGGGTCAGGCAAGTTTTCTGGGTCTTTGCCCTCATGTGATTGGGATCCTAAGAGATAAATGTCAAGAAGTAGGAATTCAGGATGCGTCGAGTTGCTGAAAATTAAATGAATTTGTGGCCTCCGACGATCAGGTCTAGGTCACAGATGAGCCGCTCATTTTGGGGTCCCAGCGTAGAGGAGCTGGCAAACACAGCTTTTCCCTGGAGCTGCATCTGTATGTATAATCTGTTTGTTGGTATGCTTCGTGAGCCAGTAAGATAGGCTTTAAATGAAAAACCACTTTCCAGGACGCCTGGGTGGCTCAGTTGGTTAAGCGACTGCCTTCAGCTCAGGTCATGATCCTGGAGTCCCGGGATCGAGTCCCGCATCAGGCTCCCTGCTCTGCAGGGAGTCTGCTTCTCCCTCTGACCCTCCCCCCTCTCATGCTCGCTCTCTCTGTCTCATTCTCTCTCTCAAATAAATAAATATCTTTAAATAAAATTAAAAAAAAAAACACTTTCCAACCACTGCATTTTTCTCCTGAGGTATAGTTTGTACTCTAGGCATATATGGCTTACCGAATTCCACAGCTGTCACTGAGTTCCTTCCACAGGTTAATAGCAATACAGCACTGACTGAGTCGGAGGGCTCTGGCTAGTACAAAAATTTCATCTTCTGCCCAAATAGCTTCTTAAGTAAATGGGGAAGATCTTTCTGCTTTGAATTTGCAAAACCATTGATTTTTGTTGCAATTAGAGAAAGAAAAGCTACAACAGGCAAGATTTTTTTCCCCCACTTTCAAACACAGCATTTAAGGATCCCAGCTGTTTTATTGGGCTTCTCCAGTTCCAAGAGTAGGGGGGCAAGTGTTCCTTGAGTCAGCACGCCGTCACTGCTGGGTAAAGAAAAGAATCCGTCTGTGGTCTCTGGGAAGGTGGGCAGATGACTCTGCTCACATGATTTGGGGTCCCCAAATGGTTTCCCAGTCTTCAACCTTCCATGTCAGAAGAGCCATAGATATTTCTGAGTGCAGTTTGACCTGCATTCTATTGACCTAATCATTTGGCTAATCGCTGCCTGCAATTAAATCCTTCTCAATGCAATAAAGTTAATCTCTTCTCGGCACATAAAATCTGACCCCCACAGCTTGCGAGAGAATTGCTCTTGTTTATGCTATCATCTTGGGATCCAACAGCCTTTTATCTGAGGGCCGAAGCAACTCTTGGAGCTTGAGAGGTCACACCCTCCTGGAATGAGAGTGTTACAATGCTTTGCTTCCCTCCCAAATGCAAAGCCCCCACCAGGTTGCCTTGTCTCTATTCAGGCTCATTTCTTCTCTGTTGCCCAGCACAGAGTGTGAACCACTGAACATGACGCTTTTCTTCAAGCACGTTGCTTTGGTTTGTTGTCAAGGTCATTAGCACACTTGACAATTATTCAGTCAGTCCCTTTTTGTTCCAACTTGAAGAGATTAGTGTCCGGTTCATCAATAATCTCAAAAGGTCCGCAGGCTCAGCCATATTTGCAGCTCAGACTGAGGCGCTTCTCATTGCTCCTAAGCAGAAACAACATTCAAAGACTCATTCATTCACTTGGCAAATACTTACTGGCAAGTCGAGGTGTTTCCAGTGGAACTGAGAAGGTAGTTGGTTGAAAAGGCAGTGGGTCAAGAGTCGAAGGAGAAGGCAGGCACCAGAACCATGAACTCCATGCCCAGATGGGCCTGGGCTCCAGTTCCTGTGCACCAGCTGTGCATCATGATACCTGGGACAAGTTCATGATCTTGACTAAGCCTCAATTTCCTCATGATTAAGAAGAGAGAAAAATAGTATGTTTCTACTATTCCACTATTTCATTGGGAGGATACAATAGAAACTATCTTAAGATGCCTAAAATAATGCCTGGCACATGGTAAGTGCTCCATAAGTATTAGCTATGATTATCACTTTATTTCATCCTTACAGCAACTGTGTGAGGTGGTTCCTACTTTCCCCCCCACTTTGCAGATGGGAAAACTGAGTCAAAATAATTTGCCAAAGATCACATAGTTTATAAGTGGCAGGCTTAGACACAGGCGGGCCTAACACTGACATTCACATTCTTCATCGTTATGCCAGGCTGACTGGGCTAAGATTTCCTTATATTTTTAGGAGCCACATACATCGCTGGGTTTTGAGAAGCCTAATTTGCTAGATTTGTTAATGGTTCAAATTAAGCCACATGACTTAGCTAGAATATAACATTTTTCAAACGTTCATGCTGTTGTGGTTTTTTCCTCCCAATATCCAGTGAGTATTTCTCTTCACATAGAGAGTTTTTATTAAATGCCTAATTACAAGTGGTTGGATTCTCACTTAGAACAGTTCTCACTTCTGAATTTAAATGTAATGTGTTGAAATATTAATGACCTTTATCTTTAAAAGTGTCTAAATTGTACTAAAGTTAACAAATGTGGCTGATAATACCCAGCACTATCTTGGAGCATTCTCCCACACAAGGCATTTGCTTGGTCTTGCGTCATTCTAATGGTGGGTTTTATACAGCACTGACAAATACACAATGTAGGAAAATTTTGCATCACAAATTGCCTGGGGATTTAGTCTCCCTGTACATGCTTTAAAGTGTTCTAATTCAGGCTAAGTAATAATAGCTGTAAAGCATTTAGAAGGATCGACAGTGCCAGGCATGGGTTCTGTAGAGTAAACATGTTTCTGAGGGAGAAGCAGGATTTAGATCATATGGGAGGAGCAGCCCATCGGCTAAGTTCATTCCTATTTTCTCTGTGTATCCTACCTTCTGTGGCATGAACTTTATTCATGGCTTTGGCTTTAGCTCCTTGATTATCTTACTAATCTTGATAGTGAAGATAGAAGTAAAATTTATCTGAGTCTTGATTCTAATAGCCACGTTGGACTCCTTACAATTCCCCAGAAGTCCTTTGGGTTCAAAAGACCTGCATAGCTGGTGCTGGCTTCTGAGCCTTGGGGTATAACATGAAGGTTTGGTCTCCTTTTTTCTGAGTGTGCCCTTTGCTGAAAGACCTTGATACATTCTTGTCCCACCCCCACCATGACTTGGAATGTCCAAGATGAGGACAACTGTTACCAACATGTGGACAAAACCCTACTTAGAGGAAATCCCATGTCTCATCTGGCTAAATTGGACCATATGTTCAGGTCCCAAAGCTTGGGATTTTTCAGAGCGAGTTCAAATGTGCCTATTTGCATCACCTGGGGATATTGAAATTCCAAGCATAAGTTCATTTTCACATAATTCATTATCCTCCCTTGGATTTGGTACTTACTGTGAACTTTGGCAACAGATGGAATGAGATGATGTTCCAGGAGTACTTACTAATTCTTTTGTGCTCACAAATACCCACAAATAGTGGTAATTTGCACTCAGATAAAACTTCCAGGGCCAGGCAGTGCCCTCAGGTACTCATTTGCCACCCCCTGTGGAGTTCTTGGGTAGAATTTAATTATCCAACAAATTTGGGTGTAGCTCTGCCAGATGTTGGGTACTGACCCAGACATTTCAAATGGAAGGAAGGATCTGATGCATTCCAGAGAAACAGAGGGGGAATAGTCTTGGGAGCTGGGACTCTGGATGGGAGAAAAAGGGGCACGAAACAGGGGACTTGGAATTTGTGGTGAGTTCCTCAGAGCCAGTTATTACTCCTGAAGCCCCAGGAACCACTGGGCATTTGTCAGGGTCATTCAGGAAATTCCTGTCTAGGACACCCCCTGACTTCTGTTAAACACCAAGGACCTCAAGAGATAAGAACCAGTTGAGGAACCAGCTTTTGTTGGTCCACAATAAAAACAAAATGACCGAGTTAACGTGAATGATGAACATACACAGCTGCTCCTCCCTCTGGTTCCAGCACGGTTAAGTGGGGCCACTTGGAAATGAACTGGTCCTTGAATTTGGGCTTGTCTACAGAGAAGTTATTGCAATTATAACTTGTTATTAATGAAATATAGTCCAAGCATTATGGTCATAGCTAGGATTGATGAAATGTGGATTCTGTATCAGGCACTGTGCTAAGCACCTATATATTCCTTTCCTTCTCATAACAACCACATCAATTATAGTAGTCCCATTTTATGGATGAGCGAATAAAACTCAGTCTTACTCCATAACTGCCTACAGTGCTGCCCCTAACACAAGGTAGAGGCGGGCAGCCTGATCTCACAGCCTTTGCCCTTCCCTACCATCCTCAGGGCTGAACTGGACTTACTGATGGTGACCTCTCCATCTAAAGGAATTTGGTCTGTTCCCATCTCCACTCAGAGGGTTCAGAGAAGGGCCCTATTCTGTGCCCTGTGTCATCCCCGCCTTGTCCCACCACAGCTGGTTGGACCGGAGGGAAAAGACTTGACAAAAAGGCAGCCAGTCAGTAGACTGGCTTAGGACCTCTGATGTGGCCTAGTACCCACCACCACCACCAACCCCCCCACCCAAAGAAAAAAAAACAGAGTCAGCTAAGACTATCAGGTTCCTTCTTTTGGGAATTTAGACTAAAAAAAATACCACCAAGGTATTTAGCTTTGAGAGCTTAGGATGAAATGAAGCCATGAGGTCAAGTCAGGCTGTGAAGTAATTAGGCAGCAGTGAATATGAATAAGCACACAGGTGCATTTGGTAGAGAAAGCCTCAGAGAACACACAAGAGCAAAGGGAGGGGTCATGAGAAATGGAAAAAGTAGCCAGTGGCCCGCAATGTTTTTCTGGTTCCAGTCTACGGGGATCCTGTTAATATATAACATGAGAGTGAAGTGGGATAATTTATGTAAATCACCAGTAGATGCCTGATGCATAGTAAAGTGATCGATACAAGTCAGCACTGTTACGATGTTTGTTATTATTGGAATTTTAATGTGATTTGCCTTTTATTTGGAAGATAAGAAAAAATCCTCTCATTCCCAGTTTACTAAGGTACATACAGCTAGGTAGATGAAAAGACATATTCTTTCTTTTATCCTTGAATTGGATTCCTTAATTGTTATAATTTATAATTCAAATTTCATCTTATGATTATCTTAGTTTTCTTTCGGATCGATTCCACACCCACTAATGAACTATCATGTTAGAGCAATGGGGAGCTATTCCCATAATCTGTTTTCCTCCAATCCCCCTTCAGATGCTAATGAGAAGTACCATGGAGACATCAGCCATTAGTATACATGGGCTGGTATAAATCATGGACTATGGATCATTGAGCATCTTTGTTGTAAAACAAATGGCCTGTGGTCAGTTAATCATACAAAGAAACATCTCCAGGGCCTCCTGGCTTTATTCATAACCCCTAAATCCGGTTGCAGTTTTATAAACAGAACATCTGTTAAAATATGCAGAAATTACAGTCACAGTCATTAGCAGGAAGCTATATAGCTTTGGCAGATTTTTTTTTAAGCTTTTGATGGTAATCTCCTCTGTCTGTGATTCATGCTTTATTCCCATTCTTGCTGAGTCTCTTTTGTTCCCCTCTGTTCTTTTGGGTTATAGCACTTTTCACCCAAGACTGAAAAGTGGACGTGTGTTGTCCCAGGCTCAGTTGGCACTGTGCCATTCTGCAGCATGGGAGAGTAACTGTAGCCCAGCCTTGCAAAACCATGTATTTCAGGGATGCAATATGTATCGCTTCAAGTAGTCTGAGGGTGAGAAATCCCAATTGGTTTCACACTTGTTTTACTGGCTTTGGACTCTCGGAGCACTGGCATTTAACGAAAGTGAACAGAGCTCCCTACCAGCACTGCCCCAAATTTCTCATTTTCTCTTAGTTTCCCTCTACGCTCCGCCTCCCCTCCCCCCACTCTTAGTTAAAATCCACACTGCGTTCATATTTAAATTAGCCTGGTAGAGTTAACCTCTTAAGATAAAGACCAGGAGAAGTACAGATAGCCAGGGAACAAGATTTGTCCTAATAACCTAGATTGGCCCCTTCCTTGTTCAGTGAAGAAATCATTATTCCACCTAAGAACTAGAGAATAGGTAAATTTTCTTTGGCAATGGCTTTGTTCTGTCTGCCACAGAATGGAAATCAGCAGCCATTCCCTACGGAAATTGAAAAGTCACCTCTGAGTACTCAGTGTGTCCATCACCTATCCTTACATATAAGGTTTTATAAAGTCCCAAAGTCAGCCTGGTTAAGCCTGAATATATCTTTCATAATGGGCCCACAAGGAAAAAGAAGACAATGTGGTAAAGCTGCTAAGAGAACCAACTCTGGGATCAGACAGACATGGACCCGAATCCCGGGCCTGGCAGTCATTAGCTATATGCCCTAGAGGAAATTAACTCGTGAAGCTGCAACTCTCCATCTAGAATACTCACGCCTGCTTCATAAAGTTGAGACGATTCAAGGAAAACCCAAGCAAAGCACCCAGCCACGGGCCTGGCACATTGTCAATTGCCGAGTAAATACTCATTTTTACTGTTGTTATTTTTTATTGTTTTTGTACTTAGTACCAGCACATGGTTCGATTATGTTAGGTGTTGATTTTAACCTCACTAGAACTTTCTTTCTTAAGTACTTACATAATTTAAAGCAATTCATTTGCTCAAGAATATTTCCTAAGCACCTGCTCTGAGCTCAGTGCTCTGTAGAGTAAGGCCTGTGAAGATTGATCCTTGCAGGCATCTGTCTGTAAGGAGCTCGTTGGACAAATCAGCACAGAATGTGTTGGAGGGAAGATCTAAATCAAGGACCATGCAAGTTGTGGGTAAGAGAAACATAACCACCTGGGAAGGCTTCATGCGGGAAGGTAGGGGAAGCCGGGGTTACAAGAGGTATGACACATCTCTCCAGTGGTGTGCTATAGACGGGGAGGTTAAGTCTCCGGGGAAGATGAGAAACTGAAGTGGAATGAGACAACAGTGAAGACGGGTGGGGTAACAGAGGCAAGGAATGGGCCAGTTCGCCTTCTGAGGGAATCAAAAAGGATTGGAGGGGAAAAGCCAATCAGAGGATGGGAACCAGACTCCCCAAGCCCCTGCAGAAACTGAGGGATCAGAATGGAAAGCTGCCGAGAAGGAGACTGAAAATCAGAGGAGTGCCTGCGGAGGGCGGAGCGGTCACAAAGGGAGGCTCCCCCAGAGAACGATGGCTTGTTTGTCCGTTTCCAGGCCTGCAGCCCAGAGAAGCGCTGGTTCTCTTCTGGATTTGTGGCATGTCCCAGTGCTTGTGGCTACGCGGCTCCTGCCACCCTCGGAACTCCAGGGGCTGCCCGGGGCGTGTCTTAAGGCAGCAGCTCTCTGAGCTTTCCAAAGGGAATTGCAGTCATGCGTTAGAGTCCTCAGTGCCAATTAAAGTGTCAGGCTCTGAAACAAATACGGGTAACAAAGACGGGGATAATGTTTTAAAATTAGGTTCTCAGGAGTCCCCCATTAATTTGGAGCTCACAAGACAGTGACTGCGTGTTCAATAAATACCATCTGATGACAGTAACGGCCAGTAGTGTGAGATGCCCAGCAGATAGCTCTCTTCAAACATGCAGGTGCAAATATATCCTGAGATATCACACTCACCATGAAGGCAGTGCCTTTCAGCTTTACAGCTCTTAAAACATGAGTCCCTCCAGAGGCCAGGAAGATGGGTGTCATTGTCTTCCTGCTAACAGTACAGAAAAGAAACAAAGCAAGAGAACTAGCTTTAAAAATTAGGAGGGTGGATTCACTATATACAGATGCACTGTATAAGGCTCAGTACACTCACAACCACAGCATAATTAGGTAAATTGTGTAAATCCCCAGAGGTGGTTAGTGGGATAGCTTGTGGAGATGAAAAAATGAGCAAGAGTGGCATGGATTTTTTAAAAAGCAATTATTTGCTTTCTGTGATGACAAGAATCCACAGATGGTGCATCCTCAAGTTCTTGAGTGTCCTGAAACCCTTTGAAGCATGGTTGTATTCACACTACAAATAATAGCCGGTAGGATGTACATGAGAGACCTTTATTCTAGTGATTGCAGATGGAACGGTACCTGTTACTGTATGGATCATGGTGCATCGTCTCCATGGTAGGAGAACATAGCAGGGGTGTCGAGAGCTAACAAAGAGTTCACTCTGAAGATGCTCACAAGAGCTGATTTGCAACTTCCACCTTGAAAGGTGGAGTCCCTTTGGGAGAGGGGCACAGGTTGGTGAAGTCAAACTGATCCCATTGCCAACAGTTCTCCGTCAAGTTACTATGTCTACTCCAGAAGACCAGAGTAGACCTCGGCTAATGCAGCAAGTGCAAGATGAGTGCAATCACCAGGAATCCATGGCCTGAGTGAAAGCTTGTGCTTCTTGGCCAGGCTTAGGAGCTGAAGGACATTGAATGTCTTCTGAAAATGCCTTTTACCAGTAGAGGCTTCCTGCATATGACTTGATTAGTTTCATTTTCTACCCTGGGCTTGTAGATGGGACTACCCAGATGATACTTTTGTTCATTTGTTCAGCAGATCCTTATTAAGCATCAGTTATGGGCCAGGTCCTTTGCTAGGCATTTGTTGGTAAAATAATGTGTTCCATAGGTTATCATTATCTTGACTTCAGGGATCTTGTGTTCATTGCCTGTTTCCCCCAAGGCACTTGGCACAGTGTATGACACATAGGGGGCATTCCCTGAAGGGAAATGGAGAGAAAAAGTCAGTCATTTGCAGCTACCAGAGCAGTCAGATGCCAGAGAAGTAGCATTGTATCTCCCAATAACCTCTACCTATCCCTTAATAAAAATGGCATGGTACATGGTGAGACCAGGTGAGTAATTTCAAGTTCTGCTTTCTCCAGGACTCTGTCGTTATTTAATGGCTTGGCTAAGGGCTAACCGGTCATATACAGATTTGGAAGCAGGGGAGCAGATCACTGGAGTGCACCCACTTCCCCGGCACATGTGGACCCATCATGAAGATGTCCTTTGTTTCTTTTCATTCCTCAATTTAGTAAGAAGATGATGCCACTGCATTTCTGAAATCCTCTTCAGATGTTAGATCATTGCAGTGCCGTTTTTCTGTGGGTGTTGTTATCCATCGGTGTACCATCATTCGAGTCAGCAGCACAACCACTGAATGAGCGCCTGCAGTAGAAGAGGTAAAGCAGAGACACTGGCAGGCAGCAGCTGGGCAACTGAGTGCCGTAGCAAAACGCACAGTGGCCGAGGTTGGGGGAGCCTGTGTACTTCCCGATGAGCATGTGCATAGATAAAAATGATAGTCTCTCATGAGGGCAGAGTATTTGTTGTAGGCAAGACACTATGCTAGTGATGTTATGTGTAGTATCCCATCTACTTTTCTTAACATTCCCTATAAGGTGGATATTTGTACTAGCTCCAGTTATAGATGAAGAAACTGCGGATATGTTCACAGCCATGCAGCTAAGAGTTCATGATCTTAATCACTACAACTATATTGTTGAGTAAATGTTTAATACAACATGGTTAAAAGAATGGATTGTTGATGGACCCGTGGTTGGATGGGAATGAGGACTTATTCCTTCTTGCCCCTATATTTTCACTTGCACAAAAATGTGGGGGAGGGGGGGGAGTGGGAAACAAATCACTGTTTGTTGGCTTGGTTCTCCTGCTTTATAAATTAGTCCAATTCTATTTGATAGCCTCCCAATTAAGCCAATAAATTGGATGAGTCAGTGGTTCTGAAATGAAAATGAAACCACACCATATTAATATGGTGATTAGTCACATCACCAAAATAGAGACAATTTGTAAGGACTGTTTTCAAAGCCCTAAGTAGAAACAGAAAGCAATAGGATGTGCAAACATTTGGTGACAGTATTTGGTATTGGAGGAAATCATTCGTGCAATTACCTTTAGATTCTAACCAAATTGGAAGCAAATATTACCTATGTTCCTCATGTTTTTCTGGACTTACTCAGCTGCTTGCTGAATTATTGGAGTTATGTGCATTTCTGAACAGCTCTGTACTTGTCTATTTGACCAGAGGTAAAAAGGAAGTGGGCATTCACACCAACCCACTTTATTTATAGCTCTGCTTTGGCAGTGTTTTATAAAGGGTAGTCACTCACTTACATCCTGAAGGTAAATGCTTTTACACTTTGATTGTAACTACCGCTGGGTGAAGATGTCCAAGTAAGCATGGGTCTCCACTGACAAGTGCACAGCATAAGTTTCGTACACATCTTACCTTTTTAAATGAGTGTTTAATAATGATCCACCAGTTTCTGTACAAAGTTCAGGCACTGTTTCATTTAATAGTATGAATAAGCAAAGAATAAGATCAATTTTAGTTCAAGTAGAAAACTGACTATTAGTTAACCAAGAAAGACTAAAGATCTTTGTGAAGAACTTCAAACTGTTTTTCCAAGCTAAGCTGTTTTTTTTCTGTGTCCATCCTCTCTGTGAAGCTAAGATGAAGTGAAGTCCAATTTTATTGATCTTTTGGGTGAACATCTATTGGACAGAGATGAGCCAAAGTAGATTTCCTATGATAGGGTTCCTCAAAATGGTGTTCAGAATTTCTTGAGATACTTGTCAATATGAAATTCCCAAGCTCCATTCAGTATCTACTGAATCATGTCTACAGTAGTTCCCTAGTAACCTGTATCTTTTCAGGTTCACCCAAGTGAATCTGACTTAAGTAATGAAGACTGGTGAGCAAACTGGTCTTCCAGTTCCCCAGTTCAACTCTTCCTTTTATCTCAGCATTGTATTTGTAGCCTATTCTAGCTCTGGAAGCAGGACACTCAATTCATTTAGCTTAGTGGGCCACTCTTAGGTCCTATACACTGTATTTATTGCTAATCTTAAACATCTACCAGCTGATTAAACAATTCCTCTTGGGAA
Organism: Mirounga leonina; assembly: GCF_011800145.1. Taxonomy (NCBI): domain Eukaryota; kingdom Metazoa; phylum Chordata; class Mammalia; order Carnivora; family Phocidae; genus Mirounga; species Mirounga leonina. The sequence continues at coordinate 29,881,551 of NW_023270426.1, read as the reverse complement.
CAGGTAGCAATATTGAGTAATATTTAAGAGCACAGACTCTGGAGCCAGACTGCTTAGGTTTCGGTCCCTGCATGCCAGTTTAAAGTGTTGATATATAGACAAGCATGTGTGTTCTTGGCCAGGTTGCTCTATGATCTTAACATCTCTAGACTTTGATTTCCTCAGATGTAGAGCTAGGGTAGCCGTAATAACTGACTTCATAAGGTTATCTTGGAGATTAAATAAATCGATTAAATGAATTGGTCCTTGGGATCTGTTCTTTTCATCTACAATTGCTCCCTTTGTTATTTTGTCCAGTTTTCTGGCTTAAAATACTACCTAAATGCTGACAGGTCTCAAATTCCTATCCTTAGTCCAGTCCTCTCCTGAACTCCAGGCTTACATATCCAACTTCTTGAGACTCTTCGCTTGGATGTTTACTAAAACATCTCAGACTTAATATTTTCAAATTGAACTCCTGATCATGTCCTGAACAAATCTTTTCTGCCCGCAGTGGTCCCTTTTTCAGGTGTTGACAATTTCCTCCTTCCTCCCCTGGCCAGAAACCTTGGAGTCATTCTTGACTCATACTCCACATACAATGCATCAGGAAATCCTATTGGCTCTATTTTTAAATTCTGCTCAAAACCCCATCTCACTTCATCACTTCCACAGCTATCATACTGATCCAAGCCACTATCATGCATTGTGTAACAGTCCCCTGCTCCCACTTTTGCCTCTGACACCCAGATCTGTTCTCCATACAGTAGGCAGTCTAATTCCCATAAGAATTTAGGTCAGATCCTATCACGCCTCTGTTCATAATTTTCCAAAGACTCTCCATCTCACTCAGCATAAAAGGGTCCCTACAGCACGTATTGAATGGAGCACTGGGTGTTATACTCAAACAATGAATCATGGAACATTACATCAAAAACTAATGATGTAATGTATGGTGATTAACATAACATAATAAAATAAAATTAAAAAAAAAAAAACTAAAAAAAGGGGGGGTCCTTACGGTGGCCTGGAAGGCCATTCATCATCAGCTCTTCTGTTTCCTCTCTGACCTTACTCCTGCTGCCCTCTCCATGCTCAGCAGCCTTCTTGCGCTTAAACTTGCTGCTTGAACTTACCAGACCTCAAGGTCTTAGTGCTGGCTGTGTGTTCTGCATGGAGTGCTCTTCTCCCACATACCTGCATAGATAGCCAGTTTCCTTCAAGTTTTGTCCAAGTGTCGTCTTTTCTGTGGAGCCTTTATTAAGTAGCTATTTGAAATTGTAATCCCCTTCTACCTTTGGCCCTTCTGATAGGCCTGACCTCTTATCTGCTCATAGTCATCTTTAATATACTATATATTTTACTTATTTATCATTGTGATTGTTTATCAAATATCTCCTTCCACTAGAATCGATGCTTCAAGAGGATATTTGTTTGTTCTGTTCATTGCTATACCCCTAATGCCCTAAAACACTACATGGCATATAATAAGTGTTCAAATATTTGTTGAATGGATGAATGCATGAACAATTTGGACTTGATTAGAACATGGTTTATAACTTCCCACAGGATTCTGCCTTGGCTCTTAGGATAGTTAACATTTTTTGTCACACTGTTGGTTAGGAATATTTTGGTTACCAGGCTGAAAAATCCTACTAAAATTTAATTACAAATTTGGCACACACAAATGAAAAGTTCAGAAGAATGCTAACTTCAGGTAAGGCTTGATCCAGAGCTCAGCCAGGTCACCCTGGTTCGACAGTCTCTCTGCTCCACTTTGTATGTAGACCCAGCAGCTGTTTGCAGGCTCTTCATTTGTGGTGGAAAACAGACTGATGTATTGCAGGGTTTCACATCTCCTTAAGTCCTTAGGAAATATATCGTAACCTCTCATTTGGTTTGTTTGGATTCCATGCCCAACCCTGAGTCTATTCCCTGTACTCAGTAAGATGGACTGCCTGGTGGACTCAAGCCAGTTAGAGCCTAACTCTGATGTTGAGGGAAGGATGGGTATTACCCACATGACTTGAGGGTGACAAGGGGGAAAGCCAGGGGACTGTTGGCAGAAGAAGGGAAGAATGGTTGGTTGATGGGGAGACAGCTGATGGTCTGGTATAACAGTAATGAGTACATGCTTATTGAGTTAAATATGATAGCATAAGGTTTGGGGATTCAAGCCAAAATAACATATGGAAGAACTGATGGATTTCTTCATTCATTCAAGAAGTGGAATAGCATCTGCAAAAGCACAGAGGTATGAAAATGTTTGACATGTTTGGATTGCTGTGAGGAGTTGGTGTGAAGTGGGTGAAAGTAATATATTACAATCTTCTCAGTGCTGCAGCAGAAGCCTGAACCTAACTCTCATTGGTCCAAGTTGGAGTATTTTTTTGTGCTTGGCCCAATCACTGCTGAGAGGGATATGCCAATTAGCTCGGGCCTTAAAGGCACACACACATACACAGAACAGATTGGATTCAGAAAAAGAAAAAGATAGGGTTTTCTTAACAGAAGAAAGGGAAATTGATGCTGAGAAGGTATCAGAAGCAGAGAAAGATGTGTAAATCCTCTCCAAATAGACCAGTGAACCAAGATAGATCAATACGACAGTCATAATTTTAAAGTTATATGACATTGAATGTGGTGATAGTGTGAGATACAGTGTGAGAATTGTAAAACTCCCTGCCTGTTTTTCTTAGAAACACCATTCTGATTCCACTTATCAGCTACTGAGTTATGTGTGTGTCCTTCCAAGGGCCATGAGCACAGAAATAAGACCAGAACAGCAGGTGACCGGGCACAGTTGAGTCCTCTCCTTGAGGGTAGCCTTTTCTTTATTTTCATCTTGGGATTTAAGGGATACTTTGAGTGGAGGAAAGAAAGTCTAAATGTTAACTAAATTACAGGATTGGTTGTAAATTTTGTCTCTAGCTCTCTCCTTGTGGATCTTATCAGGGAATTCAGGAGTGTAATTTGAAGGTCTAAGCCTTCTGGAGTCCGTTTTATTCAGCCCCTAAGACACCACCCCACATCCTTCTCTTCAGTGCCCAGTGGAATATGATATGGACCACCATAATATAATACTCTACTCTTTTTGGCATCCCAGATTTTTTGAGAAGGAAATGTGACTGTCTGATTTAGGGTGTTGTTAGCAGAGGAGTGGGGAAAGTGAGGATTAACACATGAGACTTTGTCCTTGGGAAGAACATTCAGGACTGCCTTAGAGCTCTCAGAGCAGGTGTGCTTGTGGGTGAAAGCAGACACCAGAGTGTCTCTTCGTGCCTGTTCCAAAACTCCATCGTGTGCTCACCCCACTTTGTGCGCATCTCTGTTGCCTTGCTGGCATAATTAAGCACTCCCAATGCCGCTGCCCCAGTTTTTAGTCCGTGGGTAAGGATAGCTGCCCTCACCCGTGCCAGCCCCCAGCATGTTCCCTTGTTAAATTATGCATATGCTAATGAAGTGTGAAAATCAGCCAAATAACAACTCTTTCTAATCATTTAAGGTCCCAAGAGCAAAGGAGCTTTTTTTCTCTTTTCTTAATTTTGGGGTGGTTGTTATGATTTGCAAGCCAATCGGAAGCACAATTCTCTGGGTGTTTCTCCTCTCCCAGTTCCCTTCCACAGAAATGAGGCTAATTGGCATTCTCACTTCTACCTCAAGTGAGAAGAGTCTTCTGGAAAACCAGTGACCTACTGTGCCCTTTTCATTTGCATCTGGGGCTGGATAATCCATAGTTTTACATGCATACACAGAACAGTCCCGAAGGGCAATTAACTAGACTAAATTATTTCCTGCCCCCTGGAGAGTCAGTGTTTAAGAACATCCCCCCAGAGATGGTGCATGCCAAGGCCCTTGTGTTGTGATTACATTTTACCTTTACATTCCAGTCATCAGCTCTGAGTCTTTGCCAGTCCACCCGTTATCCTTGCAGACCTAGTCATGTTCTCTGACTTCCTGATCTGGCCCCTACCTGCCTCTCTGACCATCTTCTACACCCTCCTCCTCATCACTTGCGTTGTACCACCTTGGGTCCTTTGGACGCAGCTCTTTGCTCTTCTTGGAAAGCTTTATCCACACATCTTTGTGTAGCTGTCTTCTTCCCATCCTTCAGGTCTCAACTTGCTCTTCACTGTTGAGAGAGGCTAACCCTAACCACCTAGTTAATGCTGAATCCCATCCATCATCATCATTGGTCACCCCCTCTTTATTCCCTTCAGAGCCCCAATCATGGATTCTGTCCCATCCCTTAGATTAATTGCATCATTTTCCTTGAGGGCAGGGGACTTTGTCTCCTTTGCTACCATATCACTAGGGCCCAGCACATGCCTGGCACACAGGAAATGGGCAATAAATGTCATTGTTTAAATCACTGGTGTTTTTCAAGTATCTCTGAGCAGTGTGAGAACACCTTGTACAAGGTTTTGTTTCTCTGGCTGTTTTATCCTCGATGATTTGTTCCTCCAAGGAGGGGACTTGGTTATATCATCTTTGTTTTCCGTGTCGAACATGCATGTCAGTTACGCTGTTAGTACAGACTGTGTTACTTGACTCCAAAATCCTCGATGATAGTGCGTATTTCGCTGAAGGTTTTATAGAGAGACTGGGCGGGAGAGGTACGTCACACACCCCGACGTCTCTTTTCTCTCCCCCCACCCCTGTGGCTTGCCTGTGTGCCCCTCAAGTTTCAGGTATTTTCTCCCTCCTGCTCACCCACACATTCACTCAGAAATCCTCCCTCCCCCCGCCTTTGTCCTGAGGAAATCAGATGTTGCCCTCAGGTTCCACCCTACACAGCAAAACAAAATTCTCCTAGTGATCTGAACAGCAACCACCTTTTGTTCTTCAAGCACACTCCATAGGGACCTGAGTTCATTCCAACATATTTGAATGAATAAATCACAGCATAGATGTTATCTCGGTCCCAACTGATCTGAACCCTTCTTTCATTTTATTCATTTATTCAACAAATACTTATTAATGTTTGTGCCAGGTGCTGGGGATACAACAGTGAGCAAGATTGATTTCCTGATGCTAAGGTCTCTGGGAGAAATTCAGGAGGATGAATGAATATAGAGGTTTGTGTGAGTCTAAACTCCACAAAGTAGAGAGGTTTGCCTCTGCTGTTGCAAGATATCTAATTGTACACCAAAGGACTGGATTTAAAAAATACCCCTTCAGGGATGATTTTAAAGTGCTTTTTCACATCACCTAATGCTAAAATTGTAGGTTTCTCTGTCCGAACTTGACCTCCCTACTTTGGAGAAACATTCCTCTTACTTTTTTTGAAAGGGTGTGCTCAAGAAAAAATTAGGTTTGCTGAGTGTGGAAATGACTGTCACCTCTAAAATTTGAACAGAGGAAGCTGAAGCTAAACTGTATTTTTCAGAGCTTCACAGGGATTTTTTCTTTCTCCTCCAAGACACACAAAATAGATACCTAAACGCAGTGGGAGCCAGCATGTGGCTGAACCACACAAGGAAGCCGGAGGCAACTCCCAAGATGGTGCCACAATAGCCTGGAGGGGAGAGAGGGACAGATTCCTGTCACCAGCTGGAAGAGCAGGCCTCTCCCAAGCCTGCTCAGTTTTAGCATTGCCTCCTACAGCAGAGACTGGAAAAGGAGCATGCTACTCTGCACCTTACTACAGTGACTAGGGAGAGGGAGAGATGCAGAGGTTGGGTCAGAGATGTTTCTTGTTACTAAAGCAGCATGATCACACCTGTCAAGATGTGAGCTTAAAGAAAAAGGCGGGGGTCAGAAACTAGGATCACAGGACCTGAACTCTGCCTCTGCTTATGTGTGGCCCATAGGGAGTTGGCTCAATGTTTAAATATTTTTTTTAATGAGTTGCTAACATTGAAAAATCACAGTGTTCAAGAAATACCCATATTTCCATCTTCCCTTGAAAACGCTGATCCGCTGGCCACAGTGAACACATAGGCTTTGGCCCATAGCTAGCTGCAGAAGGACAGCAGGTGCCCTCCCATAGGTCATGTCTGAGGACTCAAGGCTGCCATAGTCTCCTCCCAGCCTGCTCCACTCCTAGCAAAGACCTGCCCCGCATCGGAGCTTACAACCCCCACACACATGGGAAGGAAAATAACTGAATGGCTCTAAGCACTGTTCTTGTTTGTTTGATTTTTGACAGACATAAAGTTCAATTCTAGACCTGCTGGTAAAGAGCCAAGTGGCCTCAGACAGATTGTCCCAATGCTTCCATTCCTTATCTGCAAAATGGAGATTTGTTATAGTAAGGGCTTCAGAGAGTTTTAAGGGATGAACAACATAAACCCTACAAAGCATTATGCGTTAGACTGGGATTATGATAAGCATAAAGTAAATAACAAGTGTGATTGTTGTTAGCTGGGTCATAAAGAGAAGTCTTCTGAGATGGTTGAATTGAAGAACATTAAAAAACAACAACAACAATTTTAGAGGTCCTGTCATCTTACTGCTTTCCAGAGTCTTTTCTCCTTCTCTGAAGACTGGTCTCTCATAAGAAGGGACTTGCTAGGTTGCGTCATACTCAAGTGTGTCTTTCCTTTTTTCTCTGCCATTTTGGGGGGCTGTGGGAGAGACAGGGGAAGATGAAACCAAATCATGCCTCTCCAGATGATACTGAAAAGCATTAACATGGGTGAAGGAGTTAAACCATTTGTTAGAAGAAAACACCCATGCACACTAAAGGGTTGTAAACTAAGAGCTCAGAGAAAGTGGAGGGCAATATAACTGTCATCAGTTGCCAGTAAGTAACCCGACTCCCCAAGAACAGCGCTTGGGTGGGGATTATCAGCAGCTCCACAGGTGGATGGGCTGGTGCAACAACCAGAAGCTTCAGGAAATGGCAGTGTCTTCCTTATCAGGATGTGGGATAAACAGGAAGGTGCCAACTTCATGATTAGTACCTGGCTGGCTATCTCGGGGAGCACTTAACTTGACAACGTGTGTGAACCATAATAATGGATTTAAAGTAGTGCTTACTGAAGCGTGTGCCCCAGAAAAGTGGAGAGTCGGGAACGGGGGTGGGGGACTGTTCTAGCATCATTGTAAAGCTCGGAAGTGACCCTGATGAGGGGGCTCTTCTCAAAAGTTTTTCTACACGGGAGTGGGTGAGTTTTGTCTTCTGTTGGTTTCTCTCTTGGCAATCATAACCAGTCATAACTTCTGCAAGTTGATTCTCCATCCCCTTTTATTCATTTCTGAATTGCTTTCTAACTTAGGTATGTCCGTTCCTAAAATTTCATGATTCTGACTTGTCAGTATGTCTGAGACTGAACTCATCAGGAAACTGCCATTCTTTAAAGTTAAGGTAGTAGAAACTTCTCTTGTGAGATGGAGAGATCTATCTTTATAGAAAAATGAACTGTGTTTTAATACCTATTTGGCTGTCATTAAGAGCTAAGACCTAGGAAAAAATAGTGTTAATATGTTTATCAAATGGATCTAGCACTTATTTAATAGTAAATTAAGAACCAACATATAGTTACATTGTATATATTTGGAATTCTAATTCTGAATTGATGTTACTTCTGATTTGCCATTATCAGGAGTTATGATATTTACTAAAGATGTGAATAGGATAAGTAAGATTATATGGAGTAAGCGTCCCAAGGAGTGTTGTCTTGAATCAACTTTCTAGTAGTGCTACTAGTACTCATATGTTTCTTAATTAAGACAGGTCTGAAGAGGGGCACCTGGGTAGCTCAGTTGGTTAAGCGTCTGCCTTCAGCTCAGGTCATGATCCCAGGGTCCTGGGATCGAGCCCCTCATCCGGCTCCCTGCTCAGTGGGGAGTCTGCTACTCCCTCTCCTTCTGCCCCTCCCCCTGCTTGTGCTTTTCTCTCTCTCTCTCTGTCTCTAATAAATAAATAAAACCTTTAAAAAAAAGAAAGATAGGTCTGAAGAATTTTCATTGATAGTTTTTTAGGGTATGGATATGGAAACATCTTTGACATAAAAGTAATGATGACATTTCTTACGTGGATACATCAAAATTCATTTTATTAGGGGACTGAGACTGTACTTGCATTTTAGTTCTAGTTACTGAGATACCATATGGAATTCCAGACAGAAAGACCGACAGATCAATAGATCAATTGATTGACCTTCACTGATAAAACCTTCTTTGCACATAGTTTCATAATACAGACAAAACTGGAAGTTGGATGCAACTTGGGGGAAGATTAGACTGAATCATTCCATTTTCTTATTTTCACTTAAAGAAGGGATAAAGCCTGTTGCAGGACATCTTCTTCCATGATGGGCCAAGTTCTGTAGATCCAGGAATTATTTGCTGAACACACACAAAGAGGCACATACTGGAAGATTCATGCACACACTCCTATCTTATTTCTCCCTGATAGTCTCTTGATGTGATAAGTTATTAATGTGGTTTACTAAGGCAAAAACACCGAGTCTTGATCCCTCTCTCCCCCAACCAGATAATGCCAAAATTTCCCAAAGCCCTGAGATGGAATTGATGCTGAGTGGTTCAAGTCCTTGGTCCTGAGAGACTTCGTTTCCTGTTCACAGAAAATCATCACCCCTGCTTTCACAGAGCTTGTGATATTTCCAGTGGTAGCTTCAGAAGATCTCCATTTCAGTCCAGCTGATAACACAGGGCAGCCTGTGTCTTAATTTAAACCTGGGGATGAGACTATGGCCATGCGTGCATCTGTAATCGAAATAGATCACAAATAGTCATTAAATATTCTTCTAGCACATGGCTTCCAGTAGCTTGAAAATAAGCCACTATATAAATGCCCTTTAATTTGTTAAACCTGGCTTCTACCCTTAGGCACTTGGTTGTTTCCATTTTTTCCATATTTTAACCTTTATCTACATCATTTTGCATACTGGGGAGAAATTTCCGAAAAGCTGAATTTGTATCAGAACATGTGACAGCTGTTTTAAGGAATTTTTCCTATATGAATATATTATCCTAAGACCCTGTTATATCCACATTTCTATCCACCCTCCCCCTTTTCTGTGCCTATCTCTTCTCTACCTCCCTCAGTCCCCCCAACACACACACACACACACACACACACACACACGAGTCTCTCCTCAGTCAAGTCAGGCATTTGATGTAGGGAAATGACGAAGCATTGTTCAGATATACGTGAAGGTGGTCAGCATACATGAAGCATTGGTTGGAAAACTATGAACCAGCTCTATTAAAAAAATAAATAAAACAGACAAAATAGCTATGGAAGTGTTAGGTTTGGAGGATCTCATGCCTTTTGCTACAGTGGAATTTGTGCGATAAGTACAAGATTTGAAGGAATAAGGTAGTCATTGGCAGGTCAGGCTGAAGTATTAATTGCTTTGAGCCATCTCTTTGGACTTTGTAACTTTACTGTAAGTTGGTGAAAGATCATGGGTATGCCACGGGCATAGCTACTTTAATGAAAACTTCTGGATCCTGAGCTTCCTGGATGAATACTGAAACAGATATTCTAAATGCAGACGGGGTATAGAATGGTAATCTTTATTTTGATTTGAAGTAGCATGTGAAGACCATCAATAGCTATAAGAGGGTCCCACTTCTTTTACGACGTTGGATGATGAAGAATCTGCAATGATCCAGAATTCACTTCATTCACAGCATTATCCTTCACCCTTCATTTGAACCTCAGTTGGATTTGATCTGGCTCAAATGAATTGTTTTCACCAACTATCATATTAAGGCAACACTGATTCTGTGAAACATTGTGGTAGATTGGAAGGAAAATTCATATTTCCATTGGTAATAATTAAACAACATATGCTCTTTGCCTAAAACTTTTGTTTTTTAATTCACGCCTCTATGTCTGTTTTCAGGGAAAATGCCTTGCCTGGGTATCCTATAGAGCCGGGCATTCAGATAAAATCAGAAATGCTTGCCTGAGCATCTCTTCTCCAAATATCCAGATGTTTGCATTCATGCAGACTAAATGTCCAGGTGGTCAAGTAACTGCACACATTTGGATAGCTGGCATCAGACGGGCAGCCATACTGCCCAAGCTTTCTTCTGGAAGCATGTAACTCAGTAGACACACTTTCACATCTGTTTCTGATGTGAAACTGAGAGAGAGAGAGAGAGGCCAGATAATGTGGTGGCTAAGAGCAGAGTTTCAGACTTAGGTCTGGATCAACATGCTGACACTGCCATTCCTAGCTGTGTGATTCGGGGATGGGTTTACTTAGTGTGTCTGTGTTGGTTTCCTCACTCGTAACATGGGGAGAGGAATACATAGATCAGGCTGGTGTTGGGTGTGTGAGTGAAGTAAGGCGATATGAGGAGGTTAGCACAGTCTAGAGCAAATAATAAGTCCTGTCAGGAGTGTAAACTGAACTCCCTGTCGTCACCAGCCGGGATGTGGACAAGCACTGGAAGGAAGGTGGCCTGCCCCGGGCACTGAGGACTCTATGCTCACAAAGCTATAGATACACTCCTATCCTTCCATGCAACACAACCAACATATGTGATGCCTTAACCATTGAAAATGAGATGGGATATACCTGATTGAGTAAATGAATGAATGAATGAGATGAGCACCAACAGTGCATCCCTGTGTGCTGGTTAGTATTTGAGGTAGCCTCTGAAGAACAGCTAGAGAAAGAGGAAGAAAGTTGTAATGGATGAGCAATTGGGAAAGAACACCTAACCAGAGAGAATGCTAACAGTAAAGGCATGGTGATTAATTCTCTTTTTATTTCAAGTATTCAACAGGCATTTGAGTTCCTTTTCTGGCCAGGCACCTGAGCAAAGCTTGGGGTGTTTGAAGGGAATGAGGAGTAATCTAACTACAGTGTAGGATGGGGAGAGGAATCTGCCAAAGATAAGAGTAGAATACCTTGTACTTAGAGTTTGGGCTTTATTCTGGAAAGCTGAGGGAATTACTCTGGCTCTTGGACCTGCAGCCTGTGAAGTCTCACCAGTGCTTGCTACCAATCCTTTCCACTCCTGGTACCTTAGAGTCTGGCAGTAAGCAGTCAGCAGATATTGGTTCTTAATTTTAAGAAGGTAGAGATTATCATTTGTAGTTGATCTTATTGTTATTTTTCTGATTATATAAATGTTGTCCATATTTTCAATAACTCAAAATATAAGATATCCCACAATGAATTCACGGACTCATTCATTCAAGAGATATTTATTAAACATGTGGTTTTCCAGATTTTGTGCTAGGCACTATTCCGAAAGATAATTAAAACTTTGTTTCTTCCACAGCTTATAAAATGTTCACGTTATAGGTGCAAAATAAATTGTAGTTCCATAGTAAAGGAAAAAGTGTTTTACTGTAGGAGAAAAAAATCTCCTCCTGTTACATCACTTTTGGTAATTTTGTGTTTCTAAAAAGCAATTAGATTGAGTCCATTTTTGGAATACATAAAAACTACCTAATTTAGTGTCCTGTTTCTCTAGGCTAACAAAAACCAAAATTACCCCCTATAACTCAGGAGCGGACTTCACCTTCATCCTTAGCTTTGTCCATAGTGCATATTAATAATCCAGGAAATCATGCTATCTATTCCAGGCCCTGGACTGCGCAGAGGGAGGGAGGCCCACACCTGCCTTATGCAGAGCCTGTGATGTTTCCAGCAATAGCATCTGCAAATCTTTATTTCAGTCTAGCTGATTATGCAGTGCAACCTGAGCCATAAATTGAACCTGGGGATGAGACCATGACCAAGGGTGCATCTGTAATGTTTATGAGCTGTAAGGTCATTGCAGGAAACAGCAAGGAACATAGTTGTAATAGACTGTTGGCCTCTAAGGAAATTATTAATTAAATTTTATCTTCTCCCTGGCATGCTTCAGTGCCACCACTATGAGTCTTTAGACCTGGGGAAAGTACAGCTCGGTAATAACTGGCCTTATCGTCGGGCTGGCAGTCATTTAATATGCCCCTTTGTCTGACACCAATCATGAACTGCAGTGTGGGATGTCAAGGTTTCTGCAAATGCCAATAGCACGCCTCACTGTACATCAGGCCCAGGGTTCAGATCTCATGATAGAAAATCCAAGAGTCACCGGTGAGCACAGCAATCCATTTTCTGGAAATGAGAGGTGGGCACAGTCCCCTTTCCAGTACGCAGCCCCTTCGGTCTCTCCAGTGTTCTCTCCACAAGAGCTAAAATCACTCTGAAAAGGCCAAAGGAAAAGCAGCTCAAGTGTCACTGTGTTGACACCATCCAGGTAGAGTGCTATTTTTGAGTCTTTGACTTGAGGTGCAGACTTGACTAGGAAAATCAGAGCTGAAATGGCATTTCCAGTGACTTTTTAGAGAGATTTCCCAGATGGATTGGCTCGGCCCACGAATCAAACAGCATTTTTCTTGTTGTTCATAACCGCTTGCTGTGTCAGCCAGCTGTGTTCATCCTGCCTCACACTGGAGCCCCCACATGAAATGTTTTCTGATCAGTTGGCAGCCGTGCTGAGCACCCACAAAGCAGATTGGAGTCCAGCTCTGTTTTTCTGTAGCTGGGTGGCCCTGCCCCACTAATGGGGATTTAAGCATCTTCATTCCGGGCAAGACAGCAGGTAGAGAATGCAAGGCACAGATGTGTTTGATTAGATTCTCAGTTTTCCACATCGGCACTTCCACATGCCTTCCGTGGCCCAGCTTTGTATTTTGATACCTCGGTCGCTTGCCCCCGCTTTCTAAGTTTGAGCCACTGACCCATCTCTGTGAAGTCATCTTTGTTATAGAAAACTCATGATAAAGTCTGGGAGGAGTGAACATTTAGCTCTGAGAGATTGTGACGGAGTGTGTGAAAGGGATGAGGCTGTATGCCACTTGTAAGACCAAGGGTGAATAAGATACAATCCCTAGGAGGAAGAAGATCAAGAAGTGACAACACTGACAATCGCCATGACAATTTGTGCTCCGATGGCCTCCACGCAGGCTGCAAGTTTGAGGTCAGCAGCCTGTGTGCACATCACCTTCCCATCTTCATTACGGCCTTCCTGATCCTGCCACACGTCTGGATGTTCTCCTTGAAAACACTTGAGTACAGACATTGAGGGTTAGCAGATCTTTGTTTTCTATATTACAATTTCATAGAGGAATCTGGTCCATTCTGTAATTAAGAACTATTTTAAGGTAATCTGCTTTATGAAACCTGATATGCTCTAGGGACATTTAGGGCAGGGGATTGATAGTAGAGAATATTTTCGGTGGACCCGCCACCAGACCAAGGTAGTCAATTGTCACCAGGAATGCTGGAACCTGTAGGTTGGCCACTGCCTGAGGAAGAAAGAAATAACTTAACCTTGGCAGTGTTTCTGATTGTGTACAACTCTCGTAGACACTTAGACCCTTAAAAATGGAAGGTATTTTGAACCCTTACCTTGCCCAAAACCCTACCATTTGTATAAATTTTTTCCAACATTTTCCTGCTGAATGATCATCTACTTTTTGATGAATGTCCTCAGTGCAGGAAAGTTTCATCCCTCATAGCAGTGCATTCATTTTTTTAAACATTTATGTACCTTTATTAAAATATTAGGCAGAACTGAAGAAGTCAATTTAATCATTTAAATTTTACCTGTTGTATTAGGCAAAAAAATACATAAATTCTAACATGTAAAAGTCACTTTTTGTTTTCTAAATTATGCATAGAAAAATTGTGAATCGTTCTGTATATGTAACAACGAATCGTTCTGTATATGTAACAGCATGGTACTATTACTAATTTCAGTGGTGATACTTGTAGATTTTTTATTTACCTTTCTTTTATTGTGGTAAACAATACATAACATTAAATGCATAAAATTTGTCATGGTAACCATTATTAATTCAGTGGCATTAATTACCTTCACAGCGTGTGCAATTATTACCACCATTTCCAGAAGTTTTCATCATCCCAAACAGAAACTGTGTACCCATTAAGTGATAATTTGCCACTTCTCCCTCCACCTAATCTCTGGTAACTTCTAATAGATTTTCTGTCTCTATGAATTTACCTATCTAGATATTTCATAAAAGTGGAATCATATAACAGTTGTCCTTTTGTGTCTGACTTCATTCCTTTAGCCTAATGTTTTCAAGGTTCATCCATGTTGTAGCATGTCTCAGAACTTCATTCCTTTTGACAGCTGAATAATATTCCATTGTATACTAGGTTTTGTTCTTCCGCTCATCTGTTGGTGGATACTTAGGTTATTTTCCCTTCTTGGCTATTGTGAAAATGCTGCGTGAACATTGGTGACAGGTATCTGTTTGAGTCCTTGCTTTCAATTATTTGGGGTATATTCACCTGGTAGTAGAATTGCTGGGTCATATGCATATGTGGATATCCAGTTTTCCCATTGCCATTTGTTGAAAAGACCATCTTTTCCCCATTGTGTACTGTTGGCACCTTTGTTGAAGATCATTGGATCATATATGAATGAGTTTAACTCTGGGATCTCTATTCTGTTCAATTGGTCTCTATGTCTGTTTTTATGCCAGTATTGCACTGTTTAATTACTGTAACTTTGTTAATATATTTTGAATCAGGAAGTGTGATGCCTCCAGCTTTGTTCTTTTTTTCTTAAGATTTCTTTGGCTGTCCTGGATCTTTGGTGGTTTCATATGAATTTTAGGATTGTTTTTTCTGTTTTTGTAAATGCCATTGGGATTTTGATGGGGATAGCAATGAATCTGTAGATCTCTGGGCAGTACGGAAATTTTAACAACATTGTCTTCCATTGCATGAATTCAAGATGTCTTTGCAACTTTTTTGTTTTCTTTAATTTCTTTCATCAGTGTTGTGTAGTTTTCAGTTAGTAGTCTTTGACCTTCTTCATTAAGTGTTTTATTTTTATGCTATTAAAAGATCATTTTCTTAATTTGCTTTTTGGATAGTTCAGTGCTAGTGTGCAGAAATGCAACTTTTTTGTGTGTGTTGATTTGATATATTGTAACTTTGCTGAATTTGTTTATGCTGTAGCAGGTTCTTTTGTGGATTCATTTGGGGGTTTTTTTTGTTTTTTTTTTTTTAGATATAAGATTAGGTTGTCTCTATATAGACAGAGTTTTGCTTCTTCCTTTCCAATTTGGATGACTTTCATTTCTTTTTCTTGCCTAATCACTCTGGCTTGGACTTCTAGTACTATATTGAATAGAAGTGGTGAGTGGGCATCTTTGTCTTGTTCCTGATTTCTTAGAGGAAAAGACTTCAGTTTTTGCCATTGAGTGTGATGTTAGCTCTCAGTTTTTCATAAGGCTTCAACGGTTCATATGAATTATAGATTAAGTTTTTAAAATTCATTCAAAAAATACCATTGGGATTTTGATAGGGATTGCATTAAGTTTGTATATCACTTTGGACATATATGCTACCATGTAGTGGTATCATCTGAACAATATTGTCTTCCAAACCATGAACACTGAATATTTTCCCATTACTTTTGGTCTTTATTCCTTTTCAGCAATATTTTGTTGTTTTCATTGTACAAGTCTTGAACCTCCTTGGTTAATATTATTCCTAAGTATTTTATATGCTATTGTAAATGGAATTATTTCCTTTTTGGATTGCTCATTGCTAGTGTATAGAAATACAGCTGATTTTTTTTTTAAGATTTATTTATTTTAGAGAGAGCACACGTGAGTTGGGAGAGGAGCAGGAGGAGAGGAAATCTTAAGCAGAATCCATGCTGAGTGTGGAGCCCCACATGGGCCCCATCTCATGACTTTGAGATCACAACCTGAGTTGAAACCAAGAGTCAGACACTTAACCAACAGCGCCACCCAGGCACCCTAAAACACAACTGATTTTTTGTGTTGATTTTGAATTTTGTAACTTTGCTGAATTCTTATATTAGCTACAACATTTTTTTTTTTCTGAATTCTTTGGGTTTTTTTTTTTTTAGATATAAGATCATGTCCTATAAGAGTGGAGGTAGTTTTACTGCTTTCTTTCCAGTTTGGGTGGCTTTTATTTCTTGCCTAATTGCTCTGACTAGAACTTTCAATGCTGTGTCAAATAGAAGAAGTGGAGTGGACATCTTTGTCTTGTTCCTGATCTTAGGGGTAAAGCTTTCAGTCTTTTACCACTGAGTATAATATAGTTACAGGTTTTTCATATATGACCTTTTCCTGTTAGGGAGGTTTTTTATTTTCTATTTTTAATTATTGAATATTTTTCTCATGAAAGAGTGTTAGGTTTTGCTAAATGCTTTTTCTGTATCCCTTGAGATGATCATGTTTTTTTTTTAAAACATCGCTGTGTTAATGTGTTTTATATTGATAGGTTTTTAGTTATTGAATCACTATTGAAATCTTAGAATCCTACTTCATGGGGTTAAATAACCTTTGTAATATGCTGCTGAATTTTCTAATATATTGTTGAGGATTTTTACATAAATATTTCTAATTTTTGTTGTTTTTGTGGTTGTTTTGTAGTGTCTTTGTCTGGCTTTGATGGCACAGTAACACTGCCCTCATAGAATGAGTAAAGAAGTGTTTCCTCCTCTTTAATTTTTTTGAAAAAGTTTTAGAAGAACTGGTGTTTATTCCTATTTAAATTTTTGGTAGACTTCACCAGTGATTTTATCTGGTCCTGGGCTTTTCTTTCAGAGGTTTTAATTACTGATTCAATTTCCTTATTTGTTACGGGTCTATTCAGATTTTCTATTAATTCATGAGTCAGTTTTAGTAATTCATGTGTTCCTAGGACTTTGTCCAGTTCTCTGGTTATCCAGTTTGTTGGTGTACGGTTGTTCATAGTATTCTCTTATAATCCTTTTTATTCCTCTGTGGTCGATATTAATGTTAGTGCATTCACTTTTTGTATCTGCCATCATGAGGGAGTTTTTCCATGATTTTTACTAAAATTTAATCTGAGAAGCTTTTTACTATTTAGTCCTGAATCTCAGACTGTTTTTTTTTTAGTTCAGTTTACGATAAAAATGTATTACTGGTAGTGATGATAATAGCAATAATAGCTAACATTTAGTAAATGCATTGTGTGTGAAAGAGATTACAAATATCACCATTCTTAGCTTTTATATTCTACCAGTTTTTAGAAAACAGAAACACAAAGCAGTTGTCTCTCACCAAGTTAGAGCAAAGACCCCAGAGAATCAAAAAATGAGATTTCATCTTGCTTATGACTAGTCCAATGCTTGTGTCCACAGAAATCACCAGACCTACAAAATGTACATTTTCTCTTATGTTGGCCTATAAGAACTAAGATATTTTATTTCCTATTGTGACTGACATTACCCATTACCACAGGTTACTACAGGTTAGCCTTAGGGTTAGGGAAGGAGGAGACATTTAAGGAAGAGATGGTCTATGTAGCTAGGCTATCCCTGGGTCCTAGGAAGACAGAATATCTGGATATTTCACATTCTAAAAAAAAAAAAAAAAAAAATCTCACAGCAATTAAGATTGGCTCCTGGGGTTAAAATATTTCAGGCAATGCTGGATCAAGGAGAGACAGTTTTCTGTTGAGTTGGTTTATTTTATATTCACAGAACAGATCTTAGATCGCCTGACACAGAAGCAAGTAGAAAGGAACGCAAAAGAAAGAAGGAAGGAACTTTGCTAATCTTTGGGTTCTTTCTGTCAATTCAATCCATTCACTCTGGTTTTTTTCAGACAACATTTCTTTTTAAAGGTGAGCCATAGTGGATGTGCTAATACAAGGGGAAATGTGCTCTGCTGGCCCTAGTCAACCAAACTAAAGAGGAGTTGTAGAAGCAAGACCATTCTCATGGTTGTAATTTGGTCTGGATTGTGTCAACTGCAGTCTGAAAGAAGAGCACGGAGTTGAGCTCTGTTTTGTGCAGACCTTTTGAAAAGATGAAATGAGAAGTTAGAAAAAACACCACCTCCTTAGAATTATATCAGACATATTAATCATGGAAGGTCCAAAAGGACTTCCTAGAATACAAATGATGGCACATAGAATGGTCATTCCCCATAATCCATCGTGTTTCCCAAGTTGCTCTCTATCAACTGGATAATACTGTTTAATCCCTTATGCTGATTTAAAATTCCATCAGAGGAAAGTAATGTGTTTCTGTTCTGGAGGTTTGCTATGGTAAATGCATTACTGGATTAACTTTATCTTCACTATTACAGGGGTCTTTTAGGTGCTAACACAATTTTAAAATAAAATAAAACAAAAACTCTTCCATTCAAAAATGCAGTTTCCACATCAGAACTCATCCGTGGTGTTTATTGAGTGTTATCTGACATCCGAAAAGCTGAAATCTTGTCCTTTATAGGCGTAGGAGCCTTAGCAGTAAAGGGACTGGACAATCAAAACCCTTAAATGATCTGGGATTAGTCTCGTTTGAGGCCCAAATGAGGCTTTCATCCTTATTCCTTATTCTTTTGTGTATTAAAATAATTTTCTGATTAGGAGCAAGATGGGCTGTTCTTAAATTTTTGTTGCTGCAGAAGCCTTGGATCAAAAGAAAGCTCACTGCAGGTCTAAATAAATGAAATAGATGACAGTGATGGTGGAGGAGGGAGGAAAAAATGCCTCCCTCTTCTTTTCTAGGAGTGGCCCTTGAGGGGTTCTGCAGAGCAGCGTTTTGGTTCCAATACTAGAACACATTCCACTAAAATGAATTCAAAAGCACAAATACATTCCCATAAATGAATTCAAACAACACCGAAGACTATAGACCAAGAAGTTACTATCCCCCTTTTTATATCCACTCCCCTCTCCAGAGGTCATCATTACGGATCCTTTCTCTATATTTAGAAATAAATACATTTACATTACTAATTGATAAATCGTTTTAGAATGTTGAAATATACATTCTGTATGCATTTAGCTTCATAGGGTAAGGGTTTTTGTGTGTGTTGTTAACTACTTTATCCCCAGTGTCTGGAATAGTGCCTGACTAATAAACTGAATAAATCTTGGCTTGATTAGAGACTGAATCACCCTGCAACTTGCTTTTTCTATTCAACAATAGGTCTTGGTGATTTTTTTTTTTTTAAAGATTTTATTACTTATTTGACAGAGAGACCCAGCAAGAGAGGGAACACAAGCAGGGGGAGTGGGAGAGGGAGAAGCAGGTTTCCCGCCGAGCAGGGAGCCCGATGCGGGGCTCGATCCCAGAACCCTGGGACCATGATCTGAGCTGAAGGCAGACGCTCAACGACTGAGCCACCCAGGCGGCCCAGGTCTTGGTGATCTTTACATGTCAGTACCTGTAGAGCCATCTTATCTTTTTTAAAAATTGCATTGTATTTTATAGTATGGATATTAACATAATTTAACTCCTATGAAATAATTTCCTGTGGAGTAATCTTAATTGTTTCCAGTTGTCTACTATAATAAGTAATTCTGCAATGAACATCCATATAAATGACCCTTTGTGTATTATTTGTATATATATGACTCCAGTGCTTCCATAGGATAGCTTCTTTGAAGGAGGATTTCTAGCTCAGAGGTTATATACATTCTGAGTTCGTGTAGGTGGGTCTTTGGATTTCTCCTTTTCTTGGCAAGTGAGAACAAAGATAGAATTCAGCTTGGGAGTTTTGTATGCGCCTGAATACAGATTTTACCATCTCCACCTCCATTCCAGTGGCTAGAACTCAGTCGTATGGCCTCTCTTAACTGCATAGGAGATTGGGAAATATTGATAGGCTGTGTATCTAAGAAAAATGGAAAGATTGTTCGGTGAGTTTCTAGCATGTCTGCCACAGCAAGGGAATCTGAAACGTGTTTCTACCTGATCAGATGCCCAACTAAAACCTGATTCCTGTTGCAGAAGGGAAAAACTGAGTTTGGTAGACAACTGATCATCCACCACTCCTCTATTGACATTGAGTTTATAACCTCTCATATAAATCATCTTCAGGGCAATCCTCTGTGTTTAAACCACATGGATCTTTACCAAAATTTATATTTAACTTCATCTTAGCCAAATCTGAGTATGTTTCAGGTAAACAGGTTCTCACGTAATTGACCTGAAAATGATTGACAGCAAAAGAAAGATCTTACAAAAAATTAGTAGCACTGAGTTTGCAAGGGATTTATTGTGTTTAGTGATCAGAAGCTGAGACATTATCATCTGTCTCCAGGTTGTCAAGCCACTTATCATGGCCTTTGAAATTTATGTATTGGTGCTGAGCGATGAATGAGCATCACAGAGGTATTTTACTGCTCATTCGGTAATCCTGGCCATTGACGATGGCCAGACCATGAGATTAGACCTGCCTCTAGAATTCTGGCACTGGTAGCTTTAAGTCTAAGATGGAAGGTTATCTTTGAATGTCCTCCTTCCTCTTCCATCTGATGTTATCGCATAATAATCTAGCCAGAGTGAAACCTTGGTATGGTTTCTATTTATTTGTATTATCCTTTACACAACAGGAAAGCCTGTCTGTGGCTTTTCAAAATGCTGAGAAGGGAGCCCTGTGGAGCATGGATGGCCCATCATGCATAAGTAAACTCTGATTTTGATTAATAAAGAATGCCACTGTCCATATGGGGCTTTGTTTCTTTTGTGAAGGTAAACAAACAGCTTGCTCTCTGTAGGCTGGATTTGGTGGAGAGCTGCAAATCTCTACAACTGCTTCATCCTCCCTGGGCTGCTCCTTGTCCCCCAAACACACTGCACTCTCCTGACTCCTGCCGGTGCTGACACCTCTCCCTGACACCAGCTCCCACACGTTCTCGAGGCCCAGCTCAAACGACACGTCCTCTGTGTTGATACCCTCCACACCACATAGCATGTTTATGTGCTCCTTGCACTCTGACCCATTGCCCTTGACATTTCTCTCTAACTGTATAGTGCCTTGTAGGAAATTTGGAAATACAGAGAAACATAAAACATAAAAGGAGAAAAATTACCTGTTATCACACCACCTAGTAACTTCTGTTAATATCTTGGTAAGCACCTTTCCAATATATTTAAGTATGTTTCAATGTCCAATTTATGTATGTTTCTATACAAAATGCATAGGAATGTATGGCTACAGTATATGTACAGTAAAAATGATTTTGTACAGTTTTTTACTTAACAGTATATTGTTAAAACTCTCATATAGTAAGAATTCTTCTAAAATACAGTAAGTTTTTTAACTCTTCTGTCTTATGTCTAAGATAATTTTTAAATTACTCTGTTTTTACATCTAGGTTGTTTCTGATTTTTTTTAGGCTAGTATAAATAATGCTGTGATAACCATTCATTTGGTAAATCTGTGTGAATGTCCCTGATTATTTTCTTAGAATTAACTTTTAGAACTGGAAAAACTAGGTCAAAGATAATACATGCATATTTCTCATGCTTCTGATGGGTTTTGCTAGACTATATATAACTATAACACTTAGCCAGTTGAAATAATTGTGTGTTTACCTGGTTTTTTGTTTTTTGTTTTTTTACAATCCCCCTGCCCCCTTGCCTCTAACTTCTTTTAGAGCAAGGACTTGCTCTTGTTTGTATTTATATTATCTGAAACAGTACCTGGCCCATAATAGATGGCAATAAATATTGAATAAATGAATGAAGAGTAAAATTGGTGGTATGTGGCTTATGACACTTGAAGCTTAGCCATAAGCTAATACAGATCCTATTTAAAGCAGTATTTCCCGAGGTGTGTTCCATGCATTAATTCATTCAGGAGATCGTAATTAGCGTCAGCCACAGTCCTAGACTGCAATGATGGCTGACCAAAGTCCTATCCTTACTGTGAAGGGACTTGGATAAAACAGGCTAAATAAAGAAGAATGACACTTGGTGGCAAACATGCAGGAAAAAACCAGGATGCTGTCACAGAACAGTGCAAACTTTAGTGTGCCTCGTAATTCCCTGGAGGGCTTGTTAATACACAAATGACTACTCCTCCAGCCCCCAGAGTTTCTCACTCAGCAGGTCTGGAGCAGGGGCCGAGAACTTGAGCTTCTAACAAGTGCCCAGCTGCTGCCTATGCCGTTGGTTGGGGGACCCCACTTTGCAATCCACTGAGATAGGCAGTAAGGGATTGAGATGGGTTGAGGGAGAGCGTTGCTCCTTCGGCGCTTGCAAAAGCTTTGTCTGAAGACAGGATGGCTAGACGGAGCCCCGGAGACCCAAAGGACAAGAAGCTGTACAGTCTCATATTTCAGACTGAGGCAAGAGCAGATGTCTAGAAACAGGAAAGGTTTGTCTGGTTTCGGAGCTGGGAGGACGCCAGTGAGGCTGGAAGATCCTGGGGGGAGGGGATGGTCAATGTCAGAGTACAGGAATGGGCTCAGCATCAGTGGTGTGGGACCCTACGGGCCATGGCACGGGGTTTGCACTTCACCTGAATGCAGAGGGAAGTCAGCGAGGGTTACAGACAGAGAAGGCGTGAGACCCAGTTCACATGTTAAGGAGCTCACGCTGTAGAAAGGAGAAAGGATGGCAAGTTAGCAAGAGTAATGTTGGAGAGACCAGAATCGGAGGCTCTGACCATGGACATGGGTGACAGGTGAGTTTGGTACCACCCTAGGGAGTGTCGGGGAACATGTGAGAAGGGGATGGACTGAAGCTCTGTTTCACCCCCCAAAAATGTTAGGGAAGCATTGACTACCCTGAAATCAGAACCAGTTTTTAACCGCTGGGCTTTTCAGAGCCTTTAAAATGGAAATGTTCACTGTGAATCCCTAATGAGAGATTTTCCTGAGAGCGCCTTTGGTTTGCACCCACGCTCTCAAAGGTCCTGGCGCTCTTCTGGCCTCATCCGCTGAGTCATCCACAGAGTCGTTCCCTGGGTCCCACGTAAGAGCAAGCTGCGGAGCCGGGCACTCAGGTTTCCCAGCCAAAGCTTAGGAGCCTTAGGAGCATGATGCCAGGAGCATCTCTGACTTGGAAAGCTTGCCCCAGGCGAAGTATGAAATAAATGCAGTATGCTTAGAGATTAGATGCCTGAAGAGTCTGAGCTCTTCGGATTCCTGGAACAGGTAAGATGGGGGCCGTGTGCATGAGGGTTCAACTTTCAAGCATATGTGACGCTTCCCTACTCTCTCAAATAAGCCTGTTTTGTGGTTGCCTCCTCAACCTAAATGTTTAGTCAGGTCCCAGCACATGCAAGGAGAAACTCAGGAATGCTCCCTAAGGCTGCCCCTCCTTCTGCTGCTAGGCTCCTCATGGGTGCCCTGGGGCAGAGGAGGGGTGTGGAGGCTCTCCCGAGTGAAGCACAACTTAACTGTGACTTGGAGGGTTTACCTCTCTGAGCCTCAGGTCTGTTACTCCAAACTGGAAATAACTCACCTTCAGAAGAGCTTAAGAGGATTAATGAAATCATTCAGGTAAAGAACTTAACACATTAACCATAATAATAGTAGCTCTTGTTATTGGCAGGAATTACATGTTTTCTACTTCCCTTTTGGTCAAGTGTTAACTGGGTTTCTTTTCAGCTGCAGAAAGCCCCAGACTGCTTTCCTCCTCCCTGTCTGGGGCTCCTTGAA
Source organism: Mirounga leonina (assembly GCF_011800145.1). Lineage (NCBI taxonomy): Eukaryota > Metazoa > Chordata > Mammalia > Carnivora > Phocidae > Mirounga > Mirounga leonina. The sequence continues at coordinate 29,858,194 of NW_023270426.1, read as the reverse complement.
GGAGGAGGCTCCTTGATTCATAGCTCTTCTTACTTGGGGTGAAACTTTGCAGGGAGCAATAGTTCTGAAAAACCATTGTTCCTCTAACCACATGTTAACTTAGAGACATGTTCTCCTATTTTTTTTCCAGGCATCCTGTTTTACCCTAAAAAGACTATAATGAATTTTCTCTTTTGGAATGAAATTTGATTGTTTCTTTATCATGGGCAAAATACATCAAAGCCTGCCGTGTGAGAGAGCAACTCTTCGTGAGCTGATAGTTATCAGAGACATCCTTATCAGTTTAAGTGAGGCACACACTGCCCAAAGCGTGATGAGAGCTTTTCAAGGAAACTCCACTGGCTCACTCTCTTTTCCTCATTTCATTATTAGTGACTTAATAATACTCCCTTTCTTTCAGGAGCACATCTTTAGGTACCACCATTTTAAATTAATTCTTTCATCACTAGATGATGACAAATGAGGAGCCTAAAAAGATCTGCCCGGAAGAGCCAGTCTTGACACTCTGCCAAGGTGACTGTTGGATTTGTAAGGGAGGACATGAGAAACGGTGTTCTGGTTGAAGCTGTTCTGTGTGTCACGGTGACTTAATTAAAGTCTTCCTGATGGCTCTTGGGGAGGAATAATGAGTTGGTTCCATCAAGTTTTTTCCAGGCCCTTCCTGTGGTACAAAATCTGAATGAACTATCTACTCTGTAAATCTGATGAAGACCAAGTTCTAAAAATAATATATGCACTGTGGGAAGAATCTGGATACAAACTTAGCAGCCAGGATACTAGACGTGAAGAAAAAATTAAGGTCTTAATGCTGTCACTTTGGGCAGAGTGTAACAACGAGACTACTCTCTGCAGGTTAGGGCAGCACACGAGTTGTCTCTAATCTGTCAGAGGCCTGCATGAAGGGATGGCCATCACTTCTCATACTGTTAAGTGGATGTTCTCTCCATGTTCTGGGTCCCTGCCATTGGATGCAGGCCTCACCTTAAAGCTCAGAGGAATGAAGAAAAGAGAATAAATTTATCTTATCTCTCTTATGCTTAGGAAGCCTCTTTGTGAAGCTGTTCTTAACAAAATGGGAGTAATTCCAAAAATTATCCTAGTACTAGGTGGGAATACACACACAGTGCCTAGTCATGGGTCTCCTGTGCGCACTCTGGCTAAGGAACGTGAACGAGTTCAGATATACTGTGAAAACTATGTCTTTTAATTTATAAATGTGGACATTGTGTGTAAACAATGACTATTATTTACAACTGAGTGACCTTTTTAAAAATTAATACTAGGGGCACCTGGGTGGCTCCGTTGGTTAAGCGGCTGCCTTTGGCTCAGGTCATGATCCCAGCGTCCTGGGAGCGAGCCCTGCTTTGGGCTCCCTACTCAGTGGGGAGTCTGCTGTTCCCTCCCCCTGCTCTTGTGCTCTTGTTTGCTCTCTCCCTCTCAAATAAAATCTAAAAAACAATTAATACTAAATTTTCTATAACATATAAAAAGTCCTCATCCTCTATTTAGAACTTAATAAAGGATATAGATTTGTTATAGTGTATATGACACACTTGGCATAAAAATCTACTTATTCTTTCTGAAGCCCTGTTTACATCTCTGTGTTTTCTACCACAAGGTTAATCATTCGCCTCATTAACTCTTCTTATATCTGAGAAGAATGAATTTCTTAAGTGTGTTGCAGTAAAATAGGTGATTACATAGAGTAACTTAATATTTTATTAGTAACTATGAAGATCTAGGATGGTTTAGATAGGAGAGTACAGACATATATATGTGTATGTTTGGTTGGGTGGTTTATTTGTCCCTCTCTTTAGAGGAATGGAGGGGAGCCATACAGACAGACCCTCCTGGCTGGCATGGTCGATCACCTCCTGAGATTATAGGGACCTGAGTTCTCTTAACCTGAGCAGACACCAGCAGGGCCGGAACCTGTGACCTCTGCATTCAGCTCCACATTACTGAGTGGAGATGGATAATGGAGAGTAATGAACTCCGTCCTGCAGACATAGCAGAGGTGGATAAATTCGTGATGAAGGAGTAGGGAGCATGAGCACCAAGAGAGGCCTGCTTAGAACCGTGTATCCACGAGGGAATGATTAGGTGTCCAGAAATCATCCTTGCTAGTATCACTGACATTGTGGACCACCCAGAAGAGGCTATAGACTTGTGTACTTGCTTGGGTTGGAAAGGAATGAAGAAATAATACCCTAACTACTCATGGAATAGTAGCTTTTCTCATTCCACCCTGAAGCCCAGGGGATGTGTCCAACGCAGATCCATCCCTACGTAAAAACTTTTGACTGTTCACACCTTCTCAGAGTACGTTCCCTCAAAAATGGGCTCACAGGGCTTTTGTTATCTGGCAACTGTCATCTAGCAGTCGCCGCACCCTCCATCCCCCCTATTATTTCCATCTGTCTTTGTCTTCTTTTAACCTGGAATGCCCTGTCTACCTTTCCTCACAAAGCTGGCTTTGTCCTTATCCTTTATATTCCAATCAGCTTGCTCCTTCTCTGTGCATCCTGTCACCTGGTACATTTTCTCCTCTTTAAGTGTCTCTTCAGAATTAGGTTAAAATGATTTATGTTCTTGTAGGGGAGGTCCCTTGTCCTACTCACCTATGGGTCCTCAGCCCTTAACAGAGTAGGTAGCACATGATAAGCGTTCAGCAAGTATTCCTGACGCAAACCTGTGAAAGCCTGCATTGGTATAGGGTTGATTTGTGTAGTTAGTGAAAGATTTTCACTGCATTTGGCCTTGCCCACTTCCTTATGAGCCGCAGAAAAGCTGTTCTCAGAAGCTACCATTTACTGAACGTCAACCAGGAGCCGGGCTGTGTGCTGGGTGCTTGACGTGCTTTAATGCTCCCTGAATTGACAAAACCACCTTACCACTCTTGCCAAATAAGAAAACTGAGGCTTGGGGAGGTCAAGAAACATTCCTAAGGGTCCCCAGTGCTCATTTAAATGGGCTGTGTTCTTTTGACCCCACCACATTGGGAATCTCTCCCCGTGTGTGTTCCCGTTTATAACCTAGTGCCTTTCCTGCCTGTGCCCTGGAGCTATTTCTTCTTCCTCCTTCATGTTTGCTTACTAGACTCAGAGCAGATCACAGAGCAAAAGCACTTTGGATGTTAGTGACAAGGGCGTGAATCCAGAGTTGAAGGCTAATGTTTTAAGTGAGTGTTCGGTTCAGGTTGTATTGATTTCTCCCCTCTCCACTTTGTTATGGCCAAGTGCTCTGGGCAGAAATCTAACAAAACAAGCTCACAGAGCTGCTCTTGGGGCCAGGAGGGTCAGAGGTCACTACACTGATGTGTGGGGAACATTAGCCAAATGACAGTGGCTCAACTGAAGAACTTGAAGTGACTACAGTCAGATGTCGGTGTACTCCACACATGTTACTGATTACCTGCCAACTTGGGACGGGGCAGAACTGAACTTGGTCTGGTTTGCCTCCTGGATAATAGTACTATTCACCTAGGCCTTCTGTGAACCTAGAGCCCCTTGACCGCACCAGTTACACTGCGTTATAATTTCTCGTCTACATGTCTCTCTTCCCTCCAAGGAGTTCCTTAAACACAAAGATTGGGTCTCATGTACCCATTCTTTCAAGTCACAGCTGTTAAGCACATAGTGAACTTCAAACTCCATGCTTAACTGTTTGATGGGTAGAGATGAACACAATGGATTAGACCAGAACTCTGTCTCAGAAGAGTTTGCAGACATGCAAGAGACAACTACTAAAAACTCTTAGGAGAGCTCTTAGGGATTTCATTCATCCTGGTAGCCCCAAATTTTAGCCTAGCACCTGGAATGATGAGTTCTAAATGTTGAGTGCTAACTAAATGCCTGGAACTGTGCTAAATGCTTTGTATTCATTACTTTATTTAATCCTCACAACTTTTTATATAGAGCTGCCAGTACCAGTATTATCCACATTTAGTAGATGGAGAAAGTGAAGCCTCCAGGAAACGTTTATTTAACGTTTGAGTGAATTCAGGAATAGTCAAACTATTGATCCCACATTGTTGAGTCTTACTGTCTCTTCTTAAAATCTCATATGAAAGATGATTCAGTAGCCTGAAGTGAACTCTTCTTGTGTTTTAGCCAACATCATTAACTTTTTTCTTTAATATTTTATCTATTCAAGGAATTCTACTAGTCCCAAGAGTGTGTTATATGAAATCATACTATTCCATTATGTTTAAGTGGCAATTTGGAGTCAGAGCTGTTTAAGAAGAACCATCAAAGATGTCTTTAGGTTGGAAAGTTTAGGTCCCAAGATAAATTGAAATTATACTGCTTGTCAGTGCCTTGTCTGCCCCATCCCTGCCACAGGTCCAGCACTAGCTCTTTGCAGAGAGTTCAGAGCAGTTTGTTGTCTGACCTATATCTTAGATCAGTGATTCCCACCCTCCTTCTCCCTCACCAAGCCAAGGCAGTACTACTAACATTAAGCATAATGCATCGAACATTCACTACACACCTAGCTTTATGCTAAGAGCTTTATGTACATTTTCTTATTACCTTAATTAATATTTCCTTTTTTATGGATGGGAAAACTGAGGTTCAAAGAGAGACTGGGCGTGGCCAAAATTTGAGCCCAGATAATCTGACTGCACAGTCCACACTCACAGTTAGTACGCTCTAAAAATATTGCCATCAATGTCTATTGCAGACTTCAACAATAAATCTTTCGGTATGTCTGTTAAGGGTAGGAGAGTGAAATTTAGAAAGCCCCCCTATCAGGGTGGTTCCGATACATTCCTCTCTCACAAAATCACAGCAGAGTATACAGATCATACAGTTTCAAGCCCATCTCAAGTTCTGAGGTCTTTCCTGACCTCTCCAACCCCTTAGTCTCTTCTTCCCTTAAGCCTAGAGCACATTGAGATTAAATACTTAATTGACAGTTCACCATCCACTGTCTTGCCACCTCTCATCTTCCACTTGGATATCTTGCCTGCTGTTTTCAACTAGACTAATTTCCTAGAGGGCTGAGAGTTCATTCCCTCTCATATGGCACCTGCAGAACACACTATAGGGCATGGACACTTAATCAATGCCCCTTGTTTCCTTAAAGAGTGGCAGGATAGTTCATTGGACTCTGAAGGCAGATAGGCTCTGTTCTTCACCTGCTAAGTTACAATGGGTTGCAACCCAGTGAAAATTACAAAATTTCATTTACTCCAACTGTAATACAGGGATTAAAACAATACCTTATAGAGTTGTCGGGAATATTAAAAAGGAACAGAGAATGCACTTGGCATAGTTCCTAATAATAGCTCTCAATAAATAGTAATTATTAATGTTATTACAGAATAGCTGAATTCATTGGGTGTTTGCTCTCTGTTACATGCTGTGCTAAATGCTTTGTATGCAATTATCTCATTTAATTTTTTCATAGTGTAGAAAAGATTTGTCAACTTCAAAAAAAAAAAAAACCCTTCCTTTTACCCCAAAGTTATTTAAGAACACCGGTTGCTCTCACTGTCTTCAGAGTCATGTAGCAGGCCAGCCAGGCATAATAGGGTGTTGTAACACACTCTTGGTACTTCATGGTAACTGTTAGAGTTAACACAATAATTACTAATGACAACTAAAGCACTGGAATTGACAAATGTTTTGCTTTCTTATGTAAGTTAAAGTGGATCCAAATTGTGATACCATTCTTCCCTCTCAAAGATGTCCCTAACCCCTCTCTCTCAAGTCAAAGAGAAAGTCAAGATGGATTGCCAATCAGAGCATCCCACATGGACCCTTCAGTAATGTGTGTTGCTGTACAAAACAGGATGAGAACTGCTGGTCCAGGCACGAGGTGTAGCATTAAATCTTTTAGGACCCTGAAATACTTCTAAGGCAAACAGAGTAGAAGTTGCTTTGCTCAGTGTGATCTAGACCACCCAATTTAACCACACATTCTTCAGTATGCAGGTTGGTTTATTTTATAGAGAAGTTAAAGCAGGTTGGGTTGAGAAAGTCTTGTCCTATAAGGTTTTTTGTTTTTTCTTTTGAAATCAGTTTGGTGCTGAATTATAAGCTAAGAGTTTTCTAGCTGTGCTGTAGAACATGTGTTTTGATGACTGAGAATCCTGCAGAGCAGAGGATTTTTAGGGCTGTGAAACTAGGCTGTATGATACCACGCTGGTGGGTACGTGTCATTATACATTTGTCTGGACCCATAGATTGTATGACACCAAGAGTGAGCCCTAATGTAAACTATGGACTTTGGGTGATAACGATGTGTCTGTATAGGTTCATCAATTGTAACAAATGTACTACTCTGCTGGGGGTTGTTGATAATGGGGAAGGGTATGCACGTGTGGAAGCAGGGGGTAAATGGGAAATCCCTGTACCTTCTGCTCCATTTTTCTGTGAACCTACAACAGCTCTAAAAAAAATAAAATCTAGGGGTACCTGGCTAGCTCAGTCAGTAGAGCATGCAACTCTCAATCTCAGGGTTCTAAGTTCGAGCCTCATGTTGGGTATAGAGATTACTCAAAAATAAAGTCCTTCTTAAAAAAAAAAATCTTTAAAAATAAATAATAAAATCTATTACCAAAACAAAACAGGAAACTTGTCCAGTTAAACATAGATATATTAAACATCTGCTACATGCCTGACTTATGGGATAGGTTCAGAGAACACCAAAATAATGAATTTGTACATGTCCTTGGTGAGAAAAAAATGGGTTCATATCCTGAGTAAACTGGAGTCTAGGCAGACAAGCAAGAATACAAACTGCAGAAATTTTAATAAGGGTTGTAGGAAGATGCATACAGAAAATGTTGAGAGTAGGGGCACCTGGGTGGCTCAGTCGGTTAAGCATCTGCCTTTGGCTCAGTTCATGATCCCAGGGTCCTGGGATCGAGCCCCCCATGGGCTCCCTGCTTAGCGGGGAGTCTGCTTCTACCCACCTTCCCACTCATGCTCTCTCTCACTATCTCTGTCTCTCTCAAATAAATAAATATAATATTTTTTTAAAATGCTGAGAGTAGAATGGAAGGGGGTGCACCTAACTGGACATGGAAGGTAGCGGTATGGGAGGTTTCCTAGAGGAAGTGATACCTGAGCAGGGTCTTGTAGGATGAATAGGAGCTTCCGAAGCCTAATCATCATAGTTAATCATCATAGTTAATCATCAACAGTGGAGGTAGGTTGAAGGTGGGGACAGTTCTGTGACTGGCTGACTCTAACTGTGTTGGCAAGGTACCTTTAAATTCAGTTTTGGTTTTCTGCAGTGGATAATTCTTTTTTCCTGGAGCATTAGGAGATCGGTTTAATTAACGTTCATAAAGCTTTCGGTCATCTTTGGGTAAAAGGTGAGGTAGAAGGGAAGTATTTTCTTCATTATCCTCACTTTACCAGCATCTCATCATGTAAGGAAAATTCCCTGAAAGGTCATTTCTAAGAAGCAGTATTAGTCCGGTGGCTCCTAAGCCTTATGTAACTTCCTGGAACAATGTAAGAGCAGGGAAAAGAAAGTGACATCAGCATGGAGATAATAATGAATTTAAATCCTAAGCCTTCTTGCCTTACTGCAGCTGCTCAGGATGAGACAAGCTGGAAGCTTCTAAACTTAACTCTGCCACTGCCTGGAAGCTTCTAATTAAAAGTTTTCAAATAAAATCAATAAGTTTTGACAGATAAAAGAGCAGATGGTTCAAGGAAGAGAACGAAAAGACCACACTAGGAAAGCCTGGGGCTTTAATTCCGTCTGAAAACACACTCCGCGTAGGAGAAAGCAGAGCTCCAACATGGACATGCTTAGGAGGCAGTAGAGGCTGTAGTGGGCCCGGTTCCATGTCAGATTTCACTGTGAAATTTTAGTTTGTGGCACAACTAACCCTTCCTGTTGCTCCGAATCCGTGTCCGTGCAACGGGAGTGGTCATCTCTACCTTACAAGCAAGGGTGCTCCTTTGTTCCCCGGAGTGACTTTTGTTCATTCTTGCATCTTTCTTTCATCCACCACGTGTGTGTTGAGCGCCTCCTACCAGCTGGTGTTACTCCGCTGGGTGCTGGGGATGCGGGGTGAGCCGAAATGAGACCAGGGTTTTTTATTGCCTCCAACAGAGCCAACTTAGTGCAGATTTAGTGCAACTCATCGATTATTAATGGACTGATTAAATACAGCAAGTGAAAATCCATAGACTTCTAAAAATGCTGTGTATTTGATATTATTTGATGATGATGATGATGATAGCACTGTATTGTATTTCATTAATTTGATCAAATACTTCGATGTACTTCATAGTTAATCCTCAGGACAAATCTTTGACATGGATGTTGATAACTTTTAACGAAGAGGAAACTGAAATTGAAAGGATGAGGGTTCCCGCCCCGAATCCCAGAGCTGCTCCACAGCAGAGCTGTGACGCGAACCCATCTCCTCTGAAGCTAGTTCGCGTGCTCTCTTGCTGCTGCAGGTTGAACCTTTTGGGCAGTCATTTGGAATGTCAGTCATCTGACCATTGTAAACCTCTCATCCAAAGAGAATGCTTGTATGAGCAATTCTAGAGAATGCTGACATCCCTGGTGTCCATATTGAGAGGTGGGGGTGGCCTACCAGGCAGAAATATTGCATAAACGGAACTATGATGTGGGCAAAACAAGCTGAGCAGTCGTGTCACGATGCAAGCTCTTTGTTTGCCTGGTCTATTCAGCTCTCCCTGGGAGTTCCATGTCCTTCCTCCATCCTTTCATTTGGACGTCACTCTGCCTACGTTTGCTCAGCTTCAGCGTGTGGGAGGGTTTCCTTTTACCTTGATGCCTTGTAGAAAATGGAAGGTTCTTTAGGTTTCCTTGGCCCTCAGAAGCCAAGATGGGGTCAGGGCAAAGGGTTCCACTTGGGTACTGATCAAGTCATGGTTATTTTAGAAAGCTCCCTGTGGTTTGATTCCACTGGTGAGTCTAAGTACCGGTATAATTTGGGATGCAAGAGGTAGTTCAACATTTCCTCCTCCGTGTTGCATCTACCTGCAGTTTTCAGAGATCCATATGTTAAATTTGGGACACTCCAGGGAAGATCCATATCTTTGCAAGATACACAACAATTAGTGAAGCCATCTGTGTTTTCCAGACACCCCTGCATGTCTAAAAGCAGTGCCCTCTTCAAAGTCACCCCAAGTGGTGTTCCCTTTTCTGGTTCGCTCCATCTTTCCTGAGAACTCCATTGGCCCTGTGTCCTTCTCAGCTGGCCTGTGTCTCTTCTGTTACTAGGTTCCTACTCTAGTCCTTCCACTCCATAATCCTCACTACACACGATGGCCATTGCCATCTTTAAATCTATGTGTATATGTGTGTAATAGATAATTATATATGATACCATTATATATAATAAATTTGTACTAAATGCCATACATGTATCTAATGGATATGGAACCATGTGACTTAGCTGCTTCATGCCCTCATGTGGACAGGACCACGACACTTGACCATGGCCTGTGTGCCCTACCTACCTCTCTCCCTCCTGTCCCATAGTTCCTCAGACCCACCTCGCTCTTGCCTCCCGCCTGGCCCTCACTCATCAATTTCCCGCCACCAGGACAGTTCTGCCCCACATGTTTTAAAAGACTGGACGTTCACATCCTAAAATCAGAGAATATCCTGCTCCCATCCATCCCCTAGCCCTCACTCTCTAGCTCAACTCCCCAGTTTTGATTCTCTTACCACTTCATTAACCTTTATTTCATTTTGGTCTTGTCTACCTCCTCCACCAGAGTGTAAGCCTTGTGAGGAGAGGGACAGGAGGGTTGCATCTGGCATATCCTCTGAGTTTGGCACTGTGCCCATCAGCGAGCTGCTCACTGATACCCTGAATGGATGAATGGATGATGAACGCGTCTCGTGCCCCATCCAGGCTGTGACACAGCTTATTGGGCACACTGTCACAGGGCAGATGGTAACGGACGAAGCATTGAATCAAGGGCACACACTCTCCTAAGCTCTCTGTCTGAACTCACCCATTTAATGTTCATGAAAACCCTAGGAGGATGGTACCGTTATTGTCAGCCCCATTTTTCAGATGAGGAAACTGAGAAGTTAAATCATTTAAAATATTCAAGAGATGGAACAAAGCTGCTCGAGACTCTGCAGCTGGAGAACGACAGAGCCAAGATTCACATGCAGGCATCTGGCTCCCGAGCTGCTGCAGGTCCCTCCTGGCTTCCTAGAGCAGAGTCACATATTACATTTGAGATCATGGAAAGAAACTTGGAGCAGGCTGCAGCCCGGGGAAATTAATCGATCTCACACCTGCTCCAGTGTACTCTTTCCCAGCCTGGGGAAGCTCGGGCTGATGTCATTAATTCTTTACTGTGTCCATATGAAAGGGAAACCAGAGTAATCTCTGCAGATGCTGGGATTGAAAGAATCATTGTTCCCTCATCAGAAAAGCATAATTAAGAGCCTCTCGGCCTGTTAAATGAGGCAATGAATGCTAACGCACTTTGTAGAGTGTAAAACGCTCTATAAATGTTAGTTGTTCTTATTCTCGAGCTTCGTGGGACAATGGCTTATATGACAGAACTGCTGGTTCAGAAGGTTTCAGTAGTACTAAATCTACCCAGTAGTCAAGGAAAGGAAATGCGTCCAGTCTATTCCCTCCTATTGTCCTGAAAACTAAACAGGAATCCGTTCTTCTCCCGCGTTTCCAAAATCCAGAGATATGCAAATTTAAATAGACAGGCTGCTTTTAAATGATACATGAAAGGGATTTTTGAAATGAATGTGCTGTGATTGAATTTCTGGTCAGTCACCCAGAAGGCATTTTGCACTAAGCTCTGGACCCAATTCCACTGAAAATGCATGAAGCTTTGGTGCCTGTAGCCAGTCTGGCCAGAGACGGGGATCAGGGTCCTTGCCACAAAACTTATACTAAATGGTGCAGATCCCCAGGCTCAAGGTTGAAAAACAAATTAGCACAAGCCTAAAACAAATCCAATACAAAGTTACTTTAAAGATACCTTTTGCACAACCTTGGCCAGACAATAAAACCCCTTTGATTTTAAACTGCTTGGTAAGACCAGCAGGTATTAATATATAACTTGGCATTTTCAGTGGAGGTAACTTTGTCACTTTCAAGAGAATTTGGCTACTTTTGAGAGTAAGAATATTACCAATCGGTGTTGTCCAAATAAAGGTCTCTTTGACCTGTTTTACCAATAGATAAGAAATACAGGTAAAAATAATCATTTAACGTATATGACTTAACGCTGAGATGATTTTTAAGAATAACTGACAGGAGTTGGCTCTCTTAACAAGGTTGAAGAGCCCCACTAATCGCCTTGCTTATTATTAAACAAGTTTGCTAAGCAACCTTATTTCTTGGAGATGATCAAAGGTAAGTCTCAGACTTATCGGACTTGCCATGACATTCCAAAGGAGTGGAATTTTAAATTATATTTCCTCCCTTTTAGTATTGTGAAAAATTCAGTCAGTAGCATTTATGAAGTCAGTACAACAAAAATAGAGACAGAAGAGGTGAAGCTAAGTTCACCTGCACCCTCCTAACCCCATTCCTCAGAGGGGACCCCTGGAGTCACTTTATCATATCTCTTTCCAGACCTTTCTCTACACATTTGTCTCTATGTGTGTATGTATTACTTTGAAACAATTTAGGCTGATATAAATGGTATACTAGTTGTCGATTGCTGCCATAAAACTTAATGCTTTGAAATAAGAAGGCTTTTCATCTTAAATGTTTTCTGAGCGGGAGTAGCCCATGAGTGGCTAAACTGGTGGGCCCTGGCTTATGCTCTCTCATAAGGCTGTAGTCCGGATGTAAGCTGGGATGACAGTCATCTGAAGGCTGGACTGGGGCGGCAGGATCTGCTTTGCTGGTGGCTCGCTCACATGGTTGCTGGCTGGATGACACAGTCCCTCATTGGCTGTGAATAGGAAGCTGCCCCATGGGCCTCTCCAGGGGGCTCCTTGAGTGTTCTTATGATGTGGCAGCTAGCTTCATCCAGAACAAGTGATAAGAGAGCAAGAGAGTAAAAGTGATCAAGGAATAAACCATGACCTAGTCTTGGAAGTGACACATGGTCATTTCTGCCATATTCTCTTCATTAGGGAGTCACTAGGTCTGGCCCACAGTCAAGGAGAGGCTAATCAAGCTCCAGTTGCTAAAGGAGTATCAGAGAATTTCTGGACACATTTTAAAACCGCTACATATGGCATGCTGCACATAGGATTCCACAATTACCTTTTTTCATGTAATTGTCTTATTATGGACAGATTATATGTACTGACTCAGTATATGTGCTGATTTATTCTTTTAACAGCTGCATACTATCCCACTATCTATTTAATCATTCTCCTCAGGACAGATACCCCTTGAGATTTCATATTTTCACTCCCATAGATAACACAACAGTGAGGATGCTTTCTTAATGCCTCTTTGGCATGTGTACCGGGATTTCTCAGCAAAAATGCATTGAAGTAGAATTAGCGAGTTGAAGCGTCTGTTTATTGTTAACAGTTGCTATCAAATGGCCCTCCAGAATGACTGTTCTTATTTCCAACCATTCATTCATTCTTACACGTGACAGTGGGGGAACTTGTGGTAGAACCTTATTAGGTCAAATAGCTTGGGGACTTATAGATTATTTGGCCTTTTCTGAGTCTGGGTTTGGGAAAGACCTGAGAGTTTTCCCACTTTGCTCATGATTGCAGCCTCTCTCCTTGAACTCTGCTTGATTTAAACAAAAATACAGGAGCTCATCCCTCTGGAGACAGGGAGGCTTAATTGTTGTTTACAAAGGACTCAGAGGTTCTCAGGTACAAGTTGCCCCTGGAGAACCAGGTTGATTATTGTTCATTCAAAACGACTTCCTCTGTTACGGTAGCAGCTGAGAAATCACATGCACAAGCCAGCATGTGGATTTCAATGCAAAATTAAATGCCATTTTAGTAGCAACTATTTCTGGACTTCGGCTGTGCCTTTTTATTACAAGTTAGTGATGCATAAAATCACAGAATCCTCTGAGCCCTCCTACCATATAACTTAACCTCCCTTTAAACCCAATAACTGGACTGACTTCATTGTGTTCAAGCTTCCAAGTGTCCTTGGCTGCAGGAATCATTAATTGCAGCTACCAATCCTGATCAATAATTAATAATATCAATAATTAACAGCAGATACCAACCCTGAGACAAGTGAACCACACAAAAGGATTTGGTGTGATTTATTTCTCTTAATTTACTGCCCAATCATGAGTGAGAATGGTTGGACAGATCCAAAAGAGTGTGTCATCGAGGCAACCACTGTTCATTCCTTCAGTCTATATTAATTGAGTCCCTGCCATGGGCCAGGTACTGCGCTGTTTGGTATGTGTATGTACGAAGAGTGTTAACATGATTAATACCTGCAAGAATTTGAAATCTTGGTGTAATTATTATCAGATAATTTGTGCATCTTACATACCGGGCACTGTGCTCAGCTTTTTATAGACATTAATGCCTTTCATTCTCTCAACAGTCCTGTTGAACTAGGTAGCATTACCATTTTACAAATGTCATGATAAATGCAAAACCCTAGTTCTTTCATGAGCCGGCTGCTCATCTCCATCTGGGTTCCTAACCCTGCTGAACCCTAGTGAATGAGAAGGCTGGACTAGCTCACCTTTTGCCACGATGTGTTTTTTCTCACAAGAAGCTCCATGAAAATGCTATAGTGACAGTGTATACCCTGCTTAGAGATCCCTGAGGTCTGCAGTGGCCACTCCTGTAGATCTCATCTCAGAAGCTTTCCCTGAGCTCCCTGGCAAGGTTGGAGCTCCAGAACACACGCAGTGTCCCTTCCCTCCTGAATTCTTGGCACAGTGGAAGTCCACGTCTGGGAGGTTATTTGCTGTGCCTCCACCAGGGTGCTGTAAGATCTGTGGGGCTGTGGTCTGTGCTTTTCCCACTCGCTTCTGTTGCTCCAGAACCTGACACAGAGCCTGGACTGGATTATCAATATTATTTAGACCATTAACTAATTGCTTTATTAAAGGCTCAAAAAAAAAAAAAAAGCCACACTGAAGAAACCTGGAGACTACTTTAACTTGTCTCACACCTTCCAAGCCTCAGTCAACAAATATTTATTGACCATGTCCTTTGATGGAGGCACCAAATTAAGAATGGAGGATGTAGCAATAAACTAGATATGATCCTTATTCTCCCGAAACCTGCATTCCGTCAGGGGATGCAGATGATAAATTAGTCAAATAAAATGAATAAGATAATTTCAGGTATTCCTAAGTCCTCAGATGAAAATTGAACTGAGAGCGACTAACAGGATGGGGGGTAGTCAGGGAAGAGTCTCCAAAGAGGGCACATCACACTGAGTCCTGACCTGTGGTGAGGAGCCAGCCTTGGGAAGTTGCAGGCACAGATTTGTCTTGATACTAGTAAGGGTATGAGTTACTCAGGGCAGAAGTTTTGGAGTCATCCCTGACTCCTTCCTCTATACTCCTGTCGCCTCTGTCTCCAGAGTGTCCCAAGCTGGCTGGCTTCTCCCTGCCCTCCCTGCCCTCCTCTAGCCCATCATTATTCTCACCTGGAGTGTTGGAATAACCCCCTGACAGGTTTCTCCGCTTTCATGTCTCCACCACTGTCCGCTCTCTAGAAGTCAGATCCGATCACTGCCCAGTTCACATCCTTCTGTGGCTTCTCCTCACACTGAGGGTAAAACTTTAGTACTGACTAAAGCCTACATAGTCTCACATCCTCTGGCCTCCTCTCCAACCCCATTTTCTACAGCTGTTTCCTATTGCTGGAAAGCTCTTCCCCGCCCACCCCGTGCTTTTGTGGTTTGCTCCATCACTTAATTCTTCTGTTCGCATATTAACCAGAAGATTCCCCATCCCTTACTGAAAATGGCCATCACCATTCTTTCCTGGGCTTCAAAGCTTTGTAACTTCATTTTGTAGAACTCCACATAACCGAGGGTGCATGTTATGTGTGTCTTTCTGTCTCTATTATAAGCCCCATGAGAGTGGGAAGTGAATCAGCCTTGTTCACTTTTGTATTTCCAGTACCTGGAATAGGGGCCCTTGACCACTTTTTCATGGATGGATGGATGGGTGGATGGACGGCTGACTGACAAAATGCATGAGTTTTGGTATGTTGGAAAAACAGAAGTCAGGAGTGGGGAGAGAAAAGAGGAGAGCAAAGAGGCAGCCTGGGGTCAGACCACACAAGACCATGTAAGTGATTTTAAGAAGCTTGAAATTATTCTAAGATGAACAAGAGGCTATTCACCTCTGGAAAACTTTTGCTTTGTAATTCCTTCTAACAAGTGACATGGCATTTGGAGAAACATTGAACTGTATGACCTCTTTATTACCTTCTGTGATGCCCAGAAATAGAGCTTTACACTGCTCTTTGATCCTACCAATGTTTGCTTGGGATGCTATGGATGAACTAGCACCTATGGGATCAGCTACTTTGAGTTGCTGTGTAAATTCACTTCCCCAGGGAGCCATCCCTGACCTCCCAGAGCAGAGTTAAGCATCCTCCCATGTGCTCCTACAGCTCCCACTGATACCAGAGCATGAGCTACTGCTTTGTGGTGTCTGTCTCTTGGTCCTGCTGGCATGTCAGTTCCTTGAGGCTGAGGACCTTCTCTTGTTGACTCCTCTAACTCAGAAACCACAGAGAGGCTGCTGGTCATCTGGATCCAGCCCACCAGAGTATGTGGTTCACCTGTTTTGTTTTAATTTAATTCACAGTAGTCAACATTTTAGATTTTTTTTAAATGGATTTTTGGCTTCTCTTGAAAATTTAGAAGACATAGTAATGCTGTTCCCATGTTCTCAACCACTGGAGGAATTGAGTAGCAGCTACCCTGGTCCTAGGGGGCATGCCTTCTCCAGCAAGCCACCATCTCCACCACTCCCTATTCACTTCTAATGCTGGGGTTGACAATTTCCCCAAATTAGGGAAGTTCTCTGCTATAATTTGCTCCAATATACCTTCTACCCCAAATAATTGAGATCCCAATTATTCTAATACTGGTTCGTCTTATGGTATCACTTATCTCTCGAATTCTGCCCTCATGACCCAGTAGTTGTTTATCTCTCTTTTTCTCAGCTTCTTTATTTTCCATCATTTGGTCTTCTATATCACTAATTCTCTCTTCTGCCTCATTTATCCTAGCAGTTAGAGCATCCATTTTTTAATGCACCTCATTAATAGCCTTTTTGATTTCAACTTGGTTAGATTTTAGTCCTTTTATTTCTCCAGAAAGGGTTTCTCTAATATCTTCCATGCTTTTTTCAAGCCCAGCTAGTATCTTTAAAATCATGATTCTGAACTCTAGTTCTGACATCTTACTAATGTCCATATTGATTAGGTCCCTGGCAGTCAGTACTGCCACTTGTTCTTTTTTTTTGAGGTGATTTTTTCCATCTTGTCATTTTGTCCAGAGGAGAATAGATGAATGAGAGAACAAAATGCTAACAGGGTAACAATGACCCCAGAAAAATACACACTAAACAAATCAGAAGAGACCTGAAACCAGGGGAAAAGAAAGGGAAAGAAAGAAAAAAGAGAGAGAAAAAAGATTAAAAAAAAAAAAAAGAATATGATCAAATATGATCAGGCTGGTGCATAGATCCGTGCCACACACTAGATTTTGGGCGTATTTTGGTCTGTTAGAAGAAAGTGCCTCCAAAGTTTTAAAGAAAGAAAAACTTATATATGTACAAAAATAAGGGTAAATATGATGAAGGGATGGAACATGACTGTAAAGATGAAAGTTATAAAAGATTTTATAAAAGGAATTAATAAGATAAGTTGGTTGAAAAAGAAAGAAGAAGAATTTTTAAAAAAGGCGGGGGAGAGAATGTGATCAGGCAGGAGACTAGAACAAAGCCATACACTAGAGATTTAGGGTATATTTTGGTCTGTTAGAAGAAACTGTATCCCAAAATTTTAAAGAGAGAACAACTTATACCAAAAATAAGGTTAACTACTATGAAGGGATAGAATATGACTCTAAACATGAAAAATAAAAAAGATTTTTAAAAAGGGATTGATAAGATGTTGGTTGAAAAAGGGAAAAAGAAAAATTAAAAAAAAATTAAAAAAATTAACTTTGAAAGACTACAGAATCATGGTAAAAAAGCCATGAATTCTATGTGCAGTATTCCCCTAGCGCTGGAGTTCTGCCGTTCTCATTGATCAGTAAACTTGGTCTTGGCTGGCAGTTCTTGCTGATCTTCTGGGGAGGGGCCTGTCGCAGTGGTTCCCAAATGTGTTTGCCGGAGGCGGAATTGCCCCACCCTTGCTGGTCTGGGCTAAGTAATCTGCTCGGGTTTGCTCTTGGGAGCTTTTGTTCCCTGCAAGCTTTCCGTACAGCTTTGGAGGCCAAGAGTGAAAATGGCAACCTCCCAATCTCCGCCCTGGAGGAGCCGAGAACTCGGGGCCCCGCTCCTCAGTGAGCCCCCAGAGAAAAGCCGTCAGTCACTCCCGTCTCCCCGGTCTCCGGCCGCACTCCATGCTCACCCGGCCTGTGACCGAGCGTTTCTATCTCTGGCACCCTACTCGGTGTGGAGTCTCCAAACCCAGCAGATCCCTGCGGTGCGCTCCCTTGCCACACCTCCTGGGGGAGGAAGGGGAGTCTCCCCGGATCTGCTGCTTATTGGGTCCCTGCTGGAGGAGCAGTGGCCCGACTGTGCCGTGGATCACGGTTTATGGCCACCCTGAGCTGAGGGCCCGCGCCTCGGCTCCATCTCTGCAACCGGCTTCCCTGCTCCGATCCCTGGGAGCTCTGCCGCACTCAGGTACCCCCAGTCTTTCTGTGACCCCAAGGGTCCTGAGACCACACTGTCCCACGAGGGTTCCACCCCCCACTTAGCCACCAGAGTGACGTCCCTCAGTGGAGCAGACTTCTAAAAGTTCCAATTTTATGCTCCGCGGCTCTATCACTTGCTGGTAGCGGCCGATGGAGGCCCCCTCCCCCGCCGTCTATCCTCCTGAATATCGCCTTGGATTCACTTCTCCACACGCACGTCCTACCTTCCAGAAAGTGGTCGCTTTTCTGTTCAGAGAGTTGTTGCTATTCTTTTCTTCGATCTCCTGTTGAGTTTGTAGGTATTCAGAATGGTTTGATCCCTATCCAACTGAATTCCTGAGACCAGATGAAATCCAGGTCTCCTACTCCTCCGCCATCTTGCTCCACCCCCCCATGGTCTGTATCTTGACTGAATGGATGTCTTTCTCTACAGTTATCTCAAAATTAAAAGCTTCATTAAAGTAAAATACAGGTCTTGGAAATCAGCCAGCCTTAGACTTCAATCCCCGCTCTGCCACTTATTAGCTAAATGACCCTGGGCAGTTTGTTAGCCCCCCTGAGCTTCTTTTCCTCATCTGAAAAATGGGGATCATAAAAGTCTCATGCTCACATTGTTTTGCAGGTGAATTAAGTGAGGTCATACATTTACAGAGCTTAAGAGCTAGTCTGTATCCAGCCTGCAGTTAAGAATCAGAGGCAGGGCCCACCCCGGTACACCTCAGGGTAAACCAGCGCTGGTGTTGAGCAGAGTTTGCCCATGTGTCTCAGTTCGTGCATGCTTAGTGTTGCAGTCATGGCTTTTATGGTGCTCCTAGGCCAGACGAAATCCTCAACACTTCTGTTTATTAACTAGTTAGGTCCAGACTACTTATAAGTATGTGCACCCTAAGAATTTAATAACTGTTTGAAAAAAAAAAGTACACATAAATTGAAAGAAACCATATTTAATTTTATTCTTAACTGCAATTACATACAGCGAAATATATGCCTCTCTTGGACTCCGCACAGCCTCTTAAGCCTCAGAATGGGATTGGACACCACTACCCTTGGTGTCTGTTCCATCTTGATCTTGATGCAGTACTTGGATTTAATCACATCAGTTGCCAAAACCAACTTTGCCAAAATATGATGTTATTCAAGGGGGAAAAATAGACACTAATGTTGAAATAGTGAGTTTCCTTATGCTGGTTCTTGCAGTGTCTGACAGATGTTAAATATTGCTGTTTTTCCCCTCAAAATTTAAAACATCTTCCAACACCCTTTGAGTTTGCTCTGATACCATAGGGCACTTTGGTGCATAGATTGCAAACTGCAGGAATCATGATTCATTCTGGCCTCTTTTCAAAGCAAAGTAGAGGAGACCCAGACAAAACATTACCCTCTAGGATCTTCCCAATTGGAGTGAGCCACCTGCTACTGGACATACTTGTGTCTCCAGGACAATAGCCTTTAGGGAACAAGAGTTATTTCCTCTGAATCAGCCAAGGCAGAGGAGATGATTACAAATGGATGCTGGAGGCGTGCCTGGGTGGCTCAGTCGGTTAAGCCTCTGCCTTCGGCTCAGGTCATGAGCTCAGAGTCCTGGGATAAAGCCCTGCATCCGGCCTCCACCCTCACTGAGGAGTCTTCTCCTTCTCCTTCTGCCCTGCCCCCATCGCACTCATGTTCTCTTTCTCTCTTTCAAATAAATAAATAAAATCTTTTAAAAAAAATGGATGCTGGACCATTTTACATGCTCTCTTTTGGATGCACTCTGTTGTGCAAGGCTCATTCCAGAGATAGTAAGCAATTCAGACAGTTCCTCTTCTCTCAAAATTAAATTCTAACATAAGCATCTAGAAGGTGACAAGTGTAGTCCTAGGTACTGGGGTCACAGAAGTTAGGCCTGCTCCCCAACCCTTGAGTAATGAGTATTAAAATCCATTCCACAGATGACAAGCAGCACGGTGTTATGGAAACCTTGCTGTCAGGAGACCTGAATTTCAGCCCAGACTCTGAGAAGTAGACTTGTTAGATCAGCCTTCCAGAGCCTCAGTTTCCATATCTGCAAAATAGGTGTTAACTCTGTGCGTAGCACCTTTACCCTCCCAGGAGCTAATGATGTAAATGAATGTAAATTCAGAGTCTTATGACCATCACATAACAAGCACTTATATTTGCCACTTTTTAAATCACTAATTATCAGTCTGTTTTGTCCAAGGGTGAAAAGATTTCCAGACAACAAAATGTATTTCTCATGCTTCTCAGAAGAGGTGGACCTATCAAGAGGGGAGAGGAAGAAAATTCTGGAGGGTTGTGTAGTTGGTGTTAATGAGAAGCTTGGGAGCGTACAGAGGGGTACTGCCCCAGGAGCCTCCTCCTCCTTTTGCAGACAGGAGAATAAATCCTTTGAAAGCTAAATTGATCTGCTCATTCCCTGTTCCTTTTTTCTCTCCGATATATCACTTGAAAGCAATCAACTTTCTTCCTCTGATTCTGGCTGTCACCCAGGGGCTGTTTTATCCAGCTAGTGCCGCGTGTGACGTTTTTTGTTTTTACTCCCAGCCCAAAAGCCTTTCCAAAGTCAAAGTTACTATTTCTTCACAGATGTTGTGTCATTCCAGGCATCAGTGATAGATGTCACTTCGTCGAGGTGGGTCTGATTGGAATCTCTCTCCAAGAAAGTGAGATGATAGGAAAGACCATAAAGCAGCTGTTAATTTCTCTCTCAAAGTGAGGAGGATTATGCACAGTGGTGGAAAGCCACTCTCTGGGTCCCCAGCCTAATTGTCTTGATTAACACGCTGCATGGACATCACAGGTGTAGCACATAATAGCTCTATAAGATTTTCCTAGCCAGCCCAGTTAAAACCTGTCATTGAGCCAAGAACTAACAGTGTGTGGATCATAATGCCAAAAGTCAAAACGAGTTCTCTAAATAATAACTGCTTGCATTTCTAGGACAATTTACGGTTTCAAAGCACATTTACCCTTCCTTTACTTAATTTTCTCCTCCTGTGGAAGGCAGGCAGTTGAGGTGGGGAACCCAACATTTGGAGAGATTTCATGACTTATCAATTACAGGACACCGGTAATTGTACCAGACTGCTCATGACAAAGATGAGTCCTTAAAGAGTTTTCTCCTGTCCGTATGGCAAAAACTAACATGTCACTTAACAACTTAAAAATGCTTCTGTAGTTACTTTCTTATCCGATCTCCTGGGATAGCACTGTGAATCCAGCCTTTATTATCCCATTTTTATGCACACACAAAAAAGCTCAAAACCATGGAATATTAGTTGAAGTCCTGTGTTTTCTTTTAGAGTTGAAGAAGCTATGGTTTGGGGGAGGTTCTGTCACTTGCTCAAGGGCGTATGGTAGAACAAGTGTGAGAACCCAGGCTTGCAGACTGGGACCCAGCCTTCCCACCCACCCTTCCACACATGCTCTCAGGCGCAAGGTGCATCTTAGAGTTAGAGGCAGATGAGACAGGGTATTACTCCATTACTCTGATGGCCACAGGGCCCAGCTCTGAACGACTGAAAGGTTTTGGTCAATGATTGATTTTTCCACTGAATTGGGAATGGGTAGTTTATATTCTAAACTGAGTATAAACTTGACCCCCTAGTCTCTTAACTGCCTGAGCTCTGTGGTGCTGACCATGTGTTTGCTGAAGCTACCTTTGTTGGTTTACAGGCCACCCACCAGAGGCCCAGCAATGCATTTAAAGAACCCGAGTGGCTGTGAATTGTCATGAAGGCAGAGGATAAATGTCTTAGCAGACAAGGCAGGCGAGGAAGTTGACAGACAGCCTGCCTACAGGAAAAAAGAGCTCTAAGCTCTTCTCGATCAGAACCACAGTTTCTTGCAGTAAAATGTGGTGTTCTTTATTTCTCAGAGATGAGGAATGAGGAGGAAGCCCTCTTTGGCTCTTCTGATGGTTTTTTTAGGTTAACAGAGCCCCTGAGTACAAATGGTTGCCTGGCCCCTGTCCCAGGCCTGACGGAGCACACAGGATGGCTCCCTGGTGACAGGTGTGAGGGTAGGAGTGGAGTTTCACATTTCTCACTGCTGGAAGGGCAGTGTTTTCCACCCATTGTTCATTCTGAAAGCTCTCTTCAGCCCCAGCCTGTGTGTTCTCACTGGAGGAGGGAAGAGAATGAATTCTGTGTTCCCTATGGTACATTGAAGCCTAGGGCCAGGTTCCTTTAATCTAAAGAGCCAAAAATGATGATTTCCTCAAGAGCAAATGGCTCCCATTGCCTCTTTGGCTGCAGCGTATCTGTGTCTGCTCCACCATTCCATCCTGAAATCTGGGGTGCTGCGAAACTAGCCAAGTCAACCACGTCCCAACGCAAATAGCTTCTTTCGTTTAAAAAAAAAAGGAATCACAGTTGGAGGTGGGAGAATAGCCTTGTGTTCTGTACTATTTTGTTTCAGATTTTTAAATATTATAAAAAGGAAAAAGAAGCAGGTATCTATGTAAATACATAAGTATTTATTTATGAATGAGTATATGTGTCTGTAGACAGATAAAAAAGAATATTTGCCATTTTTATAAAGACGTTCCCAAGCATGATATGAATAAATCTTCACTTGGCTTAGCTTAATGCAGTTGAATTGATTTCTGCCTGCTAACCTGTGATTCCCTCTCAGTGGGGAAGAATTGATAAGATCAGTCAGGCCCACTTTTGCACGTCATTGGGACTGGTTTTAATCTTGGTAATCCAGCTGCAGATCACTCAATATGGAGGCAGATTGATTGGCAGCCATGTTGGCTGGATGACTTGATGACAACATTTAGGGCACATTTTAGCTTATGATGTGGTATACATACAGTTCCTTGTCCTTTGGGCTTCATCGTGTGGCGTCTGTTTTCCTTGTCCTGTGAAGAGCCTGTTGGAATGAAGCATGGGAAAATCAACTTGACAGGAAAGAGAATGGAAATAAGTTTTAAGCAGTATCAGAAAGGAAATTTTAAAAAAGTAAAGCACTGTAGAGCCTTAGCACTTGGAGAGGTTTGCATCAGGTTAGGCTTGGGGAAGCAGGCATTTAGCCCAAAAGTAAAGAATGCCCTCGGAGCCACTAGGTTAAAATTCATACCATCCCCCTCTCATTAGGCACATAGGATCTGCCTCCCCCTTTACTTCTTTGAAAACGGTACCTCGTCTGCATCACAACTGGGGAGAGTCCTAAACATGGTGTCTTCTGGTAGCCTTGTGTGGGACTTTTATGCATTTTAAACAAAATCACGTATGCAGGGATAGTATGAATCCCGACTCACCTCCCCCCCCCTCCGCCCCACCTGGCCCTTGTAGCCCAACAGACATTGAAAACTCCACTAGAATGTACTGTTGGTAGAGGAAGAGGAAAGGAAGAGAATTCTTCCTCCATCGCCCAGCCATTCATTTCCTACCAATTAATAAGTCACGCCAATCTTCAGACCACAGCCCGCTGTTGAAGAGGACTCAGACAATATAAACGGAATGCTTAGAATGGAACCCGATTCGCGTATGACTGTGTTAATTCATGAGACCTGCTGTAACAAAGTACCATGAACTTTGTCTCAGCGTGGTTTAGACAACAGAAATTTATTATGTTATGGTTCTGGAGGCTGGAAGTCTGAGATCAAGGTGTTAGCAGGGTTGGTCACTTCTGAGGGCTGTGACAGAGAAACTGCTGCCTGCCTGTTTGCTAGCTTCTGGTGACGGACTGTCAATCTTTGGCGTTCCTTGGCTTGTAGATGCATCATCCTGATGGCTGCCCAAGTGTTCACATGGCGTTCTCCCCCTGTGCGGATCTCTCTGTCCCAATTTCACCTTTTTATGAGGATACCAGTCATATTGGATTAGGGCCCACCCTAATGATCTCATCCTAACTATTTATATCTACTATGACACTATTTTCAAATAAAATCACAATATGGGGGTCAGGACTTGAACATATGAAAGGGGGTCAAATCAACCCGTAACAATTACTATTACTTATTATTACGTGTTAATCATCATTTGATTCTTAGCTTTTCATGATTTCCTCTAAACTTTGAATCTGCTCTCTCTATACTACACATTAAAATTTCCAAAAAAAAAGAGTGAGGAAATTGGAATATCACCACATAGTGTGAATATCTTCTGGTAGCACTGGCTGAAAAATTGTGTCCACCATGTCAGGACATTTGTGGTCCTGATAAAAGGAACCAAGACAATTGGCCAGCCCAATCCAGCAAAGCAGCAGAGCTAATCATTAGTTACACCCGAAGCCATACAGAGTTTTGGCAATCTCTCCAACCTTAAGATTCTGGTGTCCTCCCACAGTGAGTAGGCAGCAGCCTGCCCAAACCTCACCAGATGGTGTGGAGTCTCCCGTGCCCCTGGCGTCATGCACATTTTAGATTTATTAAAACGCCCATGAAAAAAGAAATCCCCTTTGGAGCAATAAAGTCCCAAATCCAGCAATTTCCTGCAGTATCATAGCAAAGTCCCCCCGGCTGTTGTTGAGATGGTAGGCCAGTAATTCTTCAAAACGGTTTTCTTCTGACATGTACACAACATTCTCCTTTGTAAGAACCTGAAGGTTTGATTCCTCCAGAGCCCATTACATAGACAGATTGGCCCCTAAGATAATTACAAGAAGATAGTCTAATGAGCTCGATTAAGGAAATCCCATTACCTCCATGAAGAATCAGCAGTGAAATGCAAACCCAGACAAGTCTCCCTCCACAAAAAATAGTTGCTTACCTAGAGCATAGAAACAGCATTCAGTCCACCAGTTTATATTTGGAAACTAGGCTGATATTGATCTGTCAAAACAGGATCATTGAACTAGAGTATTTTTACTCCACTCTGTTTCAAAAGAATTTAGGATGACATACAAGGGTGTATCAAATATAACATTTTAGAATAAATTAAAAGTGGGGGACCTAAAATTGTAGTCTTGTTACTGGAAGCCAATTTTCCAGCAGAGGCAGGACTGGCAGCTGTAGAAAACCCAGCCTTTCCTGATCTGACATGATCCTCAGAGCCCTGGGGATTGCTCCCCACCCCCTGAGAGAGACAACCCCTTGGGTTGTTATTAATAACCTTAGCTATTGATTCCTCTGGCATCTAGATGGGTAAGAGGGTGAAAAATTCCCAGGTGTATGAGGAAATAGCTGTCCACAAGGATGCCCTTAGTGGTTTCATCCTCTTTTCTCAGAAAGATGGGATTTGTATGGATATATAACATTGTCAGCTCATAATTTATGCTGCTTCCCTTCCCCTGCCACTGTTACCTCCAACTTCAGATTTTAAGCATATTTTTTAAAAGTGTATATGAAAATGTTTTGGAAGATGGGAAAAAAATCACTTTTGCTGAATCACTAAATGAAAAATTAAGAGGCTGTATTAAGCTCACCTCTGCCGCATGCCCTCTTAGTGTCTGCAACACATACATATATGGAGAAGAAAGTTGCTTGCTAGTTTCGAAACTTTCTTACTGGAAGTGCCTCACCATTATTGACTAAGTATTTTCAAAATCCCGGTGGTGAGCATAAGAGTTACCTGGCGAGTTTGTAAGTTGCAGATTCAAACTTTGGATTCCTTAAAGAGTCTGATTCGGTAGAACCAGGGCTGGACCCAGGAATCTGCATTTTTGTGGCTGTTTTGTTTTGTTTGTAGGTGATTATGATCTTCATGGCCTATGAAATACTAATGAGTACTGTGCTGTCCTATGGCCATCATCATCTTTTTTTTGCATTTTTTTATCCTACCATTCTTACTTCAAAATGGAATTTTTCCCCAGGTGTGATGCCTAGAAAAGCAAAGCATGCTTATTATTTTTCAAAAAGTTAGACAATGTAAGAAAAATCCTCAATATTCTGCCATTGAGGCAGAATTAACATAAAATTTTAATGAATATCCAGCAAGAAATGTTTTGTGTGTGTGTGTAATTTCTATCATTTAAAAATACTGTTTCAAGTTTGCAGACCCAAATTCGTGAAAGAGAAAGGGAGGGAGGTGACTTCCACAAGATCTTTCTCTTCCAGTAATAACAACCAGTACCTTATCTTCCTTGGGTTCTGGGCCTCTAAGGGCCCTTCATTTACAGCGGCTGTTGGCAGTGGTGACTTCACAGCTCCCTATAGCTCTACTTAGAACAGGTTTCTTGAAGGGCTGGTAGCTGTTGATTGCTAACTCAAAGACATGAGGGAAATTGCTGTACCATCTCCAAGATTCTTTTCTCTTTTATTGCACACACCGTCTTCCCACCATAGAACTGGTCTCTTTTACCCCTTCTCCATCTTCTCCATTTGGAAATCCACATCTGCCCTTCATTTTGCTGCCTTTGGTGTGAACTGTCCTCAAGCAGGTGGCCTCTGAGAGGTCTTCCCTAGCTACAGCAGGCTCTAAAACCACATGTTCCAAGGTTCTCCATTTATTCAGTGCTTCATAATGATTGTGAGGTCTTACCTCTCTGAGAATCTCAAGAAAGTGATGAACCCTCACTCCTGAAAACTTGTACATATCTATACCCAAATTTTTGCATGTAATTTCAGGAGGTCCAGGGAATCTAAGTTAAGGACCCCTCTGATAATACATCCTCAGCAGACTGAGTCCCCTCAAATCTACCAAGGATTCCTACAGACATCATTCATGAAATTAAGTATTGAGCATCATTTATCCAGTAGATACTGTATTGGAGCACTGGAGATACAAAGAGAAATAAGATAGGAACCTTGTCTTAAGGCTGTCACTATAATGGTAGAGGTATATAGACAAACAGTGGCCACAGAATGTGAGAAGTACCATAATGAAACAAGGCAAGCACTATAATGTTCTTAAAGCATAATTCTCACTTCTTTCCTTAAACCCTGATGTCTCCTCTTGTTGTTGTCCATGAAGATCTTCCTCATGAACCTCAAGCTTACTTCTCCAGTATCATCTGGACACACCTCTTTCTTTTGCCCCGCCCTGGCAATTCATGCTCCTATTACATTAAAGTCTCTATTGGTCCCCAAATGTGCCCTACTCTGTGGGTCTTAGGAGCTGTCACCTCTGCCTGGTATATTTCCCTCCTCCATCCTTTGCCTTTTGGTCTGGCTTTTTTTTTTTTTTTTAAGTATTTGTTTGTTTGTTTGTTTGAAAGAGAGAGCAAGAGTGGAGGGGAAAGGGAGAGAGACAGACAGGGAGAAGAGATTCCCTGGTGAGCAGGGAACCCAACATGGGGCTCGATTCCAAGATCCTGAGATCATGACCTGAGCCAAAGGCAGACCCTTAACTAACTGAGCCACCCAGGCGCCCCTTTGGTCAGGCTGATTTTGATTTGTCCTTTACTACCAGACTTTGGATGCTTTCTCCAGGGAGCTTCCCCTGATACCCTCAAGTTCAAGTTAGATGCTTCTCCTGCCTATTACCATAGTACTCTGTACTTATCCTTATTTTTGTTTCTATCATACTATACTACGTTTACCTCCTCACCTGTCCGTATTCCTCAGCAGACATGATATCTTCAAGGGCAGAGACTAGCATATTCATAGTTCTAGTGATACTGGCTAATGCATAATAGTTAATAAATTTTTGAATGAATTAATTTACTAATTAATCAATTTAATAAAAAACCCTCAACAGAATTAGTTACAAGGCTTTCAAATATAAGTCAGAATGGAGAGCCCTCCTTCCTCTTTATTCTCTAAGAAATGCTTTCTACAATTAGAACTTCAACAGTGTCTGAACAAGCCACTCTTTGTCCATGAGGAATCTGACTCTTGGTTACTTGGTACACATAGAAGCAGGAACAGAGTTGGGCCAGTTAATTAAGAGATGATCACCTGTCATTTACTTAGCACTCTGTAAAATACTTTGGGGAGTAAAAATTTATGAGTTCCTTCCTTAAGAACCTCATGTTGGGAACACAAGAGCTCCCTGTGGGGAATCTGGATAGTATATAACTTACTCCCAAATTATGTAATACAGATTATAAAATGGTGTTTATAGTCATTTCCAGCTCAGTCTTTCTGAGAATCTCAGGTTCTTAATAGCACTTCACTGTATTAAACACTCCCATGGCATTTCCAAACCAGACGGGGGGGGTGGGTTGGGGTGGGAATCATGTGTTAATGACTTTGCATGTGTGAGGTTGAGCATAATTCGCCTTTCTGAGTAGGTATCCAACAACTATTTGTTAAACCAAATACCATCAAAGGAGAGGGAGACACCAATAATTATGACACCTGGATGAAGAGTTTCACATCTATAAATGATTTGACCAGGATGAAAGGCTTGTATATTTAACAAGTATTGGGGGGTCACCACATGTTGCGTTAGGGGCTATGACAGACTCACAAGAATTAAGGTGACATCACTAAAAGCCTACAGCTTCAAAATCAGGTGTACCTGGGCCGCCTGGCTGGCTCAGTCAGTTGAGCGTCTGCCTTCAGCTCAGGTCATGATCCTGGGGGTCTTGGGACTAAGCCCCGTTTTGGGCTCCCTGCTCAGTGGGGAGTCTGCGTTTCACTCTCTCTCTCTCTCAAATAAATAAAATCTTTAAAAAAATCAGGCATACCTGATTCAAATCCTAGCTCTACTGCAGGTTTGTTAAGTAACTTTCCATTCATTCCATCGATACTGTTGAGTCATGTTCTAGACAAGGCAGTGTGCTAAGTGTTGAAGAGACAACATTAAATATTTCCTGTAATTTTGGAGCCTTCAGGGGCACCTGGGTGGCTCAGTCATTCAGCGTCTGCCTTCAGCTCAGGTCATGATCCCAGGGTCCTGGGATCGAGTCCCACATCAGGCTCCCTGCTCAGCAGGAAGCCTGCTTCTCCCTCTCCCACTCCCCCTGCTTGTGTTCCTTCTCTCACTGTGTCGCTCTCTGTCAAATAAATAAAATCTTAAAAAAAAAAAAAAAACTTGGAGCCTTCACTCACTTTCCTTGGTTTCTTCTGCTGTAAGGTGGGGCTGACAATATTTTCTAGGAGAGCTACTGGAAGGACTACATGTGACGTGTATGAAAATGCTCAGTACATGCTTGGCAGGTACTAGATACTCAATAAATGTCACTAGAAAACACAGTTCTTATAATGTAGTAGGAGAGTAGAACATAATATAGTCAGGACAAGACAGTGAACAGAATGCAGCTGGAGCTCACTGGCTAAGATGTCAGCCCTGATACCTATTGAGCCCTTGAAATGTGGCTAATCCAAACTGAGACATGCTCTAAGTATAAAAGACACACCAGGTTTTAATGACTTAGTATGAAAAAAGACAGAAAGAGGGAGTCTGCTTCTCCTCTGCACCCTCCCTCTGCTTGTGCTTTTGCTTACACTCTCCCTCTCAAATCAATAAATAAAATTTAAGAAAAAAGAAAAAAGACAGAGAACTCACTAATATTTTTTCATTCATTACATTTTGAAATCATAGTATTTTCACTAAGCTTGGTTAAATGTTGAATTCTACCTGTTTCTTCTTCTGAATGTTGCTACTAGAAAATTTACAATTACTTCTCTTGGGCAGTACTGGGCTTGAGACTAAGTTGCTGATTTTAAAAAATGCCCAAAGTGACCTGGAGGTGTGTCCTATGGGGTGGTGACGGAGCAGGGATGAGAACACAAAGCTGCAGTCCTGATTTCCTAGCCTCGTGGTACTTTCAGTAGTAATTACCAGACTGTACCAGAGCCACGACATTCTAATCCACTTTAGCTCATATACCGCTTGTGAAACGTCCCTACCTACCCATGTAGGAAACAGGGTGGTGCCCGGGTGGGGAAAAGCTGGCAGACATGTCCTCGCTTCTCACAGAGGATGCTAGCGCTGACTTCGTCATTTGGAAGCCGTGTAAATGCAGTGAGCTTTAAACAGATGAGGTTTGGATGTCAGGATTATTCTTCCTGTGTGATCTTGGGCAGGTTACTTAATCTCCCTGAGCTTCGGTGTCCTCATTTATAAAATGGTGATGATAATAGTAACTGTATAAGTCTGCTCAGGCTGCCATAGCAAAATACCAGAGGCCGGGTGGCTTAAGCAACAAGAATTTATTTCTCACAGCCTGGAGGCTGAGAAGTCCAAGGTCGAGGTGCTGGCTGGTTCACTTCCCCAGCAAGGACTCTCTTCTTGGCTTGCAGGTGGCTACCTTCTCGCCATGTCCTCATGTGGCAGAGAGAAAGCAGGATCTTTGGTGTCTCTCTTTTTAGGTCATTTTACTTTCTTTTTCTTTTTCTTTTTTTTTTTTTAACACTGATGTATGGTTGACATACAATGTTACTTTAGTTTCGGGTGCATAACATAGTGATTTGACAACTCTCAACATTATGCTATGCTCACCACAAGTGTAGCTACCGTCTGTCCCCATACAGCGCCATTACAATACCATTGACTATGTTCCCCATGCTGTCCCTTTCATCCCCATGAGGTATTCATTCCATAATTGGAAGCCTGCACCCTGCCCCTCCTCTTCCTCCCTTTTGCCCATCCACCACCCTCATACCCCAGCCAGCAACTACCAGTTTGTTCTCTGTAATTATGGGTCTGTTTCTGCTTTTTTGGTTTTTGTTGATTTGTTTTTTAGATTCTTCATGTAAGTGAAATAATACAGTATTTGTCTTTCTCTGTGTGACTTACTTCACTTAGCATAATACTTTCTAGGTCCATCCATGTTGTCACAAATGGCAAGATTTCATTCTTTTTTTGTGGCTGAGTAGTATTTCATTGTGTGTGTGTGTGTGTGTCTTTATCCATCCATCAGTGGGCACTTGGGTGGCTTCAGTATCTTGACTATTGTAAATAGTGCTGCAATAAACAGAGGGGTGCATATATCTTTTTAAAGTAGTGTTCTCATTTTCTTTGGGGAAATGCTCAGTAGCAGAATTATTAGATTGTATGATATTCCTATTTTTAATTTTTTGAGGACCCTCCATAGTGTCTTCCACAGTGGCTGTCCCAGTTTGCATTCCCACCAACAGTGTATGAGGCTTCCTTTCTCTCCACATTCTCACCAACACTTGTCATTTCTTGTGTTTTTGATACTAGCCATTCTGACAGGCGGGAGGTGATATCTCATTGTGATTTTCATTTGTATTTTCCTGATGGTTAGTGATATTGAGCATGTTTGACATCTATGTCTTTGGAAGAATGTCCAAGTCCTCTGCCCATTTTTTTAATTAGATTGTTTGTTTGCTTTCTTGGTGTTGAGTTGTATAAGTTCTTCATATATTTTGGATATTAACCCTTTATTGGGTATATCATTTGCAAACATCTTGTCCCATTCGTTAGGTTGTCTTTTCATTTTATTGATGGTTTCTTTCCCTATACAAAAGTTTTTTATGTTGACATAGGCCCAATAGTTTATTTTTGGTTTTGTTTCTCTTGCCTCAGGAGACATATCTAGAAAAATGTTGCTACGACTGATATCAAAGAAATGACTGCCTGTGCTCTCTTCTAGGATTTTTATGGGTTCAGGTCTCACATTTAGGTGTTTCACCCATTTTGCATTTATTTTTGTCTATGGTGAAAGAAAGTGGTCCAGTTCCATTCTTTTGCATGTGGCTGTCCAGTTTTCCCAGCACCATTTATGGAAGAGACTATATTTTCCTGTTTGTATATTCTTGTCTCCTTTGTTGTAGATTAATTGACCATATAAGTGTGGGTTTATTTCTGGGCTCTCTATTCTGTGCCAGTATCTGGTATCTCCTCCTGTGAGGGCACTAATCCCATCATGAGGGCCCCATCCTCACGACCTTATCTAAACTTGACCACCTCCCGAAGACCCCACTTCCAAATGCCATCACATTGTGGGTTAGGGCTTCAACGTAGGAGTTCAGTTCAAAACAGTAACTGAAGCACTGGATTGTTGTGAGGCCTGAAGGATCTAATGCACGTGAAGAACGTGGCATGGTGTGAATGCTCAGTTGCTGGTATTGCTGCTGTCACGTCTGTTTTTTGTTTTTTTTTTAATTTTTTATTGTTATGTTAATCACCATACATTACATCATTAGTTATAGGTGTAGTGTTCCATGATCATTGTTTGTGCATGACACCCAGTGCTCCATGCGGAATGTGCCCTCTTTAATACCCATCACCAAGCGAACCCATCCTCCCACCCCCCTCCCTCGTCTGTTTTGTTTAGTGATATATCTTCCTCTCCAGAACGATGCCTCCCACATATTTGGTGTTCAATAAATATTTGTTGAATTAATGAAATAATTCATCATCATCACATCAAGCAATGACTAATTATTCCATTTGCTGAGATTCCAGTGTTACCAAGTAGAATCCTACTTCTGTCACCCTCAAGGCCATGCCTCTGAATGTAGGTCTGAGTCCTGTAAGGATGACCAGGTCTACTGAGAATGGGCCGTTCAGATGACTAAATTGTCTCGTGCTTTGACATTAATGCCCTCCGAGTTGACTCCACCCTGAGGCCACTCCTTAGCCAGCCAGCAATGCTCATGGCTCTGTGTTCCCCTAATCCTTTCCATCTCTCCAATATATCCAACCATGAGACTCCTTTTCCCCATCCAATTTAATAGTATAAAACCTGCTCTGATTTAGAATCTCTTTCACAGCTAATCGAAACTTGCAGCTTTCTATTAGCTGTTCATATTTGCTCTAAGCCCAAGCTGAGGCATCTGGGATTATTATGTAATAACTTGGGCTCATTTCTGGTCAGTATATACCATCCCTTTCCATTCTGCAAATCCCCTTGGGCTGCTCTTTCTGTTTGCAGGGGGTGAGAGAAGTAGTTGGAAGGGCTGTGGCTGGAGGGTTGGGGATGGGAGGAGTGTTTGCTATGAGTTATTATCCCACACTTACCAGTATTAAACTGGATTTGACAACCCATAGCCTAGGATTTAAATGATCTAAATCCTTCTTCATGTGGCAGCCTGGTTTCCCTTCCTATTTATTGTGCTACCCAATTTATTATTAGCAGCACACTCGGAGGCTTTGGTGTGTGGTGCTTTCACAGTCAAGTGATTTATACAAATAATGAAAAAGATGAGGGTTCCCAGCAATGAGATCCAAAGCCGCTCCCCCCTCCCTTGCCTCTCATCGGTTCAGTTCACCTCTCACATGTGAACCCTTGGCCCTCTTACTTCCTCTGCTTGCAAATACATCCTCAGCTTCCTTTGGGACCTGAGAAGGAAAGGCAGGGAGCAGGTAGGGTGGTGAGAGCCGTGATCTGATTCCAATAATCGGTATTGGGTCTTTATATGGGAGGTACTGTGCAAACCCTTTCCATATATTGTAGGATTTCAGTTGTCACACCATACCTTTGAGTTAGGCATTGATTTTCATCCCACGTGGTAGCTGAGCAAGTAGACACGTTGCCTCTCAGTCTACTAGAACAGGCA
Organism: Mirounga leonina; assembly: GCF_011800145.1. Taxonomy (NCBI): domain Eukaryota; kingdom Metazoa; phylum Chordata; class Mammalia; order Carnivora; family Phocidae; genus Mirounga; species Mirounga leonina. The sequence continues at coordinate 29,825,105 of NW_023270426.1, read as the reverse complement.
GAGAGTGGGAGAAAGAAGGATTGGAGGCTGGGAGGGCAGGGTAGTATGTGGCCATGGGATCAGAGGGAATACTGATACTGACAGGATAGCAGGTAAGCACGTGACCTTTGAAATCAAGCAGACCTGGGGTGAGAATTCCAGCTCTTTCACCTATTAGCTGTGGGACTCTGAGCATGTAACCATTCCGTGCCTCAGTTTCTTCATCTGTAAAATGGGGCTAGTGGAGTACCAACATAAGTAATTTGGAGGAGCAAGTGAGATACCACACTCAATACATTTCTCCATCTATTAAAAGGGGGAATAATAATAGTACCTAATTCATTTACCTTAGCAACAACCCTATGAGGTAATATGTATAAACCCCTTAAAACAGTGCTTGGGAATGCTTATGTACATTAGCTGTTGTTACCACTGCTCCTACTGCTTTTACTGCTAGTCCCACCATCGCCACTACTATTACTACTATTATTGTTGTCATGATTGAAAGTAAATCCAATACAGAAGATCAGTACTATCCAACCAGTATGTTGCAAAGACCTTGAGGTAGGGCCCTGGCAAGCAGAATTCACCCATGATAGTAATTATAACTTATACTGCTATGAGAACAAGGGTCTGTGCGTGTGTGTGTGTGCGTGCGTGTGTGTGTGTGTGTATGTGTGTATGTGTGTTCCTGCTTTACTTTCCCTGCCCCAGATCTATGCCTGCCCTTCTCAACCTGGATGCCAACTCCAGGCTTGCCGATGGAGGTTTGCTCTAAAGCTCTAGTCCAGACTTAGAAAGAGCAGCCTTGGGCGCCTGGGTGGCTCCGTTGGTTAAGCGACTGCCTTCAGCTCAGGTCATGATCCTGGAGTCCCTGGATCGAGTCCCGCATCGAGTCCTGCATCGGGCTCTCTGCTCGGCAGGGAGTCTGCTTCTCCCTCTGACCCTCTCCCTTCTCATGTGCTCTCTCTCTCATTCTCTCTCTCAAATAAATAAATAAAATCTTCAAAAAAAAAAAAAAAAGAACAGCCTTCACTCAACGACTCAGTATCCTATCGTCTTGTCTCTCTGGTCTTTTAAGCCTTGGTATGTCCACTTTATTAGGCCATATGTTTCTTGCTGAAAACCAAATGTTGATGGATGGGCTCTAGAGAAGTTATTCCTTTATTTAAAATATGGGGCAAAGGTGGCTCTGTTGGGAGCATCTGCTGCATTGAAACTAGACAGCTGTCCCCCCTCCAGTTTCATATCTTGCAAAAATATTTGTTGACATTGACCTCAAGTAAACTTCAGCAATCCTGTAAATGCCATTATAATTTTTTGTACCACCCAGCCCTGTGCTTTGGAAATACATTTTATCCCGTGTTGCCATATAACTTGCACTGAATGTGCTACTTGCTACTTGTCTATGGTTTATAAAGTATGAAACAGTGGCCCCACTGATAGACATTTGTAAGGGAAGCAATGCCAAGGGCTCACAGTGGCCTGGAAGTCCAAATTGGGCCCAGACTTTCTCCCATATCCTATACTTAGAGCCAAGAGTAATGAGGAGTACTTCAAAATGATTTTTATGGTATGTATATGTCAGTAATTTACAGGCACCGAACAGAGCTTTCAACACAACTTGGCTTTGCTGAAGCGGTGGTAGCAGAAAATGGGCTTTAGAAACCATTTTCGTAGGTTAACTGTGTGGTCGTGAGCGAGTTATGTACTTTCTAAGCCTCGATCAAGTTCCCCAGCTGTAAGTTTGTGTAGGAGTAGAACCAATCTTGTAGTATGCTTGAGGATGAAATGAAAGGATAGATTTAGACTCTGTAGCCCCATTCCTGACTCAAAGTACTCAAAGAAGTGCTAGTTCTTAGTACTTTTGCATATTTCTGAACTTTTTTTTTTTTTTTTTTAAGATTTTACTATTTGAGAGAAAAAAGAGCACGAGCCTGGAGGTGGCGGGGTGGGGGGTGTGGGGACAGAGGGAGCGGAAGAAGCAGACCCCTCCCCCAGCAGGGAGCCTGATGTGGGGCTCAATCCCAGGACCCTGAGATCATGACCTGAGCCGAAGGCAGCTGCCTAACCAACTGAGCCGCGCAGGCTCCCCCGAACTTGTATTTAGTAAATTTTATCGATGTTGTCTTTAGTGGTGATTATAGTGTGACGGTGGTGGTGTTAGGAATGCTACTATGCAATGTAATAACCATCAATTTTATTATTCTTGTTTTAGGAAATCTTTTCTCTTTCCCCTTCTATGTCTGCAAGGTTGCTCTTCATCCTTTATTTCAAGGCCTGAGTCGCTGTGGAAATTCCGAATCCTGCCTCCTTTCTATTTCTGTCTGTCCTCCCTGTCTGTCAACTGTCACTTGGTTTTCACTTTCACTCTGCAGAGGAGCGGGAGTTTCTGTGAGTTTGGAGCTGAGAGCGTGGGGCACCACACAGAGTATTATCACTCAGCGCTGCTGGGGCATTTGTGTTAAGCGGGACTTTGCAAACCTTTTCATGACTGTATGTTTGTTAAAATTCTTTTTTCTCTTGTGGTCGAGAGACGTTATTGAAATTCTGATTCTCCTACTGAGCCCTGCGCTGAGTGGCTTACCTCTGACCTTTCACCGTAACTGAGAAACAGAATAAATGAATGATGATTTCAGCTGCCTCCTTCTCTCCCCAAGTAATGAATGAGTCAGCATCAGGGACTTTGCCAGGAGGCCTGAGTCAGAAATATCCCTGCAATCCATCAAAAATCTCCACAAAAGGTTGTTTTTAAACAGTAAATGAGGAAAGAGTCCTTGGACCTTATCTTAATCATCACATCAGTGGGAGATATTTATGGTTCTAACTTTGTGGGAGAAAAGAAAGCTACAGCCTACGATATGGATAGATGAGTTGGAAGTCATTGTGAGATGATAAACTTCTCATGGAGGAAAGAAAGACAAAAAATCTCAATGAACATACACACACTGCCCCACCCCCCATCTTTGTCCCTCACGTCCCATTTCTTCCCCCTGTCTTTCTAACCTTTATTAAAGACTCATCAGATGCCAAGCCTGGTGCTAGCTCCTTTATTTGCATTATCTCACTGAATCCTCACAACTAAGCTATAAAACAGGCAAGATTTTCTTCACTGTTTACCGAGGAGGAAATTGGGAATAAGAGTGACTGACACTCCCAAGATCTTACAGTTAATATGTGGCAGAACTGTGCTTTGACCCCAGGTCCATCTGACTTCAAAGCCCAAGCTCTTAATTACTCAGTTATCCTCTCTGGGAGGCCAGGGAAAATGAAGAGGGAGAGGAGAATATTCAGAAATGCAATTTGACCTTCTCTCTGCTATCTGAGATGCTAATTATTTAGCAGCAGATATAGTATGGTATAAAGTCTCTGGCAAAATAATTTTATTTTTCTGCCAAGTACTATAAAAAGAGAGCCCCTAAACAGATACCGCAAGACCCTGCAAAGTCCCAGCAGCAGACTGTGTTCCTGGGGATGCACTGAACAGCAAGGACCCAGCCATCCTGCAGGTTTTGCAGACATTTACAATGCCGGTAATTACAATAATTACATCTACCTGAAAGTGCCCTGTTCTCCCTCCATCCATTCTAGCTAAGCTGGAGCACAGTCTGCCATCAGGGATGTCTTTGTGATATGTATGATATTTTACTTATGAGAAGATTAGCAAAGTATGATTGTTGGGCAATTGGAAAAGGACCCGGCTGGCCTGCCTGTAGCTCTGGCAGGAAGACACATCTAATCTGTGTTTTTCTTTCCAAACTCACACCTTGGAAGCGCCTAGAGCTTTCTCCCTCCCCCTTTCCACTAAGTGCCTCAAAGACCTCATCAGTTTCTTCTGAAAATGCAGAGACTGTCTCTGCCTGCATTTCATGATCAGACTCCCCATGACTCTTCAGGCTGTTCTTTCTAATGATGAAAGTTAATCTTACACACATGTTGGAGCATGACTTGGTCCAGTTGGGAAGGGCAGGAGAGCAGTGTTAACCAGCAGGCTCTGGAGTCCAGCAGACCCAAAGGGATTGGTTAACTCTGAGATACGGGGTGTGGGAAGAACATGATCTCTGAGCCCCATTCTGTGCCTTGATGAAAACAAACAAACACACTTCCACTTTTCACTGCCTAGTAAGTAATAATTCTTGTTACTAACTATGGAAGAAGAGTCTCATTTCCAAATATTCCATGTATGGGAGTCATGCAGTAGGACAGATAATGCTGGAGGTTAAACCTTTTTTTCCTTCCTAATTCTGAACTCTAAGAGATAACAGTCATTAAATCAATGTCTTTCTCCTCCATCTTTGTTTTCCTTTTGTTCAGAGTCATTGCATTTTTTTAAGTGAGCTATTTTGTAATACTCAAAATTATACGTGCCCATTACAGAAAACTGAGACATTTATCTCAACGAGGCAAAAGCAAAACTTAAAGCCTTAGAATCTTATACACTGAGGCTTCATACACTTCCTTCCTGTCCTTTTTTATTTAATGAGTATGTTTACCATAGTTGAGGGGATCCACAGTCTTTGCAATGAAGGGAAGTGTCTCTGAGCTAATACACCGAGAGCTTGTTCTGGCCACTGTGTTCTCTGGAGTGAAATTTAGTCTACAGTTAGTGGATTTTGTATTTCCTCAAAGGTACTTTAGAAAATGAGTTCCAAGAGGGCCCCTTTGTAGAGCCACCTCACAACTGGAGTATGTCAGTTTCCAGCACTAAACCTTACCCCCAGTCCTCCGGCATTTGGTCCCTTGTGGAAACATCTCCCTGAACCAGAGCCATAGTATATGTTAGAGTTAGAAGGACATGTACTTTACTTTGTTCACACATCTACTTAGCCACAAAACATGCTTTTCCTTTTGGAATCTGGAATTTTATATAGCTATCCTGGGCATCCTGCGGATTGCCCAGGATTTATGAACATAATGGACTTTGGGTCATTTATACAGCAAAGGAGACTGGGAAACACTTCATAGTTTTCTTAAGTGAGATCCCAGGAGCCTGAGATTCAGAACCTTGTAGTTGTTAAGACGCTGACTCAAGGACCGCACTGTCCAGATTTGAAGCTTGCCTCCACTACTAAGTGGCTTTAGGATGTTAGGCAAGTGACCTAGCTTTCCTCAGCCTCAGTTTCTTTCTATGTTAATTAAAATAATATACCAACTTGTAGATGTGTTGTGACAATCACGTGGGTTCATGCATATATGGTGCTTAAAAGAGTGCCTAACATACTGATGAGTAAATATTAGTTGTTGGCACTGTTAGCAGTAATCAAGGGTATCTGTGTTTATACTTGGCCACACCCTCTTCCAAGGTGATCCCCCAAAATGTCTCTCTGGAACTCTGAACTTTCTGGGGGCAAAAATTCTTGTGCTCAGCTCTGTCCTCCGCTGCACCTGGGACACCACCTGGTTTGGCATAGATGCTTACTAGTTGGCTCAAATTGGCTAAAATCCCAGTTTTCTCCTGGTTATTTGGTGCCTAAGGATGACTTGACTCCAGACCATGTGGGGTGGGTCTGTAATGGTAGAAAAAGAAACCTCATTGGGTGGCACTGCTCTTTGCCCACCACCTCCCCCAACACCGATTCTTCTCTTTAACTTCTGATTGCCTGAAGATTGAGGCAAGACCATGAAACCAGTAGCTGTTGGTGATAATTTGTTTCTCATTTATACACGAGTCCCTCTTCCTCTGACGTAGCAGCCGATTGATGTTTTATAAGGGAGACCTCAGTGCCTCGGAGTTACCCATTCATAGTTTCCTTGTCCTCATTTTCATTCCCTCTGTGTGCTGTGCTAGGCACAAGGGGGTGAGTGAGGAAGAACAGGTCCCACCCTTTTAGGGTCTGGTGGGGAAGCAGTACAGTAGATGTTAAGTACTAGTGGGATACGTTCTCTGGCAGGAAATTCAGAGTGCCTTGGGAGTCTTAGGAGAGTCCCCTAACCATTTTGAAAAGTAAGGAAGGCCAGTTATTTAGCTTTGGTAGAAAGCAAGACTCTCCTTAATAAAGAATAGGGTTTGAAGATTTCCTTGTTCTACGCGCTCTTGTATTTTCTGTTCTGGGAAGAGGGTAGTACATTAAAAATCAGGTTATTTCCTGTAACTCAGTGTTTGTGGTCAACTTATGCCACCTTCAACATATGGTGGAATTAAGATCATTTCCTCTCAAGACAGGCTTTCTAACATTGAGATGCACACATGCATATCCAAGCTTCCAGACACCTGCATCCATTTCCCTGTGACTGGTTATTTTCCCTGTTACGTCTTTTTTTTTTCTTTCTTTCTGAGAGTGTAGTGGCCAAAAGATAGAGTTTCTTCATGCTGTGTTTTTACTCTCTATTTTCCTGATAAAACTGTATCACTGCAGAGGAACTCAAATCTAATCTTCAATATATTTAGCATGAAAGCAATAAAAAGCATTAATTCACTCCAGAAAGAGCGAAATACAGTCGGGTACTCAAAGGAAGAATCACCATGGAAACTGTTTTCTTGAGATTCTGTACTCTCCAGGCTCCAGGCACGACTAAGTGAAAAAAGAAAGGCGAAGGGAAGAGAAGAAATACCCTGCCCTTTCTGTTGTCACTAAAATGCTGCAGAGGAATTGCCATGAATTATTGATTGCATGAGTAGAAGTATATATGAATTAGAATTATTAAACTGTTGTCTTTTCAGTGAGTGTGTAAGAATGCCCAGAGAACGTGTTCTTCACTGTTCTCCCTTCCTTGCTGTCAGATCCTATTGAGCAATCAAAGAGCTATCCTAAGGTCAAGAGTTGGCAGAGAAGCACAAGGAAGTATGATGATTAAAGAATTCTGGGAGCCAGAAGTAAAGTACAACAATTTTTGCATACAACACCCACATACACTTGCCTTTATGTACCATTGCAAGATGGTTATGGTTTCAGAATTTTTCCAAGGATATTAAATATGTAAAGATCAGAGGCCAGCTCTGGCCTTTGGGACTGTGGTAATGGGATGTGATGGAATTTCCCAAAGGAATTTCTTTTCGATCAAATTCATTCTGTGTTTATGTGCACATGTATGCATCTCACAATGTGCCTACTTTTCTTGCCTTCTCCAATTTTACCAGTCCAATTTTAACAGTCCCTGGAACTATACATCTCCATTTAATGGCTCTGGTAATAATATCTGCCATGTGTTCAATGTTTCCTGTGAGTCCGTCACTGGGCTGAATCCGTTGCCCGACACTATTAAGAGCATGGACTTTTATTTGGGTAGGATTGTTCTTATTTAGCAAAATGACTAATTCAGTAAGTGTTCACTCATAAAAATCATTATGTTCTTATGTAATTCTCACAACAACCCTAATGAGAAAGTCCCCATTATACAGATGAGGAAGCAGAGATTTCGTGGTAACAGCTGAGTATACTCGATCACAGAGCCAGTGAGTTTCAAAACCTGGATTTGAAACTATGCGTGAATCCTAAGTCCATGGTTTTAACAGCAACACTAAGGTTTCATCCTAGAGGACACAGACAACCTGTCTTTTTAATCTCTATACAAGCTAATAACTGCTGAGGGTCTGAGCACATAGATAGGCCCTCAATATATTCATAACACATGCATATTTAGAATCCATGATTGTACCAGGTACTATACTAAATACAAAAATTGGAAATAAGATAAAGTCTCTTCCTTCAAGTTCCTTACAGTCCGCGGGAAATGTTGCCACGTATGAATAACCAGACAAAGTAGTCAAGGGTTCAGAGACGAGGGAGATTAATGAAACTCATGAAGGAAGATTCGTCCTGGTCCTTCCAGAATGGGAGGAGCTACCAAAAAGTCAAAAGAAAGGAAGAGAAATGAACAATTCGGGTAAGACAACATGATTTTAAGCATAGAGGTGGGAGTGAGTGACAAGAGTTTGGGGACCTGTGTAATGATCAAGGCATGTGTTTTAGTGAAGAAAATTTGAACAAGGAAGTTGACAAGTGGGCCATGAGTGAAGAACCTTGAACTCTGGAGCAAAGAGGTCCAAATATTATCCTGTCAACACAGTGAGCTTTCAAGGGATCTGTTTATTTATACTAAAGTATTAATTACTTAGAGTAGAGCGTTGTTTACTCATGTTTAGCTCGAAGATTTTTACATCCCTATACACCGACATCACCATTACCAAGATCAAGGTATAGGACACTTTGAGGACTCCATGCCCCCTCTGACTGAACTCCTCCCCATCCTCAAGATACCACTGTCTGACTTGTATATGAGTGTTCAAGGGAAGTAATAAAAAAGCAGATGACATGATGGAGGTTTAAAGTCCAGATTAATGACTGGAGCATGGAGCAATGTAGCATGGAGCATGAAGGTGAGAGATTTCAAAGAGGGAGCCCAGCCAAGAGGGCATTATAAGGTTCACAATCCCTCCATCCATCCATTCCATTCAGTATTGTTGGACACCTGCTGTGTACCATACCCTTACACTGGGGCTACCATCGTAACTAACACACACACTCTCACTGAGAAGACCGACAAACCGAGACACAGTTACTTTTCCTTGTAGCAAGTGCTGAAATAGGAGGAAGCCCAGGCTGCACCTCAAATGGGCACCTAACCTAGAATAGGGAAGTCAAAGAGGACTTCCCAGGGGAACAGATGCCCAACCTGAGGTTTGAGGACAAATGGAGGTGAGCCATACCAAGGCGGGGATTGAGATGGAAATGGGTCCAAGTAGAGAAGGAGCATGTACAAAGGAACAAAGAAGACAGGTGGCTGTGTTGAGGTAGAGGCTTGGGCAAGAGGAGAATGGTCGCAGACAAGGGGCTTTTCAAGTGAGAGAAGTAGCCAGACCTAGTAAATGATCCTCTGTCACAGGAACCATGTCACACCAGGTCTTCTCAACACCAGCATGTAATCCTGGCCACCTGATTGCGCGTCAGTATCTATCGTTCGGAACATTTCAGAAGATTACTGTGGCACACCTTTTCATTGTTGCTTTTATTGTAAGCAGCCCACTGAGTTGTCCGTCATTTCTCTTTGAAGTTGAGCCAGAAAAACCAGTCAGGTGATGAGACTTCCAGCATCTTTCACCTCCGTCTTTATGATGAAGTGACTTTCTTAGGTTTTGTACATTTTTATCTCCTTTTCTCTGGCGTGGTCTAGGCTGTGCTGATTTGCCAGGCCACCCCGCTGCTCTGACTTGTTACCAGCAGGCTTCCTTGCACAGCCTTGAGCACACTACCGGGTACACACCACCCTTTTCCCTCTTGTCTAGGAGCAGGTGATGTAGTAGGCAGAACATGGCCTTTGTAGCCCTGCAGACCTGAGTGAAGGCTTAGTTCTGTTACTGATTCTCCTTGTGACCTTAGTAAGTTCATGTTTCTGGGCTTCAGCTTCCCTGTTTGGAAATAGTACTACCCACTGTATAGGATATGAGTGATGAAAATGTAATGCAGCAAATCCCCTAGGGCAGTGTCTAACACACAGTAGGTCTTCCAGAAATGTTATGCAGACCTAGTAATGTGAAGTGGTTCAGAGCACAGGTAGACTCCCTATGTTCCAGGGCTCTGCCAAAGGCTTCTGGGTTACTCTGGGCAAGTCACATAATCTCCCCGTGCCTCAGTACTCTTATCATAAAATGGGGATGCTAATGACATCTCCCTCATGGTTTTATTGTGAGGGTTAAATGAGCTAATGCATATAAAGTGCTTCATATCGTGTCCAGTGTGTGTGTCTCTCCGTGTATCCCTTAGTAGTAGTGTTGATATGAGTGTTAGTAATTGTTATTTTTGTATAGTACTTGGTCATATCTGTGAAAATGGGAGAACAATGTTTGCCTCCCTTGTAGGGTTCTTGCCAAGAGCAGCTAACGAAGAGGTGCAATGGCTCAGTGCCAGACACAGTGGGCCCCCGATAATGTTTGTTGAATGAATGAGAGCAAAGTGCTTCTCTCTAAATGTTTTCTATAAATGTTTCATCTTAATGATCAGCGGGAGCCTCCTCATGGAAGGAAGTGCCAAAGGGGTTCACAGGGCGGCAGCCTAGGCTTGGGCTTGGTAGATTCTGATTATGTCAAACAAAATAGATTCAGATCGGTCTATTTGGCGCCATTGAAACTGTGCCAATGAGCAGCAAATTGTGATTTCATGTTGGGGGAGTGCCAGAATCCAGATTTACAAGTCAAAGCAAACCTACCTATTTCTAGTACCCTTTCTCTCCCCTCAATGGGTGTTGCTTACATCTGAAAGAGCTTCTGGATGTTTCACAAAATCAGGCCCCAGATGTTTGAAAGACTTTTGCAGACAAGGTAATCAATGCATTTGGTGGCCAGATGCTGTCTGAAAATGTTCCTGCTACAGCACTGTGAGTTTCTAAATTCATTAGAAACATAAATTAATTAAATCTAATCAACAGTGGGTGATGCAGAAGATTAAACAGTAAAAAACAAATACATTTCCAACTGGGTCGTATTAGATGCAGAGAAAAACACTCCACTCTGGAGGTGAAAGTCAAGTTAACCCTTTGTGTGATATTCTCAAAAAACCTTGGCCAAACCTGAGACTCCAGGTGAGCCTGTGGTTCTTCCCACAGAAGTCTGCCCTAGTGGGTTCAGTGACTTCTCAGTAAATAAACTGTGTATTTCTCCGAATGAGAAGGGTTCTGGAGTGGGCTTACTTTGTTAGGCATTCATAGGGGAATATCTCCACCATGCTTTTATCATGAAGGGCCTCTGGAAGTTCTGCAAGTCACATACAATATGCATATAGCAGTATTTCCCAGGAACACTGTATAGTCAGATAAATTTTAAAACAGAGTGAAGCATCCTTCTTCATTCCATGCTAGAATAAGTTACTTGAGTTCAGCATTCTTGTTTATCAGTGCTGAATTCCCAACATCAAGAAGAGTTTCTGGCACATAGTAGGTGCTCAGTAAATATCTGTTAAATGAATGAATTATGGATGAACTTGTTTCATATAGATTTCTGAGTTACTGATTTGCCCAGATGAGTTACCAAGATGTGAGATAAAGTGTGAGCTATTTCCCAAAAGTATTTTGACTTTTTTCACCCATGGATCAGAATCTTGAGGGACTGATAACCCATAGGATATATTTTAGAAAATTCAGCTCTAAAGCATTATTGTATAGCACCCCTAACCTTTGTCCCATATCTTTTACCCTCAGTCTAAATGGAACTGGAGAAGACTCGGGGTGAGTAAATTGTGAATTTATGGGGCCAACTTTTGGGTGGGAGACTGTTCTTTGAGGATGTGCTCAGTTCCATGGAGAGTCCAGCCTTTAGCTGTGGAATTGACTCATTCTACCCTTTGGTTTGCCGGTGTAGACAAATGGCCTCAGGCTCTATGGAGAAAGGGGTTGCTTCCTTATTTGTAGCCTCATGGAGGTATCCATTTCCAGAGGATGCCAGCAAGCGCCCAAGACCAGCGACTGCTAACTCAGATGCCTACTAAAGCCAAGTAACATAAAAAATGAAGGCAGAGTGGCAGAGAACAACTTTAGGAGGACAAAGGGGAGCTGACAGTTGGCCTCAAGGTTGGGGAACAGTAGGGAGTGGTGGGAGATGAGGTCAATTCAAGACCTCACGCCCTTCTAAAGGAGGCAGCTACCTCCCAGCCCACGCCAGGAGTGGCTGTGTGGGAATGCCTGTCCAGTGAGGCCAATCTGTTGGTTTCTAAAGAAACTGAAAATCTGCATTGTTTATACACAATTTCATAATTTCTAAATGTAAGCATCTTGTTCCACAAATTGGAGATCTTCATGTGGACTAACATTGCGGTGTCCAAGAAAACAACCCCGCTGACCAGATATGACCGTATACTGCAGTTGTTCTCTGGACTGTTTGGTCCTGAGATGCCGAGTGTGGGGCCTTGCTCTGCTTCTCTGGGATCCAAGGTAGTGATCCATGTGGAGAAATAACACATGATCCTATTTATCAAGTGCCTACGGCGTGCTAAGCATCATGCTCAGCTCCTTACCTTCCTTAGTCATAGCACGCTACCAAAGTGGTACCTGTATCATGTGATTTTACAGATAATGAAACTGAGATTCAGAGAATTCAGGTAACTTGTCCAGAGGCATGTCTGTTATAAATGGCAAAGCTGAATGGGGTCTTTCTGACATCTAAAGTGATGTTGTCCTCCACTCATTCTATTGCTTTTGGGTAAAGCATTATTCGAATTCTTATTTACTGCTTGTGTGGGTCCATGCTAAGTGCCTTGCATAAATTTACTCATTTCAGCCTCAGTATAATACCACCCCCATTGTACAGATTAGGTAAATAGTGGGGAGAAAGAAGTTAAGAATTCTGCCCAGCGATGTTGGAATTGAAACTAGGGCTGGGAGACTGCTGTTGACTACCTCATAGCATTGCTTCTCAAAACCACACCCTGGATTAGGCACAGAGAAGGTGCTCGGCAAATAGTTTTCCATTGACACCAAGCCTCATTTTCAGCTGTGTACACCAGGGATCCTGAGCCTAAGGGTGTGGCTGGTGCCTCTAGGTAACCTGCTCTTTCACGTGTTATTCCATGTGACTCACCAGCACCTGTCACTCAAGCAGCCTTCACTCTGTCACTTTGCTAACTGCAGGCATGCCGAGTGAAGACTGACAGGTCCTAGAAACTGGCTCAGCCACTAATGAACCGTCTAATCTGGGAAGCCCTTCTCAGCAATCGGGCAATCCAATTCAAACTGCGTGTTTGACTGAAATAGTTCACTAGGTCAGACTTCTTGGCATAGAAAGATCTTCCCACCCAGTCTCTGGTGTTCTGTTCTCTTTCTTCCTGAAAATTGAACAGGGTGGAGACTGGTTTAGACAGGGCTAGAATTTAAGAATCAGAAGGGTGTGTATACATTTTACGGTGCATGAGTTTTCATGTGTATGATTAGCTTAGGAGAATAAGGCAAATGAAGATCTTAAAGAGAATGAGGAAGGTTTATTTGGTTTTTAAATTTTCATGATTGTACAGGTCTGCTACACCCAATTCAACTGAAAACCAAATGTGTGTATGGTGTGTGTATGCGTGCATGCATGCGTGCAAGAACAATATTAGAGAATATGAACCCAAGTGATGAGGTAGTAACTGTTAACAAATATACTAGAAAAACCATACTTTCATTGAACATCAATTATGTGTCAGAGATGGGGCTGCAGGCCAGGAATAGCGAGGTGAAAAAATCAGTTATGATCCCTGCCCTGGTGAACTTTATAGGCTTATAGTGGAGACAGACATTAACAATAAACACCCAAACAAATCTATAATGAGGAATTCTGGTAGATGCTTTTAAGGGAAAGAAGAGGGTGGTGTAGAGCAATGTAGAGTGACTTTAACACAGGCTGTCAGAAAAGGTCTGTCTCTGGGCGCCTGGGTGGCTCAGTCGTTAGGCGTCTGCCTTCGGCTCAGGTCATGATTCCAGGGTCCTGGGATCGAGCCCCGCATCGGGCTCCCTGCTCGGCAGGAAGCCTGCTTCTCGCTCTCCCACTCCCCCTGCTTGTGTTCCTGCTCTCGCTGTCTCTCTCTGTGTCAAATAAATAAATAAAATCTTTAAAAAAAAAAAAAAGAAAAGGTCTGTCTCAGGAAGTGCTGGTTAAACTGAAATTTGAAAAATTAGTAGATGCTAGCCAAGGAGAAGGGGGAGGGAGAGTAGTTCAGGCAGAGAGCAGCATGTTTGCAGACCCCAGAGTGGGAGGAAGCATGGCATTTACAAGATCCTGAAAGCAAACTGGCGGGGCTAGAATATAGTGAGATGGGGAGTCAGGGAGATGATTTAAGATGAGGTTTGAGTGGCAGGAAAAGGCCAGTTCCCAACTTTTCCTTAGTGATAAATTACCCGAAGGTTATATTTCCCAATGGCTTCCTTAAAATGGCTTCTGGTACATTTTACTTTTGATTTAATTTCAGGTGAAGATTTGAGATTGTGGCCAGTGTTAAGTCTATATCTTGAGTGTTTAACGGTTTTATTTCTTCTATGACCTGATAAAATATTGATGTTTAATTTCTTCCCATGGACTTTGCAGGAAATAATCAATACATCACAAGGCTAAGAACCTGCTTTGGTATGTGTTGGATAGAAAGGAATTTTGCTACTGCATTTAACAATTACTGGCTCTTCCGTGCCCTCAGCTTTTCCATACTCCCCAAGGGCAATAACTTAGGTGGTTGGAATCAGTATTTGAAATGTCCCCCAAAGTAGAGTACTTACAGACGTGGAAATATGTTCCTATTTCCCCTCCTCTACATCTGCTGTGCTTAGAGGAAGTGCTTCTGAAAATGGGCTTGGCACTTGATTTCTCAAGTACTGGTTTTATTTCAGAGATGTCCCAGGCCATGAACCTATAGTCCTGAACCATTTAAAACAACAATAATAAGCTGTAGCCAGAAATGGAGCATGTGTGACTCTCTTTTTAGGGGAGAACTGTGATATGCATTACATAGGCCAACAATCAGCTGTCCCTGTCGAGAATATTAGAGTTCCAAGTGTGCACTATTTATATCATCTATGCTCTGAGATCTTAGATACTGATAAAGATGTTATCTATTAAAGAAATAAATATTCTGTCTTCAGGGAACTTATCATCTAGTTAAAGAAACATCACACACACACACACAGGATACTGAAGCATTCTATTAACATTTGTACCATAATCCAACATGAGTCATGGCCCACTGAGAAGATGCTAAGTTAGTGAAGTTTTATATGGAATTTATTGGTAGAGCCAAAGATGAGTAAAATAGGAACTGTGCCCTTAATGAAATACATTTCATTAAGGAAAGAGAGCAAGTACATTCTCAGTTATTCATGTACTTATTCACATAAGTACATGTGAATAGTCCAGAGACGGGGGGAGCTGTGTGGAGGAAGGGATTATGTTCCAGTCAGGGGAGCTCACGGAAGGCTTCATGGAGTAGGTGGCATTTGAGTTGGTCTTGAGGGATTCGTGTGTTCCATTGTTCATTCAGCCACTAAACAGATATTTTGTGCAAACCTCCTAAGTGCCAGTCCCTAGGCTGTGTCCCTAGACTAAAATAGTGAATAAGACCTTAGCCTCAAGGGGCATACGTGTCAGCAGGCACAAGTAATAGAAAGAATGTCTTGGGAAAGATGAAATTGCTTCACAGGTGGTCATCACAGACTGTATCTGCATAGGGTCCAAGAGTTAAAGTTGCTAAAATGCCAGGCGGGTGACAAGGAGTACAGCAGACCGATGGAAAAATTAAGGCTGACCCCAGAAGATCCACTCTGCCATGTTAAGAAATAAAGCCTGTAAGTAACTATGAGTGAAAGATGAAGGAAGGATTGGGGAAAAAAATAAATGACCAACAAAGGGGAGGGGGACGAGAAATAATAGAAGGCAGAGGGAATAGAAGCGGGACTCAAAAGGCAAGTAGCAAACATGGGCTCTGGGACTAGAGCTGGGTACCAATCTCAGCTCCCCTATTAGCCTTCCAGATGTGGGCAAGTTATTTCAGTTCTCTGAGCCATTTCCCCATCTGAAAAATGGAGGAAGAGACCGAAATCGTGGAGTCCGAGTGACACTTAAGTGACATCATATAAAACACAAAGCGCAGATCCTGGCCAAAGGAGGTGTTCGATAAATGAGCCTAATAATATGGATTAAGGAAGAGAGTTCAGGTAAAGCATCTAGTACTATGCCTGGCATGCAGTAGGCCAGCTCAGTAAATCATTGTTTCAAAGAAAAATTGCGATAGTGGTATTTTTCTGAGGCTGAAATATCTCAAGGCCAGGCAAATAGCTAGTTAATTTCAGCAGATCTTTTGCATGACAGTTGTGATCCTCTCCCTGCAGTCACACCATAATAAAGGAATGTTCAGCTAGAGTTTTCCACTGAAGACTGACTTCCTGGCAGGGAGATCTACAAATCACTTGGAAAGTTCCTGGCACCATCACCTGGGTCTGGCTATTTGCAAAGTGTCTATAAATCTTCCACGGGGCCAGATGAGAGTGTGGGTTTTTTCTTTCCCCTCGACAGACTTGTTTCTTTCTATGCGATATTAGGAATGATGGTGAAAGTTACTCAAGAAAGGCCATGAGGAGGTCAGCCTACCCATGTGGGAGTGATCTTTTTTTTTTTTTTAAAGATTTTATTTATTATTTATTTGAGAGAGAGAGAATGAGAGAGAGCACATGAGAGGGGGGAGGGTCAGAGGGAGAAGCAGACTCCCTGCAGAGCAGGGAGCCCGATGCGGGACTCGATCCCGGGACTCCAGGATCATGACCTGAGCCGAAGGCAGTCGCTTAACCAACTGAGCCACCCAGGCGCCCCATGTGGGAGTGATCTTGTAGTAGACTTGGCATTTTAAAGTGTATGCAGGTGAGCAGCCTTCCATCCAGTCTGTTGACAGGAGGTAATGAACCTAGAGCTGCATAGCAGCAGAAGGAAGAGAGTCCTTTCTGCTGCTGGCCTCAGAAGAGAAAGGAAGAAGGGAGGGATAGAAAAAGGAAAAAGAGAGAAAGGGAAGGAAGGAAAGAAGAAAAAGATGGAAAGAGGAGAGGAGGACGAGCAGGAAGGGAAGAAGAAACAAAAAGGAAACCAAGCGATTTTTCTTTGATTCAGGGTGATCGCATGGACAGCTGATATGTTGGTCTATAGGAGAAATTCTTGCAATACTAAATGCTTTGAGAATCCTGTTAAACCTTCTATGAAGATAGGGTTTCCATAGCATTTTTCTTCCTAACCATCTTTTGGCATCTCTCAGGGGTGGACCAGTACTGACTTGTTTATTCATGCATGTATGCATGCATTCAGAAGTTTGACCTTCTCTCTTCTTTGCCATTCATTTTTCCCTAGCTGCTGAAATTTTCTCATCAGCATATACACATGCTCTTTCTATGATAAAAAAAGGACGCTCTGTTGACCTGACTTCCCTTACCATCTTCTGCCTTGTTTCTTTGCTAGGCTTCTCAGCAAAACTCCCTGAGGAGAAGTGTCCACAGTCACTCCCTCTCATTCCCCTCCTCCCATTCACTCGGAAACCCATTCCGTGGTTCCACCAAACCCACCCCCACTGATCCATAGAAACCGCACTTGACAAAATCAAAAGTGACTTCCACGGTTCAAATCCAAAGGTCACTTGAAGGCTTTTACCTTGCAGATCAGCAGTGTTTGGCATGACTGATGACTCTCCTCTGCAATTCACTGGCATCCGTGACACTCAGCTTTTTTTATTTTCCACCTCTCTCACCGGCTGCTCCTTCTTCGCTTTTCCTGATTCTTCTTTTTCTCCCAACCTTTTAGATGTTGGGAGTGCCCCAAAGTTCAGCCCTTGGCTTTCCTCTCATTTCATACGCTCACTCCCTGAGATCTCATCCAATCCCATGGCTTTAAATATCATCTGAAATGCTAATGAACTCCCAAGTTTATATCCCCAACTCAGACCCCCTCCTGAACTCTAAATTCTTGTTTCCAATTATCTACTCAGTATCTTTACTTATAAACCCCTCATACTTCACACGCCTGGAACAGAGTATCTGGTCTTACCCCCCCAAAATGCCTGCTTCACCCACAGACTTCCCATCTCGGTGCAGGCAGCTCCATCATACCAGCCGCTGGGGGCAGAAACCTTGGAATCTTCCTGAATCCTGTCTTTCATACCTGTAACCAGTCCATCTGCAAATCCTGTGAAGTCGACTCAGTATGCATCCGGAATCTGACTACTGCTCTCCACCCTCACCGCCAACACCTTGGTGTGAGCCACCCTCACCTCTCACCTGGATTGTGGCCATACCCTTCCCGAGGCTTCTTCAGCCCTCTGCTGTCTGTCCCCAGTGATACTTAGAGCACATCGGACCATCTCACTCCTCTGCTCAGTCCCCTCCAGCGGCCTTCCATTTCATTTTTTCTCACTTTTTAAAAAATTGTGATCGAAGGAGCATAACACAGAATTTACCACTTACGCATTGCTGTGCCCATTTCACTTTTAGTGAAAAGCTAGAGGGCTTGCTGTGGTCTACAAAGCTCTCCGTTACCTGAACCTCTCATTTGTCTGATCTCATTTTTCCCTTGTTTGCAGGGCTCTGGCTACACAGGTTTGCTGACACATGCATGTTTCTCTCTGAGGACCTTCTCCCTGTCTGTTCCCTGTCGGAAGGAAGCACTCTTCCTTCAGATACCCACATCGTGATCTCCCTCAATCACCCTATTTCAAATCTAAGCTTCCCACCTACCTCCAGAATTCTTAATGTCCCTTACCCAGCTATGTTTGTTTCCCAAAGTACATGACATGCGATGCAATTTATTATACTCACTGACTATTATTTTTTCTCCACAAGTAGAATGTAAGTGCCATAAGGACAAACATTTTATCTATTTTATTAATTGATGTATTCTCAATACCTAGAGTAGTGTTCAACACATAATGTGTCACTGAATATTTTGTGAGTGAATAAATGGAATTATGACTAAATCTGCCAACATTTAGTATATCTTGATTTTTCTACATTTTATATTATTTGTTGATACCTATATTGCCACATGAACATGAAATCAAATATATCAAATATAATGGATTTTTTAAATATCCAGTTTTCAGTGGATATAAAAAAGCAGTAAGGATGTACTATAGTGCCTTTGCCCGAAGAATATTTTTTAAGTTTTGGGTCATGCTGGTGATGGAAATCAACACTAGTTTATTTATTCTATCTTTTACTGTTGACCTGCTATGTGTAAAGTATTGTATTCAGTGTTTTAAAATAAAGATACCCAAGAGACAGTAATTTTTTAGCGGGGAGGGGCAGAAGGAGAAGGAGAGAGAATCTTAAGCAGGTTCCACGCCCAGCGCAGAGCCCGATGTGGGGCTCAATCTCACAAACTTGAGATCATGACCTGAACCGAAATCAAGAGTCAGACACTTAACCAACTGAGCCACAGGTGCCTCAAGAGTAATATTTTTTTAAAGATTTTATTTTTAAGTAATCTCTATACCCAGCGTGGGGCTAAGACTTACAATCCCAAGATCAAGAGTCACATGCTCTACCAATTGAGCCAGCCAGGCACCTTGAGAGTAATATTTTTTTATAATCTTCAAAACACCACAACTCCCAGCCATGGAGAGAGCGAGAGACAGAAGAATGGAGGGAGGGGGATGGGAAGAGGAGAGAGAGGATACGAGAGAAAGAAAAATACTGATTCATAGAATTGTAAATGGCACATTTGGCAATACTTTCTACTTTCTTTGTTAAAACCATTGAAAAATCATCATTGTATAATACCTTGTAAACTGTTAGCAGCATCTTCACTGTGTTTGACATAGAAACTTCATGTTTTAGGAGGAAAAATCCAGATCTTGTCCTACTACATTCTTCTTTCATTCTTTAGGCCTATCTAGAATTTAGCACACAGACATATTGTATTTATTGTTCAATTTGTCCTTTAGAGAAAATAAATTAAAGATTGTATTTTTTTAATTAGAGCATGCGTGCATGCACACGAGTTGGGGGAGGGGCAGAGGGAGAAGCACACACCCCACGGAGCAGGGAACCCGATGCAGGGCTCGATCCTAGGACCCTTGTATTGTGACCTGAGCTGAAGGCAGCCACCTAACCAACTGAGCCACCCAGGCACCCCTAGGAGATTTCTTGGGTGCAGGCATATGGATGACATGTGAGTTACCATAAGTTTCAGTAATGACTTCCTCTTGCCTTCTCGGTCAAATATATCTTACTCTCTGGCTCAAAGACTTCCATTATAGGGTGTTTGAACAATCTCTTTTCCAACATTTTTTTTTTACCATATCCCTATTTACACTGCTTCCCAGTCCTCAAGGCTGAAAGCTTCTTGAAGGCAAAGACCAGATGTGTTTTGTTTATAGCATATCCCTGGCACCCAGCCCAATGCTGTGCACATAGTAGGTGTTCACTAAATAGATTCCTTGCATTTCAGACCTATTTGCTCCAAATCTACGTTGGGTGTGTCATTGCTACCTCCATGCCCTCTCCCGCTACCCTCTCTTCACCAACTCTTTTGGTGTTTTCTCTTCCTGTGATTCATAGGACCCTTAAATCCCTGCCAATATGACAAAGGCTTTTTAGGATGAAACCTGTTCTTTACTGATCAATCTATGTGGTTCTAAAGTCATAAAATACTCATTCCAAAATAAGAACATCCCATTGTCTCACATCCCTTAAAATAGGTTTCTTACATTCTACCAGCATAAATGTTTTGTTTGTTGACACTTTGTTTAAGGTTATTCTCTATATGATGGCCCACACTGGTGTTGATTCTCTATAGCTCTCATTCAGTGATAGATTAAAGAAAAAAATGGAGAAGCATCCATCATATATTAAGACACTAAGCTTAAGCTCAAAGATGAATAAGTTCCTTATGGAGTTCATGGTTCAGAGACCGAGAAAGGCATTTAAAATGGTGCTATTACTGTTGTAAGTGGTAATGGTAAGTGGTGAGGACTGTTATGAAGGAGAAGAATGGGGAGCCTGGAGCTGCCAAGTAAAGGAGGCTGTCTGGGTTTTGGGAGAAGTCATACAAGGCTTTCCAAAATACATGAAATTAGAGCCAACACACAAACATGCGGATGTTTAGCTCCCACAAGGCAGATGCCATATCTTTGACTTGAGAGCCTCTGGCACAGCAAAATTTTTGACCAAAGACATGCCAAACAGACTCCACGTTATGTGTGTTTGAATGGCACGATGCCTGCCCTAAATCTCCTATATAGACCCACAGTCGTGATTAACTTTCTTATTTTGGACCCAGAGTCCCATTAACTTTGGGGTCCGTGCTAGATGACCCATGTTGTGAGGTAATAGATTGGAATGATTGACGGAGTTTGCATTGCCTGAGCAGTTAATTACTCCTCTGCTTTCTGAAATAGTGAGTAACAGATGGTAGATACCTTGACAGCAGATTCCACTATAAACCAAGCAGCCTTATAGGGAAGTCTGGACTGCTACCAATTTCCCACTGGATTTTTCTATATTTGGAGGACTTAGAATTTTTAAAACTACTTTGCCCTTTGGGCAGGTTTTGTCCCAATGACAGGAACATTCTTTCTTCTCAGCTTCTGTGTGGTAGGAACTTATTTTGAATGAAAGGCAGTCTCCATCAACCCATATATCCTGAGTCGTCCCATACCCATTAGTGTTGGGGATTTGGTCAGTGTGGGGAAGCTGTGTGCATTTTAATAGAAATAACATGGCATTTGTTACTCACCGGCTTCCCACCATCTGGATTTTCACAGCTCAGCAAGCATGGTGGGCTCCCCAGACTTACCGGGAGAACTTGGCTCCTACAGAGAGCATGATTCGGTCCCTTTGAAGTCATAATTTTATGATGGACACCATGATAAATTGGGGGCGGGGGGATGCTTCTATCTCAGTAGGCTGCTTTCATATTTGAATGGTCGAACAAGTAATGTACCATTTCCACACAGGGGAAGGGGGAGAAACAAACCACCTCAATGCTGGGAACTAAGCAAGTATGAAGGAACACTGGTCATGTGATAAAGTGACATGAAAATGTGTATGTGAGAGTTGGTGCACAGAGGCTGCAGGACCAAGAACCATTTTTTTTTTTCCAATTCAACTTATGTTAATAGTCTGGCCCTATGCAAAGTGCTATGAGGAAAACAAAGATGGAAAGACATGTCTATTAGTGTACATTTAGATGCAAATAACAGAAAATCTATCTAGCAGTGGCTTAAACCACTTGGTATGTATTGTTTAACAAGTTCAGACATAGGCTCTTCCTGAGGTAGGTTTTTGCAATTCAGTGATGTCACCGAGGACATTGTCCCTTTCTTCCATCTGTCATGTTCCACCTCTTGGCTTGTCACCTCTTGGTCACATGATGGCTGCTACAGCTTCATGTATCATGGCCACATAAAATCACATGCGAAAGCAGTAGTATGGGGGCTCCTGGATGGCTCAGTCGGTTGAGCATCCGACTCTTGGTTTTGGCTCAGGTCATGATCTCAGGGTTGTGAGATCCAGCCCCATGTCGGGCTCCATACTCAGTGGGGAGTCTGCTTGAGATTCTCTCTCTTCCTCTGCCACTGCCCTCCCCCTGCTTATGCTCTTTCTCTCTCTCAAATAAATAAATCTTTAAAAAAGAAAAAGAAAAAAAAAGCAGTAGTATGCAAAGAGTATGTCAGTATAGCCAGAAGGCCACTCCTCCCTCCCTTCCTTCCTTTTATTCAGGGAGAAAAACTTTTTCCCAGAATCTCTGCCTCCTTGCCCCCCAGCAGACTTGCCTGTGTGCCTCACAGGCCATATTTCAGTCCCATGGCCACCCCTAGACACAAGGGAGGCTGGGAAGCAAGAATCTGGATTTTTCAGCCTCTATTGTGGAAACAGGCAAGGAAGAAAGGCACTGGCTAGGAGTAGCTAACCGAGAGTATCTGTCACAACACATTACTTGCCCTTAATATGCTTGGTCTTCGCGGGCGGGCTGACATTGAAACCATGCCCATTTCCCAGCACTGTGCTTGCCATTACATAGGAAGCAGCACTTGCGAAAAGATCTTGGGAACGGGGGCTATTGGACCCTTCTACCTGCTTTCTTTCATGTAGGAGGAATACCAGCGCCAGATGGAAGTTAAAACCAATATGCACAGAATTAATTACATTCAAATGAAAGGAAAAGGATTCAGTGTCTAAATACCAGATACTGGTCGGGTGACAAAGGAATCAAGTCTAGATCAGTCAGTGACTGTTTATGATACACAGAAGGTCAGGAGAGCAAGCACATGACATGTGTACTGGCTATTTCCATACCCATGCCAGACGGAACCAATTGATCTCAACACTCTCCCTGCAAACCCAGCTATGATATCAGAATCCTTCTCCCTGGGCAGCTCTTGCCAATAAACAAAATCAGCGAGCAAAATTAGATCCATTTGTTTTCACTGCTCAGCACTTGATATTTACTACTTCTGTCACTAGAACTGAGCTACAAGAACGTGAGAAATAGTACCAAGAAGCTAATGCTACTCCTGAACTAAGGACTGAAGCATAGTCCTGTTTCATTACAAAGAAAACTTTGAATCCACAGGCAGAAAACCTCATGCATAAACCTAGTTTGTGATGCGGGCTAACAAAGGCATGTTGATGAGTTTAGTTTCCTGCCACTCTAAAAATTTAAACAGTGATATTATCTAAACAGTATGATTAAAAAATAAAATCTTTGACTCTCACTAGTGAGAAATGAGCATTGGTTCCCAGCTGAGCCTTATCTCTAGAGACCAATAGTATTAAGCCTCTGTACTTACATAGCGTTTTTAACATTTGGAAACCGTTCTATATCATGGTTGGGGGTAGTGGATACACCTCTGTGTGCACTGATCCAAACCCATAAAGCTATATGGCATGAAGAGTGAATTTTACTCTCTGGGAACTTAAAAAGAAATTTTTTAAAAAGTCTACAGAAGCACTGAGATAAATGCTAAAAATCTGTATTCAGTTTGAAAATCAATTGAAATTGTTTACAAGTTAAAAATTGTTCAAGATGGATGGTCCTGATAAAAAAAAATTAGAAAATCCTGAAAAATTAGAAAGAGACTAAGAAAATAAGTTAAATCATTCACATCCTACACTAAAACATCATTTTGGACTCTGGCTGACAGTCCTTGGCCTGTGACTATTTGTGTGTGTGTGTACTTATAGGAGTTAATTATTATTTTCCGGGGAGTCAGATTGTAAGAGAAATTTCATTTTATATTTTAAGCATCATCTTGGTATTAAAGGGAGTTTTAATAAGTGTATATCGCTTTACCAGTGAAAAAAGATATATTTTAAGATGAGAATACTTTTTAAAAATTGCAGTCATTGCACACCTACTGTTTTATTGCCTGATTTTTTTTTTTTTAATTTTAGAGTGTATTAAAATTTTCCAAGAACTAGGCCATTTTGACCCAATCCCAGTAGCAGTACTTGGGCATATCCTGTTTGGCCATAACCAGACCTCCTTTTATCCCCCTATTTTGATGGAAACTATACTCCAACACACGATTTCATTTATCAAAACTTAACAGAGAAAACCCTATCCGAGAAAATGGATGCTGACTTTGGGCCGTGACCCAGAACCCAAGAAGGAGGCCACGGTTTTATGTAGATGGAAGGAGTAATTTTAATTCCCGCTGGGAGCCTAAGACTCCCCTGTTTATTTAATGAGTCGCAAAGTCACTGTCAATCTAGCTACAAGCCCCTATGCAGTGACCACAGAGGGTACACGCACTGCCCCCTGTCCCTCACTGCAGGATGCAGGGCCCATTGCCAATTAATCAGAGCACTTCCGCCTGCATGTGACCTCCCAAATCCTTCTCAACCCAAACCTTCCAACAACTACCCATATTTCACCATTGTCATCCACTGTGACACCTCTTTTCCATCTTGGCTGACCACCTCCTCATCCTCGCTAAAGAAGCAGACCAATCTGCCTAGAGCCCAACTTACCATCCAGAAGAAAGCCAAGTATTGATTGGGCAGAACTGGCCAGCTGATATAAGAAGAGTAAATGACTTTATAGTATTACCTCCCAAATGTTACTGAGATGAAAGATAAAACATTTAACGGGCTCTGAAGGCTAAATTGCATTACCTTCTCATTTGAATCTCTGTGATGGATGCGGAGAGGCCAGTGCTCCTGACATGGTCAGTAAGACCTTGTCCCACCAGAGGATTTGGGTTTAGGTCCTCTCCAGGTTTAAACTGAGCCAGAATTTTATCAAAACGGTCACCCTGCTCTTTGGATTGTACATCGCCTAATCGTTGTG
Organism: Mirounga leonina; assembly: GCF_011800145.1. Lineage (NCBI taxonomy): Eukaryota > Metazoa > Chordata > Mammalia > Carnivora > Phocidae > Mirounga > Mirounga leonina. The sequence continues at coordinate 29,800,414 of NW_023270426.1, read as the reverse complement.
CTCAGCCCAGGCATTATGTAGACTGCAGCCTAGCATGGTACCGTGAGAGACTGGGGCATGTGCTGGGGATTCCCTCAATTTCTTCAGCCTAATCACAGGCATATAATGGCCAAGTCAGTTTCTATTATTCAGGTAAATGGAGACTTTATGTATGAATTTACTAGTCTGGAACCTTTGTAAGATGCAAAGATGGATTTTAGAAAAGAAAAACTCAGTCTTAGCAGTGCCTATTGCACTAGAAATGGGGTTACCAGGCCACCGTCTTGTGGAAATTAAATCAGCACAAATAAATGTGGAACAGGGCAAACGTCCTACTTCCCAGGGTTTCCTTTTAAAAAATCATGTTAACTACATTTGACCTCCATAACTGCTTTTGGCCTCTGGTTTTTGTTTTTAGTCAAAAACATGCGCTTTATCCACATCTCTGTGGAACAGAGGGAAAATGCTCCAGTTTAGAGCTTTTCATAAAACGGCGTGATTCGGCTCGGCATTTGATAAAATGAGTTGTCATATACACGTGTCAGTTAAAGGTAAAAGTCATACTGAACCTGATGAATTGATTTCTTTTGACCGTGATTCCAGATGAAGTTATTGTCATAGGGCTTGCTAATTGATGGTTTTCGCCGTGTCTTCTCTATACTCAACAAGAGTTATTTTATCTTGAGCAGCATGGCTTTTCTGACTTCAAGTGCTCTACCAAGAGCCTGTTGCAAACAAGAGTATTCATATCAGAAGTCTGGGTATCTTGAAATTGGAATGTGGGGTGATTCATGAGGTTTGCATTAATTATTAAACAGTCATAGATGAAGATCTGCAGAGATGGATGGGGCAGTAAAGTATTCTGGTTACACCTACTGGCTTAGCCATGATAAATGAGTCAGGAAACATGAAAGTTCAAAACAGGTATTAACTCGAGCTGCAGTGACCTGTGCTCTGAAGGGAGGTAGACAACAGCTGGATATAAACAAGCTAACATACACACCAACCGAGTGGCAGGATTAAAATAAAGCTAAGGTCCTGGCTGGAGGACTAAAGAATGTGAGAATCCTGCCATGCCAATCACCCTTTCTCTTACAAGTTCTTGAGGAAGACATAGCACAGATAATTATAACACTTGGAAAATACATGGGGCATTTTTATTAGCGGGAGCCATGCCTGGATCCCTCAAAACGCAGAGTTCTAGTAACACTAGCTTGGATCATGTGGCTCAACTGTGAGCTTGAGTACTACCTTGTTTTGACCTGTGTACCCCTGAAAGGGAGAGTGAAGACATTTTCACAGAGAGTCTGGACAAACGGACAAATGTGTATGTATGTCATCTCTGGGGGGAGTGAATTTTGTTTCCCTTGGAGTAACGTTTTCTTGGAGACTGAGACAGAGACTGACCTTGGAAAAGGTATACTTAACTCTTCCTTCCTTCTGACACCCAGCTTCACTAAAAGGGAAGGCCCATCTTTTGGTTCCCAGTGCACCTTCTAGAACTCTGGAGTCTTGTCAACTTTGCAGCTAAGAAGGGTGTAGACTGCAGTTTAGCCAGTTGTTGGCCCTAAGGACATAAGCGTGACTCTGGTAACCTGTACACTCGGCCTCCCCACTGCTCTTTCCTTCTGGGGGGTGTTTATGTCTTCAGTAGTTTGAGAGCTTTGCCTCATACTGAGGTACCTGACAGAAGCCTGAAGTGAGAAGAAACTGCCCCGTCCGCTTTAGGTTCTGTGAAGGTCAGGAAGCTTCGTGAATAACCCCGTTGCTAACCCCTCACTAAAAAGCCAGAAGCAGGAACTAGTGTTAGAAGTATATCTTGGCGCTCAAGTGCTTTTCCCAGGGCATTCTGAGGCAGCTGCAAACACTGAACAGCCTCCTTCTCTCGTCTTTACGTGAAAGTGCTTTGCTAAGATACATAAACTCTAACAAAGGAAAGTGGTCTAAGAATTCACTTGTGGTACCAGCTTCCCAGCCTTGCTGGGCTTGCTTACTCGGCAATGGGCACTTGTTACCGAAATGGGCTTCTGAACTTCCATCAGGAACTGAGTAACCACACAGCTTAGGTTGTGTTTCCTTGAAGTCGCGTTCATTTGGAGGGGTCTTCCTGAGTGGACAGACTAGATTTCTCGTTGAGATCATCAGTAAGGAATGGTGTGGCCTTTTCTGAAGAAAGACTTGGTAGAGCAGAAGTTATAAACTCGTGACTCACAAAACATTTTCAGCCCACAGACGAGATTATTTCTTTGATTTCTTTGATTATTTCTTTGATTATGTCATGGCTTTGAAAAAAAGTTGGCAATATAGAAAATTGAAGAGATTTTGCATAAAATCCGCATTTCCAACTTCTTATTAAAAAAAAATCTAGTAACTCTGAAATATTTCATATCCACAATTGGCGTAAGCTGAGCAGCCACTTACCCTTAAGAGGGGCCACAGGCTTTCTACTTCTTCACGCCCTGGCACCTCATGGCTCTGTAGGGCTTTGAATTTGCTGCCCCTGGGGTCAGACATCTAAGAGGCCAAAACAGGAAGTCATGAATTGTTCTTTTAAATGTGCCCTGCTTGAACGTGGCTGTCGCTTGTGCTTACTCTTTTTACTTGTGCACAAAGAACGACCATTAGAAGCGTTTTCGTATAGGGAACAGGACAGTTACACGCAAAGTGGAGAATTTTACACTACTTACCTGAATAAATCAGGCATACGAAGAAAATCCTGAAATGATGATATTAAAGTGAGATCTGAGATTTGAATTATTCAGGGGTAATTGCCTTAGTTTTCCACCTCACTGTTTCCCCTTTGCTTTGCTCACATGGACATAATCTTCAGAATGGCCCTCTGTCAAAGGCTACCATCATAATTCCCCTGCCTCTTTTTTTTTTTTTTTTTTTTTTTCAAACTCATTTGCACTCTCGGTAGCAATTGTTGGAGTCCTGCAGGGGAATAATTGCAGAGGAATTAACTTCTGACATTTTTTCTAAAAATAGCCCTACTAAATCCAATCATAGGTAATTTACCTGTCCGTGTTCCTCCGGGGTAACCAGGGTTGAAGAAAGACCTGGCAGACTGGCATTCCTTCAGCAATTATCTGTGATCTGGGTTCCTGGCGCCTGTGTATTTTCTTCATTCTGAAATACGGAGTACAAATTGCCCTCTCCCCTCTGACCTCGTGACCCTGTTTCTCAGCACCTTGCTCCCGGGGTTGGAATAAGGCTGTGCTCTTCCAGAAGGGTGTGTTGGGCTCACCAGGAAAGAGGGAGCATGGGTCAAGCTGGAGCATTTCTGGGGTCCCTTCATTTTCCATGTCTGAGCTTCAAGACACCCCCCCTCCCCCCAGCCCTGGTGCGTCACAGTCCTCAGCCCGCATCTGAATAGCCACACTTGAAACCTGTTTGGGGAAGTTTCTCTGTGTAGAAGGAAGGAGAATGCAAAAGATCCTGGGTGGGTAAATAGTCTGGGGGTTGATAGAAATTCTCGGGGGAAAAAAAAAATTGCCATTTCCTGGAGCTGTTAAAGAAATGCGTTTTCTCTTGCCCCAGACGAAAGGGTCTGCATGTGCTTTCCCCTTTTGTTCTCTCCAGATGTTCCAAGAGCCCACCGTGCAGTGTGGGCATCTAGGAAATTGACTTTCTCAAATGCCACTTCTCATGGCATGATGCTTAAAATACAGAGCATCAAATCCTTGTAAATTCCACTGCAAAGACAAAGCCCAGAGCCCTTCAATGCACAGAAAAGTATATCTATTATCTATCGTTTCAAAGTAAGTGTGCAGTTACTTTAATTGCCTTTGTCTTCTCCTTTTCAGCTGACATTATCTCTACGGTAGAATTCAACCACACGGGAGAATTACTAGCGACAGGGGACAAGGGGGGTCGGGTTGTAATTTTTCAACGAGAGCAGGAGGTAAGTGGCAGTGAATGCAAAATGCCCATTTTCTTCTCTTTTTAAAAGAGGCCTCCTACTGTTCCTTAATCCTCATGTGTCGCCCTTACCCTTGCTGCTTTGCTAGCAAACTAAAAACTGCCAAAAAGTCATTAACATCAACAGTTCCACATTCAGGCTCCTAAAAGCACCTGATTAATAGAGTCTTTTCTGGGCAGGCCTGATCTTTCCCAACCTGGGTGTTGCACATTCAAAACGACCCCACTTCCCATCTGACCTGTGAAATTCCATGGGTGTTTGTTGAGCAGAGAACTCCTTTTTGAGTGGGATTTCTCTTCCAGCCATTGAAATTAAGTCTCCCGGTTTCAGGTGCTCCTACAGAATACGTAGGAGGGAAAAAAAAAATAGCTCTTTGCCAACAGATGTGAAAAGGACACCTGGGGTCAGTAGCGAAGAAAGTGATAGCTCACCCCACCAAAGAGAGTGAAATCCCACAAAAAGACATCTCCCCAATGCACGCGGCCTGTGCTTTACTCTAGGTGTCGCGGAGGTCCCTGGAGCTCAGTGCTGTGTGCATTCTGAGCAGGAGTTCGAACTTCCAGTGAATTGAATGTCAAAAAGCCCATTTCCTCCTGAGACTTGGGCTCCACTAGGAATTGTTTCTCTTTTTCATGTAAATTAAGTTGGGTTTTTTTTTGGTGTCTGCTTCTGTTTTGTCAGAACAGAATTACAGCCCAATCTGATTTCCTTGGCCTCCCCTGGCATGGTCCTGGAGCTTCCAGCAGGCCCGTGTATGTTCTAGGACCTCTCCCATCTGTTACCGCCTGCCTCTGAGATTCACCAGGCCCGGCGCAGGGGGAGGCCCGTCGCAGGAGGAAGGTTTCACAAGAGACTTCCCTAGCAATTGAAAGCCTGCTTTATGCTTCAAAGCCATTTATGTTCCCCTCCCCTCAAAAAAAGGAAAGCCTCATTTAGAGGTGATATATTTGGTAATTGCACATTATTTGCAATTAATTTCTATAAGGGCATCGTGATCCCTTGGGGTTCTGTCTAAATTCAAGTGTTCAGCATTAAATCAGGCACCCGGCCGATTCCACTGGCCCTGGAAACACGAAAATGTGGTTGGCAAGTAGGAACTAATAGCTCTTCGTGACCTGGAATTTTTCCTGCTTTTCCAGAGCTGCCTAGTGCTAATTGGTCTGGCACATACTACACACACTTGACAGTCTGATTTGGATGGTAGCAAATCAGAACTCTTATAAATTTATTGTTAAGGTGGACTGGCTGTCTCTGTAGTAAGCAGGATATCAGCATTTAAAGTCCTTTTTTAAAAGTGATTTTCAAACCTTCTTCCATTTTAAAAGAAAATCCAGTTAGGTCCATAGTGATGATAAAGAAGAACCAGAGCCACTATTTAACATAAATTACCCAAGGCAGCATGTTGCTGGTCATAATCTGCTCCACGATTTCCGTTAGCTATTTATAGGTTTCACCTGTTTTAATTGACCAAACTATTTGAGAAGCCTGAGTCCGTAGTAGAAGGAAGAGGGACACGTATTCCAAAGGAGGGTGGTTTTGTTCAATAAAAAATAGATGTTGAAGAGAGGGGCATACAGTTGAGTGTTCCGCTTTGTGGCGAGGCTTCGGGTTGGAATGAGCTCGAAGCCTGAGAAACAAAGCCAGGGGACAACATCTAAGTCAGGCTGGCTTCTGACTTCTGTGAGTGACTCCTCGGTAGGCACACTCCACTCCTGGACAATTTGCTCCTAGGACCCTTGCAAATATGCTCAACACAGGCCATCAGCACCATCACCCATCAAATTGAGTAAATGGAGACTTGGGTTTGAATGTTCAATATCCATCCAGAAATATGATTTTTTTTTTTAATTGAGCCTTTTCTTCAGAGTCAAGCTTCTACGACACATGTTCAGTAAGACCTGAATTTGAATTTGTGAGCAGTTTTCCAAAGCCTGAATCTGGAAGCTCTTGGTAATAACGTCCTAAAACACCTGAAATAAAAACTCCCTTTTCTTTTTTCCCCTTCTCCTGTTTCTTTAACACCTTCTTTGTCCTCCTCTCCACCTTTCTTCTCACCCTTGCCCCCTTCTGCAGATCCTTTCCTTTAAGTTTCGTTCTAGCATCCTTAATGTAGTTCCTGCTCTGCGCACCGTGCTCACTGTGCGTAACGGAGATGGGGGGACATGGGGGGTAGAGTCTGACAGTCCTCCCAGGGACTCCGGTGGCGTCTCTGCGCTCATGTCCGTTTTGTCACTCGTGCCAGAAGAAAATGGGGGGAGGGAGAGATCTGATGTCCGAATCTGCTGTGTATAAGCTGTGTGACCTTGGAGAGGTCATTTTAATACTTCTGAGCCTCTTTTGTCCATTTCCCTGCACTGCCGATCTCTCAGAGGTTCTCTGAGGATCTGGTGAGATTTTAAAAGGCTAGCGAAAGGTGCAGATGCCATAGCTTTGGAGTCTTTGTGAGGGATTAATAGACGTGTGGACTTCGGTGTGGGATGGCTCACTCTGAAGGGTGTCCAAGACATCCATTAGGATGTCCAAAGAAAAGATTAGAATTTCTATTTATATGTGTTTTTAAGTTGTCCTATTTTAATATCTATTTCTATGTATATGCTGTGGACACCATATATTAGTGCAGAAGTTCCTGCATATAATTTATAAATAGTTGTATACTGGAGGTGCCAGTATTGACCAATAGGGGCGCGTGACCAAATGCTGGGGAGGCCAGTAAGCTAAGGTAAACTTGTTGCCATGGTTCTGCCCTCATTCTACACTGACGTGGCCCGCCCCATCCCACCGCAGTGAGTCTGCCCCCAAAAAGAAGGAATTGGTGAATTTGCAGTTGGCTTATGTGACTTCATCTTTCGTGTGTGTTGTTTTTCCCTTCCTACAGAGTAAAAATCAGGTTCATCGTAGGGGTGAATACAATGTTTACAGCACATTCCAGAGCCATGAACCCGAGTTCGATTACCTGAAGAGTTTAGAAATAGAAGAAAAAATCAATAAAATAAGATGGCTCCCTCAGCAGAATGCAGCCTACTTCCTTCTGTCTACTAATGGTACGTAGAGGTCACTTTGCCTGTTTGGTCTTTGCAGAGATATGTCAGCAAGCCATGTATTTCAGTCTCTCTTGTGCTCAGTTTTTCTTTTTACCTTGCGAGCTGTTTGAAAAACTTCCAAACTGCATTTGCAAGATGTCTACCAGAGTGCCTGGACCAGGGTAGGCCGTCCGTATATAGCACTTATCCTTTTTAAAAATAACAAATTTATGACCGAATTACGTGAGACCCATTATCCATAGTTTTTGACTAATGCAGATGATTTCCAGGTGTTTTTAGAATCTGACTTCCTTTCTTAAGATTCACTAAGTGTTATTCTGGGAACACATTTCAGAAAACTCACCATGCCATCCCTATGAGTTTGGCATACTGAATAGAAATTATTAATCCCTGAATATATTTGGGGGTTGGTAAAGGAGATGGCCATGTCTCTCTGACACCATCAAGTTCTTGGCCAGGAGTGCAGGTCAAGAAGAGAGGGGGACCTACCAAAGAAGAGACCAAGAAGTGATTTATTTCTCTCTCTCCACCTCCATACTCTTCCTATACCATTTGTTGTTTTAGAGGGGAGTTGATAGAAATAGGTTGGAGAGAGAGGACACAGGGGGTTGGATAGAGAGCCAAATTCCGTATTAATTTCGTAAAATCTTTACACAGTGGAATGACCTGCCCTTAAGGTTCATGATACCCTTGCTGAAAGAAGCCATCTATGCTCAGAACAATTCAGAATAAAATCATATACTAAAGGGTGCTAATTGAATAGCGTCACAATTAAGAGGGTTAGCATATAAAAATTGAAAAACCTCTATCAAGCAAATAAGCTGGAGAGCGCTTCATTTCATTCCACGTGTGAGTCTGCCTAGGAGGAATATACATTTAAATATAAGTCAAGAAGCCAGGGATTTGCTTTTTTGCCTATCCCCAGCACTGACAAGGTATTGCTCACATGTATGTAATAGGATCAGACATATATTAGTGTTTTTGAAGACAGAAAGGAAACACACAGAAAGATTTATCATGATTAATTTTGGATCGTGCAAGTGGAGTGTCTTGTAGATTTGCTCCTTTTCTCATTTTTCCTTTCTAAATCTTTACAGTGAATTTTATTTTACTCTTCTGAAAAGAGGGGGAAAGTTTTTAATGCATATGAACCCAAACTCCCTTGATTATAAAGCCAGTGTACAAATCTAAACACTCGCACTTCTGAAATAGCCAGTCTGGGGCTATTCAAGCATGGCTTATCTCAACATGACCAGATCTCCACTCATCTGTTTTTCCAGATTCTCAGTAATTTAATTCTTTCTCAGAACTGTCTGTATTGTTCACTTTACTTTTTTCAACCCTGATTTCTTGAAAGCCAGACCACATGAATGTTTCTTCTTTTTTTGTTTGTTTCACTGGTGAAGTTTTACTTAAAGGCTCTGCATATCCAACCCTTTAGAATAAAAGAGACTTCTGATGATGTTGACTTAATTATTGCCAGCAGAGGAAAAGTGTCTGATCATCTGCTATGGCTAGCTTACTTTATATTGTGAAATTTACCCTATTGATTATTACTATAAAATCCAAAGACTTATTAAGTGCTTTGTGGGGGGGATGGGACCAAAATCATTGAAATGCAATGAAGATTAATTATATAGCATAATGTTCTGTTAATTGAGTTTTTAAATAGTTTTTTGATTAACAAGGATATTATCTTCTCATTTGGGATGCTATTTCATATGCCAACAGCATCTCAAAATGATTCTTAGAAGAAAAATTCCCATGTTCTTATGCAATTTTCTTTTTTGTACTAATATTGAGGTTGAGAATTCCCCTTAAGCCAAATAGGTTAACATGCAAAAATTAATGAAAGACAATTGGAATTACTGTACAAAAGAGAAAATGAAGATAGATGATAAGATTGTGTTTAAAAGCTGCCACAAGTAATGATAAACTACTCAGAGAGCCGGCCAGAAAAAAGAAAAAGTCATTACTCATAGTAACAGCCACATGTTCCTTAGACTTTTTTTATCCACAAAGCTTCAAGATACTAAGTCAAGAAAAATTGTATGATAATAAAGTCGAGAATGACTCCAGGCAACCCAGCCATGGGGAATTGGATTGAATTCACCATCAATTATCTTTAAAAAAAAAAAAAAAATGTGCTTCTCTCATTATAGTTGGGTGCAGTTTTTATGTTCTGTTGGCATATATTTTCAACTTTACCATTTTTCATGAAAAATAGAACCAACATTCCATTGTGAATCTAGACTTTGAAATTACTTTGCAGGTGAAACACGTTGCTTTACCTTGCTTTCTACTTCTGTCTTAATTCTTATGATGAGAGGGAAAGGTATACTTGATTTGGTTTGCATGCTATGAAAGTAGTATGTATTCATAAAAAAAAAAATTTAGAAAAAAACAGGGAAGCAAAATGAAGATAATAAAGTGTTTACATCCAGAGAGAACCAGTATTTATGTCTTTTAAAGAAAAAAGCAGAGACATGGATAAATCGATAAATTTCTTTGCTTCTTAAGGAAAATGGGATTATTCTATAAGCTGTTCTGCAACAAGATTTTTTTTACTTAATAATATAACACTTAACAACAGGAGCATCTTCCTACTTGTTAAATATTCTTCTAAAATATCATCACATAGCATTCTCTTGTATGAGTTTTCTATAATTTACTACTAAACCTCCCTTTATTTGACCTTTAATTAATAACAGATTCTTACTCTTATAAATTAGATATTTATAGGAGTAGAGGTTAGTATGGATAGACATGATTAGGGAAAAAGCATATTATAAATTATTCATAGAATATTACATATATTAAAAAGTGATATAATTGCACACAAAAATATAATGAAAGGATGTATACAAAATCTTCCTAATACTTTTCTTTGTCTAGTGGAATTGAGGGAAATGTTAATTTTTTTTTTTAACTTTCTGGCTCATTTTCATTTTTTGCAATTATATTTACCACTTGTGTAATAAAAGAAGGAAATAAAATGAGAAAATACAAAATCTGTATATGCAGTATTACTATAGGTTTGTACCCCACCCCCCAAAAATGCAGAGAAAAAAATACCACAAGTATCTCTGCAAAATGTTAACAAGGATTATCCCTGACTAGAGGGATTGTAGTTGATTCTTACTCTTTATGTTCTACCTGTGGTTTCTCTATTTCTCTGTGTAGCAATGTATTATTCATAATAATAAAAAAAAAAAAAACAGAAGAGAAGAATCACCTTGCAAATGGGACAGGATATATTCCAAAGCCGAGCAATAGGAAATATTCGGTGTTAAATGTCTCTGATCTGTGTTGTTCTGAGTTACAGCTGACTGTTTCCCTAATCCAGCGACTGTATAAAACAGGGCTTCTGCTTCATTTTCTCATCCTAAAATGCAGTGCATGCGGCAGCAGGGTGTCTAGAGAGGGTAGGAGCAGAGGACCGTTGGCGTACAGATAGGAAGTGCAGAATTCAACTCTGGGTCTGGGAAAGGCTTCCTTGCCTTCTGTCCCAGTACAGGCCAGGGGGAGCGCACGGCCCAGGGCGCACACATCTTACACGGAGCAGCCCAGCCGGGTCTGCCAGGACACGTGACCAGCTGGAATCATCCCATAATAGGAAACAGGGGCACTGACCTGTTAAAGTAGCCAAATGGTTGCTGAAAGCCGACTTCAGAATGGGGTGCATTTCAGACCTCTGAGGGCCAGGCCTTCGGCGAGGAGACGCGGAGAAGGGAGATGAAGGGGCGAAGGAGAAAGAGAACCCTACTAGAGGCCAGGGGAGGGGCGGCTCTTCTCCCCACAGTATTACGGAGGAGACGGGATGTGCTGACATCACCGCGGGATGAAACTATCGCTGTCAGGGCAGCATGTTATTATCAGAGAATAGTTTCCCCCTTTGCAAATTCTAACAGCTGCCCTTTGTCATCCCTTATTGGCAGGCCACCCCTGTGTTCAGCACTATATGCCCAGTGTTCCATTTTATCCTCCTGAGAGCCCCGTCGGGAAGGCACTGTTTGCCCCAACTGACAAATAAAGAAACCGAGGCATAGAGAAGTCAAGTGCCTTTATTTGTAAGGTTGAAATATGTTGGACATACTTATACTAAAATCTCCTTTGTTGTTTCTCTGAATTTCACATTGAATTGGGCGTTCTGTACTCTTTCTCCTGATAAATCTGGTACTCCTGTTTGTCACTTGAAGAAACGGGGCACCTACTACCTGGGAACCCTTGTCCTTGGCCACGTGGCTGGCTGGAGTGAGAGTGAGGGTATGGCCCAAGCTTGTCTGGTTCCCAAGCCTACCCGATGCAGGCACAGAGGAAGAAGGCATTCGAGTCCCTGCCTTCCACAAGAAAAGCTAGATCGAATACAAATCGTGAATGCAGGACCCAGAGGCACGTGGGCCACCCATATGATCTGATTGGCCCAAACGTGTTTTCTTAAGAAAAGGGATGGAAAGCCTGCAGGCGGGGCATGCCATCTCCTGCCTCCCAGAGCCCCCCCAGCCCCTCTCACTCATCCCCCACCCCCAGCCTGCCTTACCCCTGTACACATTGGAGATCTTGCCCTCCTTTATTGCTATGGAGAATGACAGGTGTCAGCCAATGATGGGAAGTGCTGGAACAGTACACAGGGAAGAAAGGTAGTTTCCAGCTGGGGATTCCAAGAAGACTGCAAGGGGAAAGGAGCGTTTGAATGAACGTTCTTACCATTTTATATCTCTGAGTATTGCTAGCAAGATGCACTGTATAGACGGGATTCGTTCATTCATGCACCTAATAGTTATTGAACATCCACTGTGTCCCAGGCACTGTTGTAGGTGCTAGGTGTGTAGTAATGGGCAAGACAGAATCCCTGCCTCCGGCGAGTTTACATTCTTGTGAGGGAGACGTAACAAAGCCGTGGTCACGTAGTGAGAAGTGGCGAGAGGAAACATTCAAGCAGGCGGAGCAGGCGAGAGAATGGTGGGGACATTTTGATGCAGGTTGGTTAGGAAAGGCCCCTCTGGGGGTGGGACACGAACAGAGCAAAGTGAAGGAACAAGTCACCTGCGGAAGACGGCCAAGGGCTTTCCGGGAAAAGGCACAGCTAGTGCGAAGCCCGAGGCAGGCATGGGGACCAGAGCGTATACGGGGGGCTGTAGAGAAGCCACATGGCTGGAGCACAGGGCGAAGGGGGCAGACGGTGAGACTGGAAAGGGCGAGGAAGTGCGGGTCACAGAGGGCCTTTCAGGTCACGGTCAGGGCAGTGCTTGCTGGGGTGGGACCCTGAAATGGGGATACCTATCTCTCAGGGTTATGGGGAGCATTAAATAAATTTTCCATGACAAGTGCTAATAACATAGTGACACAGCTAGTTCTGTATACGTGACTGCTCTTATTCAGTGTTCAATAAATATTTTTATTGAATGAACCAAAATATAAGCTCCAGATGTCATAGGCCATTGGTCTGGGCACACTATATGGTTTTGTGCTGAAACATGAGCTCTGCCTCCAGATGACATAAGATTTATGCCCTGAATCCTTGACGTGAACAACAGCCCCTTCCATCCTCAGCTCCACCTCCCCCTGCATCTCCTCCGCCCCACCCCTCCACACACAAAACTCCTTGACAAGCTGGTTTTCACTGTAATTTTGATTTCCTCTGGTTGCCCTCCACAGATAAAACCGTGAAGCTGTGGAAAGTCAGCGAGCGTGATAAGAGGCCAGAAGGTTACAATCTGAAAGATGAGGAGGGCCGGCTCCGGGATCCTGCCACCATCACGACCTTGAGGGTGAGCCCGGGGGGGCAGCTTTGGCCCCCGTCTTTCACTTCTCTTGGCCACCGGGTGCCGAGGAAGGGCTCCCCGGTGTGGCCACAGGCTGGGTGCGGCTCTAGGTTGCAACTGTCACGTGTGAGTGAAGGAGATGAAGCAGAGACTCGCTCTGAGTCTCTGACGGCAGAGGGAGGAGCAGGACGGGTCTGAGCTCTGACCAGTACAAATACGTGTCCTTCATTTATTCCCCTAAGACTGGCCCACACGGCCACTACCATGCCTTACTACAGTCAGCCTCTGTCTGCTCACGGTATCGAAAATGTTCTGAGCATCTTTTGTATTCAAGGTGCAAGGGATGGGACTACCCAAGTGGCAAATTGGGATCTTGTGATTTAGAACATGAACTTGTGAATCTAATGGGCCTGGGTTTGAATTCTGCCCTTCATCAGAATCTCACGTGGTCACTTAACCCTTTTGAACTTGAGTCATGCAAGTTTTTTTTTAGTTTCTGTGTCTGTAAAACAGTGAACCTCCTACTTACTCAACCCAAAACCGTGAACCCCATACTTGACTAAAAATGTGCTGGGGATGGAAAGCCCTCCTTCCATGGTCCTCAATACGTGATCTCTGCTGTTAGTCTGAGCAGCTCCCTCCCTGCCCTCCGGAAATACACAGTCTGGTAGAGAAAGGATTTGTAGGTCTACTATAAAGATGCTTATGGCACTAAATAGAGTAAGGTAAATGCAGGGAGTGTCAGAGAGTTACAGTTTGATCAAAGGAGGAAGAAATGGTGTTTGGCTCTGGGAGACCAGGAAAGGTCTCTTAGGAAAGTGGTGTTAAAAATGGATTTCTAAAAGCAAACTTTTAAGGGAAGGCTCTCTGGATACAGGTTAAAGTGGTTCAGGACTCGGTGGTGAGTTTGGTTTTGGATGTGTTCAACCTGAATGGTAAAGCAGACACATGTTGAGACCAGCCCTAGCCCCAAGGGACTTTCCAAACTGTGTCAGACCTGTGCTTTCAGATACCAGCTACTAAAGACCGAAAACCGAGAAGGGACACATGTGGGGAGAAGAGGGGGTCACTCTAGGTTTAGAAGCAGCTACAGGAATTGAATGATTAGGGCCTGGTTAGCTCGCTTGTTTATTTATTCATTGATTCATTTGTTCCTCTATTCAGCAGGTGCTTTTTTTTTTTTAATATTTTATTTATTTATTTTAGAGAGACAGCGTGAGCAGGGGGAAGGGCAGACGGAGAAGGAAAGAATCTCAAGCAGGCTCCCTGCCAAGTGCAGATCCCAATGTGGGGCTCAATCTCATGACCCTGAGGTCATGACCTGAGCTGAAACCAAGAGTCAGACACTCAACTGACTGAGCCACCCAGATGCCCCCAGCAGGTGCTTTATGAACTCAGGCTCATTGCTGGCCACAGTGCTAGGCTCTCGGGTATTTACCCAGTAGTCCCAGGTACCTGGTCGTTGGTCTTCTAAGCAAATAAGCATTGGCTGTTCTGTTTCTTCTTGTCAGCCTGTGCCTTCAGCCTGAAGAACGGCCAGGCAAGTCTCCCATATCAGGCCGGGCTGATGCTCTAAAGGCTCGGAGGTTTTGCAGAGCTGAGGGTAGGGTAGTGAAGAGTATGGACATTGAGTCAGTCTGTCCTGGGTTAGAACTGTGGCACCATTGCTTTCCACCTGGGGACCTTGGACATATTAATTAAAGTCCTTGTGCCTCCCAAGTCCCAGTGCATTACAAGGATTCACTGCTTCCTGGGATTTTTGTGAGAAATCCATGCTATCTTGTGTGTGATGAAGTGCTTAGCCTTGTAGAGTCTCACTCCCAGAAAGCACTCATTAATGTGTGTCCCTGCTGTTGGTTTGGTATTATCTTCATCATTATCATTATCATAGCTGTTATTACTCCCTACTGATACAAGAAAGTTCGTATTCTTTTCCTTTTCATATACTTTTTATACTGTTGTATTCAGTCTACAAGCCATTCACTGATAACTAGCGAGCGGCAGGCAATCCACTGGCTGTCCAAAGGGAGTTAAGACAGTCTTTTGCTCCATGGAACTCAGCAATCCTGTGGGGAAAACAGAGGGCTTAGGTGCCACTGGGGAGTTCATACCATGACCTTCTGCCCAGATGTCACCTTGTCCTTGTTTGCTCTGTGAACGGACTTTCTCAGATGCCGTCTGTAGTTCCCACGAAGAGTTCCTGGTGTCCCTGGCATTCTGTGGGATTTCATATGCCTTGTGGTTGGCCGCTCTGAGATGCCGCCCACATGATGAAGGGAGGGCCTCTGTGTATGTTTCCATTAGAGCAGAGATGCTGAAGTGGACTTGGTACCCATCAAACGTGGAAGGAGGCCTTGAGGTGTGGCTGCAAGTTAGAAAACCCCAATTCTGGTTCTTGCTTTCGTCTTAACAAGCTGTGTGACCCGGGGCCAGCAAATCGCATTTCTTCTCTCCAGTCTTAGTTTCCGAGCTGCCACACAGAGGACTGAATGAATAGTCTGTGCTGTTGCATCCACGGTGCGAGTTCCAGATTCCCGGGACCCAACCCCAGTGATTCCCTTCAGCAAATGGAGGTGATCCAGCAAAATCTACACGTTTAACACAAGCCCCCGGTGGTTGAGACAGGGGGTCTGTGGTCACTGGATTTTATCATCTCTAAGGCTCCCCCGAGCTAGCATTTTTTTATGAAAGTACTTTTTTATAAAAGTAGCCTCTGCTACTTTTCAATCATTTCAATAGTTACTACATCAACTAGAGAGACACATTTGCTATAATATTGTAAATACCCGTATTTGATTTCACCCCGTCTACTTTCCTAGGCTTTCCAATATCCTGTGTTTCAGCGTAATCATCCACACTGCAACATTCTTTGGATGAAAACACTGAAAAGGCCAGCCTCCTTTCCGTTTTGATCCCAGTAGTAGAAGAAGAAGAAAAAAAAAAAAACAAGCAACCCTGAAGACCATAGATTCAGAACAATGACTCCAAACAGAGAATGAGCTGACGTGATATTAATCAAGCTGTAATTTACTAACATGCTCCTCTCTCAAAATTTGCATTGCCAGCATTTATGGCTTTTTCCCCTTCCCTGTCTTATGATTACCTCTTGCTCACTTTTCATACTTTACAGTTCTGTGTGGATCTTGAGAGTGAGAACATTTAATAATACCCGACAGCTAATTAATCCTCACTGAGTAATGAACCTGTTCTGTTTCAGTTCTAGGAGGCTCAGCTTTTCAAAGCAAGAATGTGGCTATTTTTTTTCTTCTTTCATGGAAGAGGTAGCCTTTTAAATCCAATCACTCATTACCCAGAGAGGCACCGTATTGCCTGCTCCGTATATAACATCCAAAGCAATAATCATAATGATAATTTAATAATAACACCTTATAGCTGTAAAGTGCCATTTATATCACCAATTGTTTTCTTACCTAATCCCTTGATTCATCTTCAGAACAGCCAGTGGGAAAGCCAGTGAAAATCCTGGTGCCTAGTATTTATTGAGCATTTATTATATCCCATGCACCATGCTGCACACTATATCTGCATTAGCTACCACCTGCGGTACAGTTTGCTGTTAAATACCCATTGTACAGATGAGGCTCAGAGAGGTTAAGTAATATGCCCAGGATCACGCAGGACTAAGAATGAAATCTTGATCTCCTTTGCTGTGGACCTGAGCCCTTAAACCTGGTGCAGTCTCAAAGAGAGAAGTGACTTGCCCAGTGCCTGCCGACTGGTGATTCCAGAGCCGGGACTAAAAATGAAGAGCTTTGGCTCTTGCACTTGGACACGTACATTGGAGGATTTGAAATGGCTTTCAATTAGTACCATTATTCCAGATCAGGATGCCTATCTCTGTCTCTCCCCACCCGCTCCACTTTCTCTCTTACCCCCACATTCATACACAGTGGGTTTTCAGATCCCTGACCTCAGCATGCGGGAACAGTGACCCCAAGGTCTTCTGTAATTCAGCTTAGCATGTTTCCCTTGGCCTTCCTGCCCAGCCTCTCAATAGCAAGGTGTAAGCAGCCCTCAGAACCCTTTCTAGTCAACAGAAACTCATAGTTCTAGTGACTTCATCAGCCTGGGATGGAAGCTGGGTGGTGAGAAATCACACTTAGCATATTTCTCCCTGCAGGAGGAGCCTGGAGTTATTTGCCTCATTATGGTTGGCTGCCAGTGCCCTGGGAACCTAGGCCAGATTGGAATTTTTTTTTTAACAAGCTATAAGTGTAGATTTCAGAAGGTGTGATCTCCCACACTGTGACTTTGCCATAACCGCCCCCAAAAATGAAGGGGCTGTAATGAATTCCAGTTTTCTAATGGATTTTACCTAAATCTTCCTTATAGCTAATATAAATAATAATAATAACCATGTTTATTTGGTGCTTGCTCTATGTCAGATGCTGGATTTCATATCCTTCGATCATGTAGTTCTAACAGTAACTCTGCCAGGTACGTTCTCTTACTCTCTCTGTATCATCCAAAGCCTGCATTCCTCAGAGAAGCTCTCCTAGAATTCCCTAGGGAAAATCACACCCTCGGATCTTCCCCTTCACTTTTGGTGGCCTTACCCTGACCCTCGTTTGCTAGCTTGTATCCTTACCTGAGATATCATCTGTCCATTTTCTGCTGCCCCTCCACCTCCTCTTAAACGTAGCCTCCAAGAAAGCGGGAGCCACGCTGGGTTTCCTCCCGTAGCCCCAGCACCTAGAACACGCAGCACATGGTAGGTCATGTATTTGTCAAATGAATGCATTACACAGAAGTGGAAACAGAGTCTTAGTGAGGGCAAGGATTTTACCCAAGATCTCATGGCTAGCAAATGGCAGAACTGGGATGCAAACCTACTCTATCTGATCCCAAGTTTTCATTATGATTCCTTATAGTTTCTGCCTTCTAAGAAGATATTAATTCATGATTGGAGACAGGGGAATTTCATTCTTTCTGTACCCTGGAATTCTTCAGCCCAGCTTTCTTAATGCATGAGCTTGACTTTGGTGGGGCAGGGGGAACAAGGAGTGAGGACTGCAAAGGCTTTTCTGTCACAGGGTGGGCACACAGTGGATGCACTGTTTTTTAGAAAGATGAAATGACCTCCTGTTTTATATACGAGCCCTCTGCTGGTGACTGCCTCTGTCTTCCTTTCAGCCTCAGGACACACACACGTGATGTTCTGGATTAACATTTTTCCACATAGAGTGACCCTGATGTTTGCATATATCATCAGTGGCTGTTTGGATACCTCGCCCCCCACCCCACCCCCGCCACCGTCTGAGACACCTTGGCCCGTCAGCATGAGCGTTTGCCAGCTCTGAACTCAGCAGGGGTCATCTTGAGGATTGTTGCTAATAGGTCACGAGGTTAGTAAGGTTGATTAAACAGACTCGCTCTTTTCCCGAAAGTGATCCTTTCAGTGAAACAACTAGTCTAGCTACCGGATCTGTTTTCTAAAGAACTGATTAAACAGACCAGGGGGTTAAGTGAAGCAACTGCATGTATTCAGCCTTTCCTAGGGACCAGCTCTGGGCTGAGCAGTGTGTAATGTATGTTTTACAATTCTTTCTTCATTGCAATCCTGTGACTTGGGCATCATGCCTGTTTTACGGGATGTGTAAACAGAAACTCAGGGAGGTAAATACTGGCTTAAGGCCCCACCGATAATAAATGACAAAGCCAGGAATGGAGCCCAGGTCTGTCTGATGCCAGAGGTCCTGCCCTTCCCCATTATGCAGGACTGTGTATTGTGTGGCCCCTGATCGAGACAACAGCAAGGGTGATAGCATCTGACACGTAGAACTCTTTACTGTCTTTTTATCCTACTAAGTGCCTACTGTGCATCAGGCACCGTGCTAGATATGTACTGCCAAGTGGATCTCCCACAGATGAGTGCAACACACTCCCTTTCCTCAGGAGGAAGGTAGAAACAAGATGCAAGTGCCTGCCACCAGAAATTAATGGAAGCAATAGTTCTTAAACTTCAGAGTGCCTCATGGGCACCTGGGGGGCTCTGTCGAGTACAGTCCCTTCTCACCAGGGATTCTGGCTTAGAAGGTCTGAGTTGCACCCAGTGAATCTTTGACAAGACCCCTCCTGGAAAACCCCCAGGTGATCCTGGTGCGTGCGATCCCTGGGCCACCCTTTGAGAAACACCGGAGAGGATAAGGGTCCCGAGACCAGCACAGAAGATTGCCATATCAGAGGAAGAACAGAAGGGAAGGAGGTACAGGACTAGGAAGGAGTTTCCAAGATGCATCTTGACAGATAGATGTTCTTTCATGCTGGGTGTCTCATTTGATGATCCCACGGATCCTGGGAGGCAAGTAGGACATGAATTGATATTTTCCTCTTTCTTATGGTATGGATGTAATTATCCCCATTATAAAAGGGGGAAACTGAGGCTCTGAGAAGCAGATACTTTCTGTCTAGACACAACCTTATGCTTTTTTGATGCCTCTATGGTACCCATGGAGGATGAGTAACCCCAGTTTCAGGGCAGACTACTGGGTGAGTCAAGATCGGCCAGCCCTGCCCAGGTTTTAATTTTGCCTTTATGCTTTGATACCCGAGGCCTCTTAGGACACAGATACAGCCTTCCCCTACCTATTTTTAATTTTTCTAGACTCCATTTTGTGATTCATTGCTGCGCCGGGGACTTAATATCCAATCCTTTTACAGTTTCATCTTTCCTTTCCTTATATTTGTTGCAAATAACAATGAAGTGTTTAGCTACTGCAGTGAAAAATCAATCAAGCCTGTTCCATATTCACAGGCTTGCAATGGCACCCGGATGGCCCCCTGGATTAGATTAACTTCGTGAATGTGTCACTGTGGTGTGGGTAATTTCTCAACCTCCGCTCCATCCCTCCTGCTCCTGCGTCGGCGGATGGATATTGAGATTTCCCATTGATTGACTGCCCCAAAAGAGAACACTGACGTGTGATGTGTGTAACTCAGCGGGACGCACATAGTCTGTGTTTATGAAAATAAATAATAATTTCTGTTATCATTATTGATTGCCATCATTATCTGATTGTATCTGTCTGTGTCATGGGGTTTCAGTTATGGGATCAGAAAGCACTCCACAGGAACCTCAGGCACAACCCTCCCCAACAAGCCTCTGCATTTTGATGTGTTTTGCCTCTTGAGGGTGAGGGTTAGGGATGTCTCCATCCTGTTCTTTGGCTAATGTTTGGTGAGACAATGTTAGTTGTGTTCAATGTTAAGCAAAGGAACTTATTCTGTTGGAATAATAATAAGAGCAGCCAGCATTTATGGAGGATTTGCTGTGTTCCAGGGACAGTGTACATATATTGGCTGATTTAATCTTTGAGATAATTATAGCCTTTATGTAGGGACTGAGATAAACCTCATTTTAGAGATGTGAGACCAGAAGTCGGATAGGTTAAGCAATGTGCCTGAGGTCACACAGCTGCTAAGTGGCAGTGTTTGGACTTGAATTCATGTTTTTACTAACCCTCCTCTCATATCAAAATAGAATATCTGGTCTATTCATCTGAATAGTCAATGTAAACCACACTCTGAGTCAGCAGGAACTAGAGGACAACCTATCAAGGAAACTGTAGAACTGCAGGTGCCTTGGGCACAGGTGAGTTTTCCATGTTGTTTTGGGGGAAGGAGGAGCAGAAAGGATGCATGGAACTAGGTCATGGTTTACCAAACCTGGATGATGATCAGACTCTGGGAACGGCCTAAATCATTCCCAGCTCACTGACTGAGAATATGTAGGAGCAGAGCCAAAGGATCTTCCCGTACCTCTCAGCTCTATCCCGGTCCTGAAGACCACCTGGGTGTGAGGAGCATTGGCACGATGATGACCTGAAAGGTCCAGTCCAAGGTGAAGGTTCTCTGGTTTCATTGTTTAAGTTCTTTCTTTGACTTCTCCCTTCCTCCCACCTCAGGGTACTACATAGAATAATTTGAGGGCAACCTTATTATCAAAACGAAGTTGGCGCTATACTGCGTGATTTGATTTGGAGTAAGCTTCTGCAAGCCATCAGGGTTTAGGTTGTGTGTGAGTGGTTCTGCCCTTCAAGACTCAAGTGCTTTTCCCATCCTACTCCTTATGGAATCAGCGGGCAGCCCACCTGTACTCTTAGAGGCCAGTGTCCTCTAAGAGAGAACACTATTGCAGACATTCATTAAACATATACTGTGTGCCAGGCTTTCTGCTGGGTACATTACAAGCACCATCTCTCGCAGCCCTGTGAGGTGCATACTCTTGTCATCCCCATTTTACAGATGAGGAACTTTATTTCAAAGCTGAAATGACTTACCCACAGGCTGTAGCTGCTAAGTGGCAGTCACATTTTTAACCACGTTCTCACTGACTCTGGAGTCTCTGATCTTAACACCATACTGTGGGTCTCCAGGAAAGGGACCAGGGCTCTCGCCACATGTCAGCCACCATCTGTAAGATGGAGATCACCATGCTAATAGAGTAATATGCCGACAGTATGTGGCATGATGCCTTGTGAACAGTGGATGATCAGCATTATTCCCTTTCTCCTTTCCCCTCCCCTCGTCTGTCACCTGGAGACCAAGAGTTTCAGGAAAGTCTGATGAATATAATTGTAAAGGTTCAATGCAGTGTGACGTCTGGGGCCCAGCAATCCATTCTGCCTGATTTTGAATGTGTGTTTGTACTGACTCTCCAAAGCTGCCTCAGATTCAGAGTGCGTTCTCAGACTATAAAATATTTTCTTTCATCTGAAAGCTACCTTTGTTCTGCTGCCTTTCCAGTGTAGTAATCAGATCCAATGTAAATGTAAATATAAGCAGAATCCTATACCTGGCTTAAGATCAAGTTCTTTTTGTCTCTTGCTCCTACGCCCTTTGAAGGCTACCATGGCTTCCTAAACGTGATAGGAACTGGTAAATGCCACTCCCCATATGTACACCTAATGGCAGTGGGAAGCTAAGAAGCCCACTAATATTTTTTTTTTTTTTTAAGATTTTATTTATTTATTTGATAGAGAGAGAGACAGCGAGAGAGGGAACACAAGCAGGGGGAGTGAAGCCCACTAATATTAGAAAAAGAAAAGAATCATGTTAGTGAAGAAAACCTTGATGTTTCCATGGCCTCTGATGCAGTCTATCTTGAGATTCCCTGGTCATGAGGCAGGACCATATTCTAGGCTATGACCTGTTCTCTTCCTGACATCGGTCATTAACTCGTGTGGGTTTCAGAGGTGTGGTAAGGTTGGCCAGGCCAGGCAGGCTGCTGGCCTTTGTTAGGCTCTGGAAGCAAGGATCTTGTCACCGTGTCAAACCTAATTCACACTGACCCAGATGGATTTTTCTCAAAAGAGAAGTTATCAGTATAGCTTCACCTGTCTTTTCCTTTCAAGAGCTCTCTGTATATTTTTACAGTAAGCAGAAAATCCAGGCACAACTGGATGATTCAAGGAGAAAAGTGCCTCCAATTCCTGAATTGTTCAGGTGGAGTTACCTGAATTAGGAGTGTGATGGGAAAGACATTGTCCCCAGAGCAGGTCCTGGCTCAGAAACAGGAGCTCACTGTTGCTGCAATGAGTGGTGTGAGTCCCATCCCCTGAAGTGACACCTGCTCAGGTATGAGTGTGTGGACGTGCACAGCCCGAGAAACCTTAGAACATTCACAAAGCCCAGAACGGATTCCTATTTGTCCGTTAGACTTACCTAACCAGAGATCAGAAATACGTGCCTACTCCCTTCTGCTACCAGCTCATGCGAAGAACCAATTTGAAGCCATAGAAGAAATTCTAGGGCTCCTGCTCATTATACATAAGATTTTTGTAAGAAAATAATTAACACAGGTGGGTTTAGAATCAAGTTCAGTAGAAGATAGGATCACTTTGATCCTCGTACATTGCAAACCAGGCTTTACCTGATGCTTTGATGTAGCATTTTTTTTTTTTTAGTTTCTTTTTTTTTTTAATTTTTTTTATTCTTATGTTAATCCCCATACATTACATCATTAGTTTTAGATGAAGTGTTCCATGATTCATTGTTTGTGCACAACACCCAGTGCTCCATGCAGAACGTGCCCTCCTCAATACCCACCACCAGGCTAACCCATCCTCCCACCCCCCTCCCCTCTAGAACCCTGTTTGTTTTTCAGAGTCCATCGTCTCTCATGGTTCGTCTACCCCTCCGATTTCCCCCCCTTCATTCTTCCCCTCCTGCTACCTTCTTCTTCTTCTTTTTTTTTTTTCTTAACATATATTGCATTATTTGTTTCAGAGGTACAGATCTGAGATTCAACAGTCTTGCACAATTCACAGCACTTACCAGAGCACATACCCTCCCCAGTGTCTATCACCCAGTCACCCCATCCCTCCCACCCCACCCCCCACTCCAGCAACCCTCAAAAAAAAAATTTGCTTGAGTGGAGGAGAATGGGTCACACCCTTGTGATTTGTTTGTGTTCTCTGTTTGACTTATTTCACTCAACATAATACCCTCCAGTTCCATCCACGTCGTTGCAAATGGCAAGATCTCATTCCTTTTGATGGCTGCATAATATTCCATTGTATATATATACCACATCTTCTTTATCCATTCATCTGTCGATGGACATCTTGGCTCTTTCCACAGTTTGGCTATTGTGGACATTGCTGCTATAAACATCGGGGTGCACGTACCCCTTCGGATACTTTTGTATCTTTGGGGTAAATACCCAGTAGTGCAATTGCTGGATCATATGGTAGCTCTATTTTCAACTTTTTGAGGAACCTCCATACAGTTTTCCAGAGTGGCTGCACCAGCTTGCATTCCCACCAACAGTGTAGGAGGGTTCCCCTTTCTCCGCATCCCCGCCAACATCTGTCATTTCCTGACTTGTTAATTTTAGCCATTCTGACTGGTGTGAGGTGGTATCTCATTGAGGTTTTGATTTTGATGTAGCATTTTAAATACCAGTTCTTACCTGAGAAAAAGATTTTAAATACTTCCCTAGAGGTTAATGTACAAGAAGATCCTTTTTTTTTTTTTTTTTTTTTTTTTTTGGTGCAAAGGAACTGGTTGGAGGAAGACGTTTTATAAGGGTACTTCCATGTTAAAGGAGATTGTTATCAACAGAAATTCTTTGGATTCCTTAGAATAATTGAGCCGGAAGGAAAAGAACTTTCTACCTAAGGGTATTAATTGGTATTTGCTTGAGTGGAGGAGAATGGGTCACACCCTTGTGATTTGTTTGTGATCAGATGATCAGTTGGGCTCCTGTCCTTTACCAGAAAATGTTAAAGGCAGTGATAAAAACACACACATTCACTCTCACAAATGTTTCTTGCTCGAGAGTATATGGGGAAGCCCTCACTTAAACACATTTAAACAAATGTATTTACTTCAGGGTTTCTCGGGACCTTTAATATACTGATAGAGGATATCAAACTCCAAGAAAGATATATGACATGTGATATTTTGCACCAAATTTAGCTGACCATGAAAAGCCCTTTGCTCGGCTCATGGGATCACTTTTCTTTATGACATTCTCCTCAAAATGTGGTCTTTGGCCCAGTGCCAGTCTATAGATAAGGTACCAGAATATGAATCATCACTCACTGAGCCACTGCCTTGTTCAGCTGATACTTTCATTTTCCATAGCAAGACTTTCTCAGTGAAAGGAGGAATGCATTGATTCTGTCTTAAGCTCCTTATCTTATCATCGACAATTAACAAACAGCTTGTGGGTCTGTTTCAAGCGGCACAGCTGTAGACCTCACCTGGGGAAATGCTGGCTGAAAGGATTGGGTCAGGGAAGAAGGGGTTCACCTGGTAGGTAGCATTTTCACTCTTACTGCCTTGCCATCACAGAATCCCGTTGATGGGGAAAGATTCTTCACTTTCAAGCTCATTAACATTAACTGAGCACTTTATAGTGTCTCGCACAGCACCAGGCACCTTGTGCACTTCCCCATTTAAGCTTCACCTTAACTCCGTGAGCTTAAAACTCTTGTTGCCAGGGACACTTGGGTGGCTCAGTCTGTTAAGCGACCGACTCGTGATTCTCAGGGTTGTGAGATCAAGCCCCACATCAGGCTCTGTGCTCCACACAGAGTCTGCTTAGAATTCTCACCCTCCCTCTGCTCCTCCCCCCGCTCGCTCAGGCATGCGCTCCCTCTCCCTCTTTCTCTCTCTCTCTCTCTCTCTCCAAAAGTTAGTAAATAAAATCTTTAAAACAAAAACAAGAAACTATTGTTGCCATTTCAGACAAGGAAACTGTTCCACATGGAGAAAGTAGTTTGTGCAAGGTTGCTCACTAGCAAGTGACAGAACCAGAGTTCATCCCTGGCTATCTGACTGTAGACTCCCCCCTCTTGGCCACCATGGTATCTGGCTTCCCAAAAGCCATGACTTTCAACCATCTGAGCCAATGGAGGTTTTATTCCCGTTGTCAGAGACCTCTTGAAGCAGGAACACCACATTAGCCAATCTAGAAACCATCCCTGTTCACAAATGTCTCCTTCTGTGTAGCTTAGCATCTCTTTAATCTACACTTATAAAGGGAAGGTTGCACATCTATAGTCCCAGATAGACATGGCTGCCCTCATGGGTCTGACAGGGAGAAACTGGGTGGTTACGTGCTTTTGTCTGAAAACGGAATGGCACCGACTTGATGTGTCTGTGCCTGATGCTAATGCTCCTTCTCAGCATTTGCTTCCCTGCTCTGTGATCCCACTTCCTCTCATTATTTCAGGGGCTTAGAGTTTTCTGCAACTTTGAATTAAATAAGGACATTGCCTATTTAAATGCCAAAATATCTAGACACAAGGGGAGCAGACTTCATCCAATCATCCCATTGCAGTAGCAAACAAGCAGATGTTTAGAAACATGTGAGAGCTTGATTTAAAAAAAAAAAATCATTTGCTCTCCAATTCAAAGAGCATCTGAGAAAAGTATTCGGGGCAGGGGATGAGGCAAGCAGGGGAATGGAAGATTACCAATGAGTTCAGGAGTTGTGAGGTTAGGTATTGAGACAGCAGTGACAAAAGACAGCCATATTTGGTCCCATTGTTCTTTGCCACAATCAAGTCATCCCTGCACCTGAACCCACAGTTGACTGTCCCATCAGTTCTGATTAAATGCGCCTTGGCCCTACACAATGGTCAAATCAACTAAGAACAGATGCACCACCTGGATCTCACTCATTCTACAAGTATTTCTTGAGTATCTACTGTAAGCCAGGCCCTGCGACGGGCCCTGGGTGGCAGCAGTGAACAGGAATGACCAGGTTCCTGCCCTCATGAATCTAAGAGTCTCTTTTGGTTGGAAAGGGCACAAATCAAATGCCGCCCCCCCCCCCCAATGATACCAGGTGGGGGTTGCAGAAGACAGGCGGATGGTGCACAGGAAAACAGACAGGAGAATTTGATCCATTTGGGGAGAGCAGAGAATAAGTTCCTGAGCAACTACTAATTGAGCTGAGGCAGGAGGTAGGTGAGGAGAGGAGTGGGAGGAACATTCCAGGCAGAGGAGATGCCGTGGGCCAAGGCCATGAGGTAGGAAGTTGCACAGGTGAGCAGGGGATGGAACAAAGGTCAGAGTGGCCAGAATGCTGAGCACAAGGAAATGTGAGTTGACAGCAAGGTGCGGGTAACAAGGCAGGCGGGTCATGGCCAGACCATGCTGGACATCACAGACCTTGCTAAGGAATCTGCTCTTTCCTCCCAAGAGCAGTGCGAGCCCTTTCTTCTCCGCACTGGTCATTTTTGGAAACAGCTGTTATTTGCTCAGATAGCTAAACGTTCTCTACCCAAGACAGGATATACACCACAGTAGAAAAGCTGTCGGCACAAACCAGGAAGTTACTGGCAGATACGAAGAGTTTAAATGGAGGAAGCCAATGGCATCTTGTCAGGGGCCATGTCGCCCTCCGGCCCCTTGCCTGTCACTGTTTTGATACATGTCAGGGCATGGCCTCCACAGACCTTCTCCAATATGAAGGCATCCTCCCTCCAAGGTGAATCTTCCCGTGAGTGATTGAATTGTTTGGAGGGTCATAGACCCTGACAGCTCCCTATTACACGAAGGAAAAGATAAGCTTCCGATTAGTCCTGGGGCTGGAGGAAGCCAAGACAGAGTGCACCTGTCAGAACTGCTTACAACATATAAATCATTACCTCAATTTTCCATGCAAGAATTGGGCCAGAGAGAAAGAAGTGACTGAGGTTGGTTAGCAGTGCAGAACCATTTTAAAGAGCTCTTGCCTGACTCTGAAGCAGGATTCGTTCTGCTATCCATGCAGAGAGAATGGAGCCCCATGCCCAGAGGAACAACAGAGACAAATGCCCACTGGCTCCAGAAAAGGGCGATTTGTTTCTCTGGTGTTCACTAAGGGCTCTTACTGCTCATCTAACAAGAGCGGCCACCAAAGCTTTCCCTGACTCCAAAGGGGAGCACATTTGGTATTGTGCTTGTTCTTTATGAGGTCCTTGATTTCCCTATTGTGTAATCACCATAGTAATCATGGTTATTGTCATCATTTTCCTTCTCTCAATCGCTGACCAAAAATCTCCAAGATAGCCAGGGACCATCTGGGACTAACCTCCTGTCCCACAGTCCAGGATATCAAGGTGTATGTAGGGGCAGAAAACAGCCTAAAACTGAAAAAAAGGCTTGAATGAAGGACAGCAAATCTGAAGATATTCAGTAAAAATTGAAAAGCCTAAATTGATTGGACAATGCCCAAATATTCATTTCATTTTACAGTCTGTAAAATACCAAAGAGCTAGCAGAATGTGGGAGCCTGGAAGCCTCCAGTGGGAGAAGCTCCAGCACTGAGTAAACCCAAACTACCAACTTGTGTAGCAGACCCTAAGGAATGCTGCCTTGTGCATCTTCTGGGCTCCAGTAGACCGAGGGGACACACCTGTGGGGGAACTCCTTCATTCTCCAGGACAGACCCGGGCTTTTGAAAGGGGCTTTCATCACTGGCACCTGCATTAAAAGGGATCCATGTTTTGTCCAGCTCAGATATTCCTGTTGCCAGTGATCGAGGAGCCTTTCTTCTTTTCCGCCTTCATGTATTTTAAAGAGAAGCATATCTTCAGAATCACAACACAGCCCAAAATGTGTTGGCTGCCAGTTAAAATTCCCTAGGACTAAGAAATGCAGTATATTTTCTGTGAACAAACCCAAAATATGAGTCAAGACAGTACACAGAGGGATGTGGGAGCTGAGTGAAGAAGTCACATGGATACTTTAAAATAAAACAGAATAATTGCTTGTTTGTTCAGAATGTGTGAGCAAAATGTTCTTATTGCCAGAAGAAATGTGAGGCCGACTTATTTCCACTTATCCTCTGGTAAGGGAGGGAAGCCCACAGTTGGAACTGTTGTGGGAGAGAGTCTAGTAGAGCAGTTACAAGAGTTTAGAGGAATAGCTCTGGATTCAAATCCCGGCTCTATCTCTGTATGGCTTTGGGCCTTTTTATTTTATTTTCTATTTGAGAGAGAGAGTGTGTACAAGCAGACCGAGGAGGGGGCAGAGGCAGAAGGAGAGGGAGAGAGAGAATCCTCAAGCAGACTCCCTGCTAAGCACAGAGCCCGACGCAGGGCTCGATGCCAGGACCCTGAGATCATGACCTGAGCCAAAATCAAGAGTTAGATGCTTAATGGACTGAGCCATCCAGGCACCCCTGGCTTTGGACCTTTTATTTAAGCTTTCAAAGTATTGATTTTATCATCAAGAGGGACCTACATCGGGATGCCTCGGTGGCTCAGTCGGTTAAGCGTCTGCCTTCGGCTCGGGTCATGATCCCGGGGTCCTGGGGTCGAGTCCCGCATCGGGCTCCCTGCTCAGCAAGGAGTCTGCTTCTCCCTCTGCCCCTCCCCCTTCTCATGTGCTCTCTCTCTCTCTCATTCTCTCATTCTCTCTCTCTCTCAAATAAATAAGTAAAATCTTTAAAAAAAAAGGGGGGGGGCCTAACATCATAGTACTTACCAGCATAGGATCTGGCTTTTAGTATTAACCATTCAGTAACAGGTAGCTAGCTAGCTTCAGGTTGGGAATTAGGAATGCTCGGTACAGAGATATCATTGGTAGACCCAGTTGTTGCTTTTAGATGGAAACATGCAGTTCTGAGGACAGGTGGGAAAGGAAAGACTTCTAGCTTGATCAAATGGCCAAAGTTCATTTGCCTAAGCCACATCAACCTCAATATTTAAGTCTCTTCAGTGAATGTTCATATCACTGGCCTAAAGGACATTCCCATTAAAGATACATAAATATATGAATACATACAGACAGACTCTAATTGGGAAGGAAAAACAAAAAAAACCTGTAAGTGAAGATAAGGAGATAACAGAAAATAAGTCATCAGTTTGAGTCTCTGGATAAATCGATGTATGTTCCCACGCTGTATCACCCTTTTTTGGGAGACCAGTGAACTTTTAAGCTCTCACTGAGCTAGGAAAATTTCCGTGCTTTGTAGTAACTTCTTCGTAGAGAAGAAGCTTCAGCCCTTTGATGCAAGTGGCCTCTGGGATAATAGCACCGATAATTCCCTGAAAGGTTGTTAAAAGTTGGCTCAGGACTCTGGTGGCAAGTCTTCTTTTAGATTCTCTGCCTTAGCCTCCAACCATCAGTCAGCAAAAGTGCAGAATTCTTTACCCAGGTCAAAGGATCCACTCTCAGATGTTAGACCTTCTGTCTTTATTTTGTTGACATTGAAGAAACCCTTCTATGTATCTCACTTTCCCTTAAAAAAAAACAGCCAAAAAAAAAAAATTCTCTTGCTGTTCTCTTGACCACTGAGAAAAGAATTCTTTTTTTTCTCCCAGCACAAGCTCATTATTAACCTATTCCACATTCACAAATTCAAATTCAACATTGGACATTAAAACTGACCTAGCAGAAATTTCCCCCTTAATTGGACCACTTTTCTATAGAAACCATCCTGCCAGCATCTGTGGTAAGATGTGTTCTGGAAAAACAAATGATCAGGTGGAATTAGATTGCTCTCTCTTTCTGTTTGCTAACAACGCTACGCCTTTGCATAATTCTTCCTGATTATCAGAAGGGAAAAGCTATAACTCAGGCAGAGATGAGCTTTATTGGCGTTGGGCCCTCCTAGGGAAAAAAAAAAAAAAAATATATATATATATATATATATGTGAGCAGAAGCATTTGCAAGTGCCTTATATGTTGAGAGATTGAAATTCCAAACAGTCTGTAAACTTAGCTTGCCTAAATCTGCAACCTTAAAAAATGAAAATGTCTCCCTATATTTGGTATCATAACTCAAGAGCTGGGTTTATCTCCTTCTCTATAATTAAAGAAAAAAATTATATACCTATAAATATATCTAGAAGAGAATGTCATTTGAAATGAAAGAGTTCTCATGAAGGAAAAATAAATAGCTGGGGAGAGCCCAGGAGTCAGATGCCTTCAAAGACTTAGAAACCCACTCCAGCCTGAACAGCTGCAGGTTGTCCTTGTAAAGGGAGAGAGGTGTGTCCGCCACCTTTGTTTACATTCTGAACCATACTATGGTTCCATTTTCCCTAGCGGTCCTTAGGCATCTCCATTTCTGCTAGTAACTTCCCCTGTCAGGATGGATCATGTAACTTTCAACTGTAATGTTTGGACCAACTCTGCTTATGCTGTCTGGCTTTGGAGGCATCCCCCACTCCAGCACACTTCTTGTTGAGAAGCTATTCCTTTGCCTCCAGTTTTAGATTCTCCTCCTTTCTGCGGGAGAGTCCACAGAAACCCATTGAGTCGGTTCCCTGAGCGAATCTAGGTCTCCTTTGACTCTGTCATTATGAGACGGAGGAATAATTAGTCCCAGTTTCTTAATATTCCAGTTTCAGGTGTCTGTCAGTATCAGGCCAGCTGTGTGGGTTGATGGTTTGATGCTTGTTCGTCAACAACACCAAGGCTATAAAAAAAAACAAAAAAACAGTGTTTTCCTTTGGAGGACTTGAAGAATCTTACTTCATAATCTTCTCCCCTGGGAAATTTACATCTTTTGCCTCTTTGGACACATCTCCCATTGTGAAAACTGCAGCAAATAATTTTCCTCCTTTATGTCTTTCTTTTGGGCACATTCTTACTTGTCGATCAATAAATTACCCCCTGCCAAGCTCCAGCAGCCTGGCTTTCTTCTTCAGCGCTTACATTCTCCTTTTGTGTTTTAAAAAGAGCTCATTATTTTTCTCTTAACCTCCAGTGAAATCTTCTCTTGATTCTCTTCCTTTATCTTGCTTATCATTTCACTTAATTCTCAGTCCAACTGTCCTCATCTGCACCTGCCTCAATTCTCTGCATTTTCCCTTTTAATAACCCGAAGTTAATGAGACTACCATTGGAGTCACACGCTCCTTTTCTGATCACTCCACGATAGGGAAACAGGATTTAATGGCAGTAGCAGGTGATGCAATAGAAGGAAAGCCACAGTAGGGTCATCGTCAGGTGGGTGGTTTTGTGTTCACTGGCACGGTTGGGGCCCCGTGCAGGAGCTGTGTGAGGGTTAGCCCTTACATATGGTGGTAATGAGGATTACATGAGATAAATCATGTCATGTGCTTGATGGAGTGGCATATGGCAAGCCCCCCACCCCATAAGCATTATTAAGGTTCTATTAGGGTTCTAGAAAGCAAGTGTAAGAGACAATATCTCACACCTTCCCGGGTTTGGAATCCGCAGCTATACATGGCCAGCAGGGGTACTGGCTCTCTATTTGTTTATGCAAATAGCTCATCACATGATTATATGGGAAATAGCACTTCCCAACTGTGTCAAGGCACATAAAGTAGCATTGAGCCACACGAAGACAGAGACCATCTTGTTGCTGTCCCGTTGCAAAGATCCAGTGTTGTGCCTAACAAAGTACACTACCTATAAATATTTGACATCAATATATATCAATCCCCTAACATGTCCCCAGTACTGTGCTGGTCACTGTCAAATATCACTCTGTTGTCCCAAGTCTAGGCTATGTATTTCTTTTGGGACAAGACACAGCTTTAAGAAATACTGAATCGCCTAACGCAAGAGGTTTTTCCTTTCTCGTGTCTATTTTAAAATCATTCTGATTGTATCAAGCCCAAAGTCTCACTTTGATATAAATATTTTTTAGCCCCTCTAAATCTTGACTTTTTAAGATTGAGAGGTAGCTAAGTCTTTCCAGGTGACCCATCTGGCTAGAATTGAAGAACATTTTTTTCATCTTGAGACGTGCCCTCCTTAATCCCCATCACCTATGTCACCCATCCTCACACCCACTTCCCCTCTGGTAACCATCAGTGTGTTCTCTATGTCTGTTCTAAGTTTGTCTCTCTCTCTCTTTTCTCCTCTTTGCTCATTTGTTTTGTTTCTTAAATTTCACGTATGAGTTAAATCATACGGTATTTGTCTTTTCTCTGACTTCGCTTAGCATTATACTCTCTTGCCCTATGCATGTTGCAGCAATTGGCAAGATTTTGTTCCCTTTTTATGGGTGAATAATATTTCGCATATTCTTTATACATTCATTCATTCATTCATCAGTCATCAGTCATTCATCAGTAGACACTTGGGCTTCTTCCGTAGTTTGGCTATTAAAAAAATAATGCTGCTATAAATATAGGGGTCATGTATCCCCTTGAATTAGTATTTTTGTATTTTTGGGGGGTAAATACTCAGTAGTGTGATTACTGGATTGTAGGGTAGTTCTATTTTTAGTTTTTTGAGGAACCTCCATGCTATTTTCCACAGTGACTGCACCCGTTTGCATTCCCACCAACAGTGCAAGAGGGTTCCTTTTTCTCCTCATCCTCACCACTTGTTGTTTCTTATGTTCTTGATTTTAGCCATTGTGACAGGTGTGAGGTGATACCTCATTGTAATTTTGATTTGCATTTTCCTAATGATGAGCATCTTTTCTGTGTCTGGTGGACATCAGCATGTCTTCTTTGGACAAATGTCTGTTCATGTCTTTTGCCCATCTTTAATTGGATTGTTTTTGGGTGTTGAGTTGTGTCAGTACTTTAGTATTTTGGATAGTAACCCTTTATCAGATATGTCATTTGCAAATATCTTCTCCCATTTATTAGGTTGTCTTTTAGTTTTGTTGGTTATTTCCTTCACTGTGCAGAAACTTTTTATTTTGATGTAGTTCCAATAGTTTCTTTTCGCTTTTATTTCTCTTGCCTCGGGAGACACATCTAGAAAAGTATTGCCATGATTGATACCAAAGAAATTACTGCCTATGCCCTCTTCTAGAATTTTTATGGTTTCAGGTCTCACATTTAGGTCTTCAGCCCATTGTGCATTTATTTTTGTATATGGTGAAAGAAAGTGGTCCAGTTTCATTGTTTTGCATGTAGCTGTCCAGTTTTCCCAACACCATTTGTTGAAGAGATTTTTCCCATTGTATATTCATTCTTCCTTTGTCAAAGATTAATTGACCATATACTTGTAGTTTTATTTGTGGGTTTTCTTTTCTATTCTATTGATGATGTGTCTATTTTAATTACTACCACTTTGTAATATAACTTGATGTCTAGAATTATATTTCCAGTTTTTTCTTTTTCAAGACTGCTTTGGCTATTTTAGGTCTTTTGTTTTTTCTAGCTCTGTGAAAAATGCTGTTGGTATTTTGATAGAGATTACATTAAATCTGTAGATTTTAACATTTGTTCTCCTAACCCATGAGCATGGAATGTCTTTCCATCTCTTTGTGTCATCTTGAATTTCTTTCGTCAGTGTTTTATAGTCTTCAGAGTATAGATCTTTTACCTCCCTGGTTGAGTTTATTCCTATATATTTTATTGTTTTGGGTATAATTGTAAATGGGATTGTTTTCTTAATTTCACTTTCTGCTGCTTTATTATTAGTGTATAGGACTACAACAGATTTCTGTACGTTGATTTTGTATCCTGAATTCATTTATGAGTGCTAGTAGTTTTTTGTTGGACTCTTTAGGGTTTTCTATTTATACTATCTTGTCACCTACAAACAGCAAGAGTTTTTCTTCTTCCTTACCAATGAAGATGCCTTTTATTTCTTTTTGTTGTTTGATTGCTATGGCTGGGACTTAGAGTACTGTGTTGAATAAAAGTGGTGGGAGTGGACATCCTTGTTTTGTTCCTGACCTTAGGGGAAAGGCTCTCAGTTTTTCCCCATTGAGTATGATGTTGGCTGTGAGTTTTTCATATATGGCCTTTATTATGTTGAGGTATGTTCCCTCTAGACTTGCCTTGTAGAGGGGTTTTTATATATGAATGGATGTTGTACTTTGTCGAATGCTTTTTCTACATCTATTGAAATGATCATATGGTTTTTATGCTTTCTCTTTGTGGTGTAATGTATCGTGTTAATTGTTTTGTGAATATTGAACCACCCTTGCATCCCTGGATTCAATCCCATTTGATCATGGTCTGTGGGTTTGTTTTTTTTTTTTTTTGTAATTTATTGTTGGATTTGGTTTGCTAATATTTTGTTGAGGATTTTTCCATCTGTATTCAGCAGAGATACTGGCCTGTAGTTGTCTTTTTTGGTAATGTTTTTATCTGGTTTTGGTATCAGGGTGATACTGGCCTCATAGGATGAATTTGGGTTTTCCTTCCTCTTCTATTTTTGGAATAGTTTAAGGAGACTGGGTATTAACTCTTCTTTAAATGTTTGGTAGAATTTGTGTGTGAAGCTGCCTGGTCCTAGGCTTTTATTTTGGGGGAGTTCTTTGTTTACTGACTCAATTTCAGTGGGGTATTTGGTCTGTTCAAATTTTCTATTTCTTCCTGCTTTACTTTTGGTAGGTTAAGAACAGTTTTTTTCATAGCATTTATTTTTATAACATTCTTCTGGGTTTTTTTGTTTTGTTTTGTTTTAGCAATTCACAGAAAACTGTTTTTTCATGTATTGCTATGATGTAACGTTCCCTACTAAAATTAATTTAGTTAACTAAAAAGCAGATTCATTTAAAGAAAATGTTAAGCAAGTAATAGTCTGGGTAAAGCTGATAAGGTAAAAAAAAAAAAAAGAAGAAGAAGAAGAGGAAGCTTTTTCAAAATGAAAAAATAATAAATACTTACCCCAAGCCAAATGAATTTGAGTCTCAAAAAAAAAAAAAAAAACTTACCCCAAGCCAAATGAATTTGAGCCTCAAAGTGTGGATGTGAACAATCTGTACTTTCTATTTCACTTTAAGACATGTGAGGTGGTTGATGAAAAATCAGTTTAGGAATCTCTGAATGAGAAAATCTCCAATTTTCTTTATGTAAAATTTTTTTCATTCAGTCAACAAACATTTGCTCAGTACCTACTGTGTGTAATGCCATATTTCCTAGATGCTGAAAATAAAATGGAAAACAATATAGAAGTAGACCCTGCCTCCATGGAGCTTACATTCTAGTAGAAGCTCATAAATATTGTGTTCCCTGATTTTTTGCCTGCCATAGATTTTTGCTTCTATGCTAAATCACAGCCTGAAAGCATATGAAACTGTCATAACTTTGTGGACACTGATTGTGTTTCTGGCATTGAGTTTCCTGTAGAGGGAAGTCGGAAGCCAGTCTTTATTTTTACTTCTCATACTTGACTCATTTTAAAGATCTTCATAACCCACAGATATTCTTTTTTTAAAATTTTTTATTGTTATGTTAATCACCATACATTACATCATTACTTTTTGATGTAGTGTTCCATGATTCATTGTTTGTGTATAACACACAGTGCTCCATGCAGAAT
The DNA here is from genome assembly GCF_011800145.1 of Mirounga leonina. Lineage (NCBI taxonomy): Eukaryota > Metazoa > Chordata > Mammalia > Carnivora > Phocidae > Mirounga > Mirounga leonina. The sequence continues at coordinate 29,765,030 of NW_023270426.1, read as the reverse complement.
GTGCCCTCTTTAAAACGCATCACGAGGCTAACCCATCTTCCCATCCCCCTCCCCTCTAGAACCCTCAGTTTGTTTCTCAGAGTCCATCGTCTCTCATGGTTCGTCTCCCCCTCTGATTTCCCCCCTTCATTCTTCCCCTCCTGCTATCTTCTTCTTCTTCTTTTTTTTTTTTTAACATATTATATTATTTGTTTCACAGGTACAGATCTGTGATTCAACAGTCTTGCACAATTCACAGCACTTACCAGAGCACATACCCTCCCCAGTGTCTATCACCCAGCCACCTCATCCCTCCCACCCCCCACCACTCCAGCAACCCTCAGTTTGTTTCCTGAGATTAAGAATTCCTCATATCAGTGAGGTCATATGATACATGTCTTTCTCTGATTGACTTATTTCGCTCAGCATAACACCCTTCAGTTCTATCCACGTCGTTGCAAATGGCAAGATCTCATTCCTTTTGATGGCTGCATAATATTCCATTGTATATATATACCACATCTTCTTTATCCATTCATCTGTCAATGGACATCTTGGCTCTTTCCACCGTTTGGCTGTTGTGGACATTGCTGCTATAAACATCAGGGTGCACGTACCCCTTTGGATCCCTACATTTGTACCTTTGGGGTAAATACCCAGTAGTGCAATTGCTGAATCATATGGTAGCTCTATTTTCAACTTTTTGAAGAACCTCCATACTGTTTTCCAGAGTGGCTGCACCAGCTTGCATTCCCACCAACAGTGTAGGAGTAACCCACAGATATTCTTCATGCTTACAATAACCTAACTTCACTAGGGTATGCCTTGGTATTAAACTTTCCCTGACTGTTTTTTCTTTTTTTTTTTGATTACTATACCCTTCCCATCTTTTCAATCTTGGATTTGAGTCTTTATTTCACAGAATTTTTATAAATACATTTTAATCTTTTTTTTAGAGTCATTTCTTTTGATCTTTTCATAACCAACCATTATACATACATTGGATCCTCTTTGTTTTGTGTATATACAATCTGTTCTTCATAGATTTTTATATCTTTGTACTTTTTAAATTTTTTTTATTTTATTTTATTATGTTATGTTAGTCACCATACAGTACATCATTAGTTTTTTGATGTGGTGTTCCATGGTTCATTGTTTGCGTATAACACCCTCCTTTTGTTTTGTGTCATTTCCTCAGGCCTATAAACCATGTTGATAAGTCTGATTTTTCTCTGTTTTACCATGATTGCTTCAAGGCAGCTTATATCTGTAACTGTTCTATTTTCTCTTTCATTACTTTTCTCTGTTCTGCCAATTTGTTTCTAACCTATACCCATCACTTCCTTGTTAAAAAGCCTCCCAATTGTTTTCCTACATTCACTCACCCTCCACTCCCCCCCAACCAACAATCTGATAACCACAAAGTACTTAGAAGGAGGTTTTAAAAATGCAAATAAGATCTCTCACTCCCCTTTTAACAGCCTCCATTGGTTTCCCTTATCACTTAGAATGAATTCCAAGGTCGTTATCATGATTTACCGGGGCCCTGTTATTGGCTCCTTCCTACAAATTATTTGATGATTTCCTTGTATTATTTGACTCTTTGTTTTATCCTCTCAATTTCTGAGCCACTTTTGGAAAAAGATTATCCCATAGCTATAGTATACTAATAGCACCTTACATTTAGTAAGTGCTCAACAAATATTGCTTACAAATAGTTATATTAACTTTTTTAAGTATTTAGAATATCATACACTTTGTAGTCCCTGACAAAAGAAGATAGAATACCCCTAGTATAAGCCAATGAAAAGCTTGAAATGTACCAAGATTTTAGAGTCCCTGACATAGTAAAAAAGTATGGTCCATGAATTCAGATTATGTTTGGATCCATCTCTGCTGATCCTAACTGAATGACCTCATGACTTATTTCATTTAACTTCAGAGAACCTCAGTTCTTTAAATATCTGTAAAATATTTATAAAACAGTATCAACCATGTGGGATTTTTGTGAAGCTTAAAGGAGGTAATGGCATATGGGAAATGGTAGGTATTTTATAAAAGGGTCAATAAAGTGGCAGTTTTGAAGAGGCTGGGTTCCAAAGTCATCCCCTAATGCAAGAGTCAAGTTTGTTGAAAAGTATCCCTGAAAAATCCCTTAAATCACCCATAGATATACTTTACATAGTTTTTGTAATCTCTCTACAAAATAATAAGTATATATAAATACACACCATATAAAGAATAATGTATACTAGAGAGCTATATAAAAAAACCTGAAAGGCCATTTATGAAAAACAGACTGCTTTATTTTTTTTTCTAAGAGAGGGGCTAGGTGGAGAGGCAGGGGGAGAGGGAGAGAGAGAATCCTAAGCAGGCTCCATACCCAGTACGGAGCCTGACACAGGGCTCCATCTTACAACCCTGAGATCACGACCTGAGGCAAAACCGTAAGTCGGCCACTTAACCGACTGAGCCACCCAGGCACCCCAAGACTGCTTTAAACCTTAGTAGCTCATTCAGTATATCAAGATGCTAGGAGATAAGATCCACAGTCAGCCAGTCTGAGGAAAGGGCAGATTGACTCCCCCCATCTCATACTTACGTAGAGCTGCTCTCCACTGAGTAGAATGCAGTTGCAATAGTCAACGTTATTTAAATGTTTCCTTCTTTCATTTTTCTGTTTTATGCTAAGCATATATATAGTTGAATCCACATTTTTTTTTTTAAAGATTTTATTTATTTGACAGAGAGAAACACAGCGAGAGAGGGAACACAAGCAGAGGGAGGGGGAGAGGGAGAAGCAGGCTTCCCGCCGAGCAGAGAGCCCGACGCGGGGCTCCACCCCAGGACCCTGGGATCATGACCTGAGCCGAAAGCAGACGCCCAACGACTGAGCCACCCAGGCGCCCCAGTTGAATCCACATATTAATGCAATTCAGTATATAATTATTATTCCCAGATTAGATACAAAATGCGTTCTCAGTAGAATGTGAAAGAAGTGGAAGTCAGGTGGAGTAATTTAGTGTTCAACTACAGTGATTTTCAATGAACTGCATATTTGTCCTGTTTTCCATCTGTATGATTAGTTTTCCCTTCCTTTTAACTGTTAGCCTCAGAGATTTATGGTTTTTAAAGGGGCCCCCTGCTTTGGCTATTGGAGAAAATAATTCTTTTTCCTCCCTTCAGGAAGAAAAGAAAATTAATAGTTTATAGTCCTATGAGTCAGCCTGAAAGGCTATAAGCTCCATCCTTGCACCCTCCCTCCTGCTCTTCATCGTTGTATAGGCTCACATTTTGCAAAACTTGGGGACAAAGAAGAGGTCAGGAATGAATAAGGAAATGGATGGCCACCTTACAAACTTGAGGGGAACAGATAGGATACGGAGTTCTAAAAGGACAAAGCATAGTGCTGGTGCATGCAGAGAGAAAATCCTACCATTCATGTGTAGAATGTGAAAAGAGGAAGCGAATGTGTGAAAAAAACATCCCAGGGTCTCAGTGAATAATAACATAAAAGTGTTAGGTAGAACCAGACCAGGCATAATTCATCCAAGATAGTATATTGTTCCAGAAGAAGTAATTACCAAATTTTACTCAGGATAAACTCTTATTCTAACACACTGTAACAATCTACTCTAAAAAAGTATGTGAGTGCCACGGACAAGTCACAACTTGTAAGATTGTTAGGGAATTGAGGGACAATATTAAGAGAGAGTTAAAGAAATGGGTTCATTGCCTGAATAAGATTGAAGGGCAGTTATAACAGCATTCCAAACACAATAAATTTTCTATCCAGGGAGGAGTGGCCAATTGTGTTTTGCTCTTGAACAAGAGACTCTTAGAAGTCTGAATTATAATACTAGGAGCTTTAGTCAGGAAATGATTCCAAGAAGACTGTCAAAATAGTGCCAGGTTGAAAGAGGAAGCTAGAAAATTCATCCTTTTCTACAAGAGTCTTAAAATTCCACTGGATTGAGTACATACATGGCATGAAGAATGGGGGCAGTTCTATTAACTGGCACAGTCAGGCTGTGGGAGGACTTAAGGAAAGAAAGGGGTCATTGGAAGTGAGGTATGGAGGTAATTATGAATGTGATATATACAAGGGAAGAGGTGAGATTTCCTTATAAGGATTTGACTTTTCCATCCTTCCTACTTTGTTCCCTCCTCTCCTTTGCAATAGTGATGAGCACTCGGTTTGAAAGTGTAATGGAGCTAGGACTAGAGGGACCATTGGAAGCCACAGTCGGACTCATAAACAGATGGAGTTAACTTTTGTTGGTGAGGAGAAGAGAAAGAGCCAGACATCCAGGGAGAAGCAGGATAAGAGACCAGGCAGCCCCAGAGGCGCCTGGGTGGCTCAATCAATTGAACGTCCAACTCTTGGTTTCATCTCAGGTCATGATCTCAGGGTTGTGGGGTCGAGTCCTGCGTTGGGCTCTGCGCTCAGTGGAGAGTCTGCTTGAGAATTTCTCTCCCTCTGCTCCTTACCCGACTCACGCTGGAGGGGGTGGGGGTGCTCTCTCTCTAAAAAAAAATAAATCTTAAAAAAGAGAGAGAGACCAGATGGCCCTAGAGAGACACAGAGACAGAAAGACAAAGCATAGTTCCCAGGTCCCTAACAGCATGCCACATCCCTATTCTATCTCACATGCTGCATCTCCAGTCCTGATAAGCCCCACGGTTTTTCTGTCCTACAATAATCCTCTTGTTTTTTGTTTTATAGGAGTTTTTTTTTTTTAATGTAAGTTTGAGGTGGTTTCTGTTTCTTGACATCTAAACAGTCCAGACTCGATAATGTCCTGCCCCTCACCACCCCTCCCGCTTTCTTCTCTTTCCCCATTCCTATTTCAGAAGCTTGCCATTCCTTTTCTCTTGAAGTCCTACGTGCTACTGCTTTTCTCAGACACCCTCTTCTCTCTCTCGTCCCATTCCCTCACCTCCATTCTTTGCTTCTCCCTGCTCTCTCTCCTTGGAACTAGCAAAACTTCTCCTCCAGAGCTATCTCTTCCCTCACCCACTTCATGTAACGGTTTATTTTCCAGGATTATTACATTTCAAATTCAGCCCTGCCCTTGGGGAATGGAAGATCTCAGGTACCTCCCACTCTGCAGCCAAACTACAGGACACTCTCCTGTGTTCTCTGCCTTCTGAACTCATTCACCCATCTTCTTCATGATACAGAAAAATCTGATTATCCAGAATCCATAATTCATTAATTTCATACACTCACACACATACCATTTCCCCACTGCTGTATTTAACTTTTAAGAGAAATGGGTAAATCCTGGAGGAGTGGGGGGAGAATTTAGGAAATCATATTCAAGTTAAAAAACTCAAGTAGTCTAGAAGATATTTGACTTGACATTCATTTATTTGAAAAAAAGACCTGGGAATTTTAATTGAGCACATGATATGGACTATGAGGGAGGTAAATCAGTTTTAAACTACCTAAGGGGAAAAAACACATGTCTTGTGTAGAAGAATACAGGTCCCTCTATGGTCAGAACTGGTGGATGTGTTCAGTAAAGCAAAGCTTCAGCAGAGGTGAAGCAGCCCTGACCATTAGTGGGGTATGAAGATTGGGGTCTTGGTATAATTTATTTAATGAGGCATGGGATAGGTTGAGAGCTAGCCTCAAATATCTCAAGTGCTTTTGTGTGGAGGAAGGGGCTGGACTGGCTCTTTGATGACCTAAGGAACTAATAGATAGACAGTTCAAGAAAGCAGATCTGAGCTGGTAAGAATGAGGAAGTTGTGCTCGTTAGAGCCACTTCAGTTTTCCCAGGAAGAGTCTGGTGCAGACTGAAGAATCCTAAGAATCCTGCCCTGGCAGGACATTAGACATTGGGATTTTGCTTTTTCTTTTATGCTCCAAAATTAATGCATGGTTACAGCAACAAGCGGAATAATACTAAATTGTGGACCCACATCTCAGTGTAATTCATGTTACTAGTTTGGTATGTGTCTTTCCATACCTTTCTCTTTGCCTACACAAGCACATATTAACATTAGTGGATGGATAGGATTTTGTTTTGTTTTTACAAAATTGAGACCATACTATACACATTACTCTGCTTAGTAATATTAGCATCTCCTCAGGTCAGTTCTTCTTTGAAATAATGGCATATATTTTAAAGTATGGGTGTACTGTTGTTAAATCATCCCCCTATTGATAGACATTTGGGTTGTTTCTAGCTTTTGCTATAATGCAATTATAACTAACAATGCTGCAATAAATGTTCATAAACATATAGTATCACAAGCTAATTTTTTGTTTTTGTAATTTCCATTAAAGTAGGATTTGTTTAATTAAAAGATGTGTACATTATTTTGTTTTAATAGCTACGTCCAGGTCACCTTCTGAAATTTTGTTGCCGTTCATAATCCAACCAGCAAGTGCCCATTTCCAGGGTAGAGTATTATTAGTCATTGTAATCTTTGCCCATCCAAGTAGGGGTACTAGGGATAAGGGAATTTAGTGTAGTTGTTAAGGGTAAGGATGCTCTTGCTAGAATACAGAAGTACCTGTCTCAGCTCTAAGCACATACTTCCTGTGCAACTTTAAGCAAGACACATAACTGCTTTATGTCTCTTATCCTCCTTTGTAAAGAGATATGATATGAATACCTACCTCATAAAGTTGTTATGTGTATTAATGAATTAATAGTGATAAAGACTTAGAACAGTGACTGGCATACAGTAAAATTTTTATAAGTAAAAATTAAAGATTAATAAGATTAATCTTCTATAAGATTAAAGATTCAAAACTTTAACTTGCATCTCCTTGACAACTAATAAGGTTGGGCATATTTCTATATATTTCCTGGTCGTTTGGGTTTCCCTTTCTCTCAATTTTCTACTCCTATCCTTTGCCCATATTTTTACTGAGTTGTCTTTTTATCAATTTTTAGGAACTCTTTATTTTGAATAGTAACCTTTTGCTGTCATTTTTGTCTTCCATAAATGATTTCCTTCGTACTTGTTTATTTAAAACATCAGAGTGTTTTCTTAAAGTTAACATAAAAACCTCAGTCAGTACAGAACTATAAAAATAGCCTGGGTGAGTCCGTCATTAAGCTCTGCCTTCAGCTCAGGTCATGATCCCAAGGTCCTGGGATAGGGTTCCGCAACCGGATCCCTGCTCAGCGAGGAGTCTGCTTCTCCCTCTACCCTTCCCCCTGCTCGCGATGTCTGTCTCTCTCTCTAACTCTCTCGCAAATAAATAAAATCTTAATAATAATAATAATTTAAACTCGTATAATCTCATACCACAAAAGATAACCATTGTTATAAGTTTCTCGTATGGAAACCCTTCCATCTATGCCCTCAGATTCATTGGCTCTCAGCCATGGCTCTCTACATATTGGCAGTTAGGGGGCTTTTGAAAGACCAGTACTTGGGTTCCACCTCACAGGTATTCTGATTTAACTGATCAGTGGTCAGGCCCAGGCATCAGTTTTTAATAAGAAGCCTCATTTGCTTCTGATATGCAACCAGGAATGGAAACCAGAGGATGCAGTTCTGAAAGGTGATTCAAAAGTCAACTGTGTACTTAAATCATGGTGTCATTAGTAATCACTACCGCCATCTGTTGGCGGGATGCAGAACTGACACCGTTTAGCTATTTGTATAGCTTTGTGCATATCTCTGAAAGGCCATGTTTCAAAGTTCTTTGTACACCACCACGTCTTTTCAGTGTCATGACTTCTCAGATGCAACTTTCCAACTCTACGATTCCTGAGGTAAATATCAGTTTTGTATTTATCCTCTTGGTTCTGTATATTCTGCAGATGTAGAATGACAGAATGTAGTATGATGCTCCTGAGGAGTTGTCAATCTTGGCCATCAAAGACTCAGTGATATTTATGCTAATCATTGATAGGAGAAAGTGTGTGGATAGATTTTTAGAAATACTCTTATCAAGAGCAGTTGAAAAACAAAACAAACACAGTTTTGTGATTAATCTAACCAAACTAATCAGAAATTACACCACTGCCTCTTCCCATCCCATCTCCTTCCCCACCTGTAAGTGTTAATTGAAATTTTCCCCTACTGGGATATTTTAAGATGTCTCCTTTTTTCCTGCAGAATTACACAATGTGAAACATCAAGGGAAATAACAGGAAAGGCAGTGAACAGGGAAACATGCTTTGAGAAATAGCAATGTTGGCAGAAAATGGAAGTGTCTGGGAGAAAAAAAAAATAAGATAAAACTGGCAGAATTACAGGCTGCTGCATGGACTGGTAATTAGATACTGAGTTTATCTTCTGGCGGAAAGATATTTTTCCTGTCTTTTCCATAGAGAGGCCAAAAGAAGTCAAAGGCACTAAGAGCATGAAATTGTTCATCTGCCATAAAAAACTATCTTTGATGCATTGGGTTTAAAAAATATATATTAATTCCTCAGGCAGTTTTTATGGGTTGTGGGTCATTCTTATAGCTGGCAATAGAAGATAAGTCTTTCATGTACATAAAAGTATATATGTGTATATATATATAATATATATTTGTATATACATATGTATATGAGTAGGTATACATGAGTGTGTGTGTGTGTGTATACTTTTTAATTCCAAACATCTCTGTAAACAGAAACTCTTTGCTACCTATTGTGCAAGGTAATACTGGGTTTCTTTTCTCTATCCTAGGTTTAGACATTGTGTCTGATGGGTTTCCTTAGGAGCTGGGTTTCTCAACCTCAGAACTGTTAGTTTGGGGGACAGATAATGATTTGTTGCTGGGGGCTCTCCTGTACATCATAGAACATTTAGCATCATCCTTGGCCTCCACCTACTAGATGCCAGTAGCATACACCCAGCTATGACAACCAAAAGTATCTCCAGACTTGCCAAACGGTAAAATTAGCCACTGATTTAGAGGATGCTCTGGCCCTGCTTTTGGGAGGTGAGTTTTTACTACCCTGAAAACAATTCACCGAATTCCCCAATCTAAATTAGAGCCCTTATTTTTTTTTTTTTTGAAGATTTTATTTATTTATTTGAGAGAGAGAATGAAAGAGAGAGAACAAGAGCGGGGAACGGGAGAGGGAGAAGCAGACTCCCTGCTGAGCAGGGAGCCCGATGCGGGACTCGATCCCGGGACTCCAGGATCATGACCTGAGCGGAAGGCAGTCGCTTAACCAACTGAGCCACCCAGGCGCCCCATAGAGCCCTTATTTTTTTTAATAAAGCACTATCTTTTTCCCTCTCTTGAAACACAATACATCTCCTTACAATGTGTCAGTGACAGTTGAGGACAGGATTATCTACCTTGAGACCTTACTGTCTTTCTTCTCTATTCGACTTTAAGTGCCACAAATAAGCTGTTTTGTTCACTCTCTACATGTACCATGTAGAGCAGTGATTGGCCCTTCATAAATATTTGTCAAATGAAAGAATATAATTCTCAGATATTTAAGAACCTGAAGCACAAAGTCTGACTTGGTCCAAAGGGGTTTTTCCTCTAAGGCTTATTTCAATCTACATGACAAAGCCAGTAAAAGAAATCAGGGACATATTGAGGCTGTTGAAGGGTGTGATCAGGGAAATCTAAAAATTATATTATTTGGATAGGATTCCCTGGGGGTTTTGGCGGACTGCTCTTGAGTGGCAGTTTCATTCTGGAAACAACTCTGATATGTCGCTGTAAGCCAGAGCCAACCTATCGCTCTTGCTTTTTGAACTCCGTCCACCACTGGTCCATGGAGGAAACAAGTTTTTTGACCAGGGTGAGGCTTAATGCTTCATTAATTCTCTGAAAGAGCATGCCCCAGGACCAGGAAAGATGTGCCTGTGGAAAATAAATGTCAGTGCAGGCAGCACAAGAGACCTTCACATGCTGCTTTTCATGTTTTTAAAAAATGGAATTAAGACGCATACTTTTTAAAATGAAAAATGACTGGCATTCTTCCCACTGAAAATGGGAAGTAATTTAATTTGTTAGTGGTTTATTTTATTTGACAGTCTTTGTACATACTCGATTTGCTTTGTTACACTGAATTACCCTTTAATAATGGGTACACATAATGCCAGACTCTGCCCCCCAGGTTGGTTTGATAATTGGATGAACGACCATATTGTTCCAGGGTTTTCATGACAATGTGGACAGAAGCTATTTGGAAAACTCCTAACCAGAAAAGCCTTTAGCTATTTTTTTTTTTCCGATGAAGTTAATTGCTACCCAGTGAACAGTCATCCCACTAGCCACTTTTCCTGAGCAATGCTGAGTTCTGTAATCACGACTGAATTCCCTGGGTGGATAGAAGGGATGCCTAAGCCCCATAGCCAATAGAAAAAGTCCTAAAGTCTTCCCTCAGCAGTCTCTCAGAATGGAACATATTTCTACAATAGGAAGTTAATGGTAAGAATTCTAATAATAGCAATCATAGAGGCTGAAGTGAGACTGCCAAGTTCAAGGGCACCTTCACAGCTTAAGCGAGCATTATGACCTCCTTTGCTTCAGCATCCACATCTGGATAGTGGGAACAATACCAGCACCTACCTCTTAAGGTCATAGTGAAGGTTCAGTAACAGGGTATGCATAAGTACTCAGCACAATCCTGACCAAAGTAGATTCTCCATCAATGTTTCTTCCTTATTAGATGGTATGCATCGGGCCCTGTGCTAAGTTTTCTAAAAACTACTGAGACAGTTGCTATCTCTAACATTATGTAAGGGACCATTACCATGGCAAAAGGTGAAATAATGCCCCAAGGCCATGTGACTGGTAAATGGCTCACCCAGGATTCGAGCCCAGTTTTACTTGCAAAATTTTCTTAAACCATACAACTTTAGATTTGGTGTTCGTGTACCCCCTAGAAGAAGTTTGAAAACTTGTGTACCTTTCTGAGCATTTATAAGTAGATGACTAAGCATTTTCCATCATAATGGTAAATAATTATAGAAGATGAGTTCAGGAGTATTTTGAACATAGGCAGTTTAAAATAAAACCATTATATCACCTGTTTAATGCATCCACTGGAATTTAAATACCATCTTAACTGGATACCCACCAATATCCATTAAAAGAATATGTGAACAAGTTCTTTAAAAGTCAGAACTTTATGTTGCTTTTCTTCTTGAAACATGTATTTTCACTTCCCCCAAATAAATGTTAAAAGCCTTTTTTGATCATTTCTGCAACAAAAATAGGTTCCCCTCCCCCCATGAATGTATGACTGTAAGGGTTTAAAATTCTCTTGTGGATATAATTGCTTCTAAAATTATTAATAGAAAAAAAATAAAATTATTAATAGAATACAGCTGACCTGAACAACATAAACATATAATTCTGACAAATAATAATTAAACATAAAAAGTAAAACTATTATAAATTCATACTATATTGAGCTGGGGCTGGTGACATTTGTGGGGCATTGATTAAAGGCATCATCCAGTTACCTGTCCCAGAAGTGTTTATATCTTGGATAGTACACCACAGTAAGATTGAAGATGAGTGAATGTATGTCTTCTGTGTTTTTCTTTTGCAAAGAGAAGGAGACTTAGGCTGTAGGCATCTCCTGAGGTGATTTGGTTTCAGAAAGGAAAATATATGGAAGTTCGATATGGGGAAATGGTTGCCTTTTTTTTTTTTTTTTTTTTAGAGTGGGGAGGGGCATGGGGCGAGGGTGAGAGAGAATCTCAAGCAGGCTCCACACCCATCGTGGAGCTTGTAATCACAACCCTCAGATCATGACCTGAACTGAAATCAAGAGTCAGACACTTGACTGAGCCACCCAGGCGCCCCAAAAGGTTGCTTTTAAAGCTGCTCCATATAGTTGTTGGGAAGCCATCACATAGGCCATTGTGTTTTATCTGCCTCCAGTAAGATTCCTAAAGACACTGTGTGTGGTAACTGCCTAGCATGTCATAAATGCTCAATACGTGTTTATTAAGGTTTTATCTGTGGCCATTATGTGGTCATAACATTGCTCTATGTCCTTCCTAAGTGAGGACACGGAGACCACCTGACCCATGACTGTAATATACCCTCTTAGTCCCAATATGAAGTATCGGTATCTCAATATCTCAACTATTAGGAGAGTGGTGGGGAGCATCTGTTGAACAATGAGAAGGAGATATGGAGCAAACATGGATTTAAGCTGATAGCAGTTTTCTCAAAAGGCCTCATAATGTTGATTATGTTATTTGTACTTAACAACCAAGGGTATTCAAATGTGTGTCTGCTGAACTCAAACATATCTGACCCAGGGTTACCGATCAGCTAAAATCCATTCACATCCTTCTACGCCTGAACCTCTCTCTCTCTCTTCCTTCCCCATGACTCCATCTTCTTTCTGTTCTTTAGCTTCTATCGGGCCATCTCTGCTTTCTGAGCCTTGCCTTGAGTCTATCAGCTTGCTGGGGCACCGGAGGTTGCCATGGTAAACACAGCTGTTGTTTCTTCTCTGTGAAGAGTCGGTGCATGAAGGCACTTGAGTCCTCACCTCCAGCCTCTTCCCGCTGTGCATTTTCACAGATGTTGCTTCAAGCGGGGGCCGCAAGGGCTTCAAGATCCTGCACAGCTTTCCTTGTGTGTCTCTGCAGGGGGGCTTTGTGACCCGCCGGTGCCTGCTTAGGTGCTGCGGAAGATTGTGAAGAATCGCCCGCATGGTCGCCAAATAAGCCCAATGACAGCAACATTCATTTTGTTAGTAAATGGATTCTGGGGACTGAAAGATGATCGTGTATGTTCCAAGAGGAGAGGCAGGAAAGTTAATGAGAAAGTAGCCGAGGCAGGAAGACTAAAGGCGGGGTGGGCAGAGACAGAAGGGGTGGTGAGAGAGGGAGAGCGAGCCAGGAGTTTCTAACAGGGAAGGCGAGTGTGTGTTGGACAGCTACCTGAACCTTCCTTACCCTCCTGGTCACGTCTGTGATCCAGCACTGACTACTGGTCTTGCATCTGCTGCTACTGTTCGCTTACAAACTCTTCTCCAGCCACAAAGATTCCTTGCTGTTCCTCCTAAACTGTAACCTCAAGTTCCAACGTCACGCTCCACCCTCACGTGCTCCAACTTTTGCACTCTTCTGTCTGCCACGAATGCTCTTCCCCAGACAGCCGTCAGCCTCCCTCCCTCACTGCAGTCAGGTCTCCACTCAAAAGTCATTCCCTGAGAGAGGCCTTCCTAAACACCACACCTCAGTTGCACCCCATCCACGTCTATCTCCTTCCCCAATTCAGGCTTTCTTCATGTCTGATACAGAGTGTGGACTTAAGCGTTTGTTGAGCCAATAGTGAAGTCATGGCCACCCTCCCCCAGAAACATGTGGAGTCACACACTTGCACACCTGTTCTTTGTTCTCTCCTGTCTGAGCTTTTGCATGTGCTGATCCCTCTGACTAGAGCATAGCCCCCTCTCCTCTCCACCCCCCACTCTGCCTGATGGAGTCCTGCAAACCCTTTGCACCCTGCCTGGTTTCATAACCCTCTGCTTTCAAGGTCTCCTTTGACCTCCCCAGGTGGACACAGAGCCCATTTGGCCAACACAGCCTGGGCTGTGCCTAGCAACCTCCATCACAGCACAGATCCCCTGCATTGAAATGTCTCTTTACCCCAGTGTGCTCTTCCAGGGCCCAGAATAGAGCTCAACCGAGGGCTTAGATTCCAGAGTCAAGAGTGCCAGGCATGCGTACAAGCTGTGTGACTTTACACAAATTACTTAAACTTTCTGGCCTCAGTTGCCTCATCTGTGCGACAGAGATCATAATATCTACCAAGCTAAATCATAGAATACTGATGAGAATTCACTGATGAATTGCTGAAATGTTTAAAACCTGCTAAGCAGTCAGCTGGGTAAGAGGATAGTGAGCGGAGGGTGCACTATTTGAGGTGGGGTGGGCATGGAAGGCCTCTCTCAGGGGGTGATAATTGAACAAAGACCTCAGTGATGAGAAGGAGGCAGCCATGTGGTTCTCTGGGCTCTTTGCATCCCACTGATATTGCAGATGAGAGCTATCTCTGTAAGCTTTTGGCAGATTAGACTTTGAGACTGTTCTCTTGGGATGTGAGACCTTACCTGGCCGATTTTCTAACACGATGCTGGTTGTCTTGCCAGCTGGGCTAGTGTGTTTCTCCTTTGAAACCAGGCTCAAGGGGATGAGGGGAAACTGAATCCAGGTGCAGAGAAGAAGAAGCATCTGAGGGAGGGACGTGAGGGAAATCCAGCAGCGCACTGCAGACCCACCTGCACCCTCTGAGGGCCGAGGATGCTCTTATTGCAAGCACAATGCAGCACAAGCCTGGTCTCAGAGTTGATTTTAGCCTCATCCACCGCTGCCAACAGGGCTCAGAAAAGAGGCTTTGAACTGCAAGCTAAAATGTCCTGGCTTGAACCTGAGTTTTGTCCAGTTTTCCTTCTGACATTTGGCAGGAAGGGGGTTCTGGTCCTGTGGAGAATGGTTCAGGCACATGGTTTGGGGGCAGAGGAAGCTGTGGGATGGAAGATAGAAACCCAGACTGTGCTGGCAGCCCCTACCTGGGTGATTGGACAAGGCATTTCACCCCTGCAGGTCTTGATTCCCTCATCTGCACATTGTAGGTACTGCTTGGGCCAGTTGTTTTCAAACTTTCCTTATTCACAGAAAAAAATTTATTTAAGCAAGATATGATTGAGAATCCCAACATACTGCCAAGAGTGATGAAGGAGGTAAAACCTAGCCAGTCACAGCCTCTCATTAAATTCCCATCCTCATCACACCCACGCACACACGTATGCACACGTGCGCGCGCACACACACACACACACAGGATGGTCCTTGAAAAAGGTTCTAAGAGCCTTTCCAAGATTTATTGTTCCATGAGTCAATGTCACATCTCCATAGCACAGAGTTCTTCCAAAGTATTAGGCTGAACTATATGCAATTATGGAGATTTGATGATTTTTGACCTGCAAAAATGGCAATTTCATATTTCCCTCTAATAGTTTCATCTGCAGTAGTGTGCTCACTCAGGAACCAAATTGCCTCAGTTCAGCCCCTCGGCTTACTCTCCATGTGACCATGGACAGGATATTTCACCTCCCTGAACCTCCCCTAAGAAATGGGCAAACAGAAGAATCTTCCCCAGGCCTTTGCCCTGAGAAGGCCAAGGGCTGAATGAAGCAGAGCCCTGGACTCAGGGCAGGGGGGCTCTAACACGGTGATTGGCACAGGGCATGGAAGCCCTCCATGAACGCCGTACAGAGAAAGCCCTCATGAGTGCCGGTGGGCCCAACTCAGAGCATGGTGTCCTACCCTTCTCCCTGCCTGGCCCAGAAGGCGGTAGGTAGCCAGAGCAGTTGCCAAACACGGTCCCAGCTGGGCTTCCTGATCCGTCATGCTGTCCAGCTTGAACCAGACCTCTTCCTTCCTGTGAGGGGCATCATTAGGCAGTGAACAGGCCTTGACCTGGGCACGGGAATGGTGCTGGACTGGCATGAATAACATTCCTCCCTCTGCCTTATCTGGGGAAAGCATTAGAGGCTCCCTCCACAGACACCTCCACGGAGCCTTCCCCATTAAGTGGTACATCATGGAATATGTCAGCCTGAATTAGCAGGCAGGCCCGTCACGTTAAGCTGACGCTCTGGGCTGGCAGTTCCCACTTTGTAATGCCTCTTGATCCTGGCTGTCATGCTCCCTCCCTGTCACCACAGCCACAGGAAGCCTCTGCAGACAGTGCGCAGTAATGAAGGAGGCTCAGGGAGGAGTGTAGAAGGAGCCATGGGAAGTCCTTGCAGATTGCATTTCTTCTGTGGCCCTAGGGAGCCCACTTTGAGCTCTGCTACCTCTGGTGGGGCAGGGACAGAGGAAGCACAGGTAGCCCTCAAAAGCACCAGGTGGGGAGTTCCTTTATGACAGACTACAAAAGCATGGCATGTGTTTTTAAAAGCACACAGAGGAGTCCCCCCCCACCACCCACCCAGCCATTCAAATACCAGGACACCTACAACACCTAATTGAGGTTTCTAGAGGCAGCTTAACTACCACTAGTTATTATTATCAGTAATACTGTCAGTTCCCTAAATACTAGTGCAGTTTATTCATGTCACAAATGGAGCATTTATCACTTCCTGCCATGTACGATATGGGAGCATGGTGGGAGACAGTGGAAGGAGCACCAGCTTTGCAGTCAGGTAGGCTCTCGTATTAAATTCCGATGACGCCTCAGAGCCCCCACAGCCTCCTGAGCTGGGCAACCCTGGGCCAGTGACTGAGCCTCTCTGAACCTGAGCTTTCTCTTTGTAATAGTACTCACATTAGTGCCTATTTCACGGAGCTGTTGAAAGAATTCCCAGAGACGATGTATGAAGAATGATTGACACAGAGGAGTAAATGCCCAATAAATATTTGTGGGGAGAATTCCCAAGAGCAGAGACATTTTTTTTTATCCATTACAAAGTCTTGACTCAGATGCACCCTTCACTGGTGTTCGATAGTGTATCAACCTTCCTTTCCAAACTTTTACTTCATTTGTCCTCTAACCTGTACTCCACTGTACATCAGGAATGATCTCATCAAACTTTGGTCATACCACAGTCATTGAAAAATCTTTTTATTTCTGCCCATTTCTCTAAGGATAATGGCAAAAATCTTTGTTTGGTGGGGCTTGCGTGTGACCTATCCTGTTACTTCATCTCTTACTTTGGTTCCCATCCCTCCTTCTGTCTCACCCGCATTGACCTATCAGCCCTTCATTCTTGCCCTACCCCCACCATAGGACCTTTGCACGTGCTGTTTTCTCCAACTGGAACATTCTTCCCTCCCCCTCCTGAACCAGTAAACATCTTTTCATCCTTCACAGTCATCCATCCCATACTTCTCAGCAACAGCTCTCCGGGACTCCCTGACCATGTTAAAACCCCCTTTCACGATATCCTCTCCTTTGGGGCACTTACTGCATTTTATTATGACATGACTTCATATCTACCTCCTCCATCTAGAGCAGCTGGATGAAGGCAGGAAATGTCTGGTTTTGCTCACCAGTTGAATCCCCCCCCTCCGCCCCGCCCCGGACCTTGCAGTCAAATGCTCTACCACTGCCCCAGGACCTTGTATATAGCCCAATAAATGTTTCTGAAAGGACGAGAAGGAGGGTGAACCAGAGGACATACTATCTCCATAGATCCCAACTACCCTTCCTGATAACTAGGGCACAGTGGGTATTACTGGTTTTTCAGATAGTATCCCAAGAGCCCAGAGGGGAAAGTTAATCACCCATGGTCACACAGCCTTTATGTATGTCATGAATCTGTGATGAGAACCCAGATCTTGCAGTTCTTGCCATCCCTGAGCTTATGCTTTAAAACCATTATCCATAATTGGGGTGGAGGGCTCGCAAAGACTTTCCCTCCCCTCCCTTTCCTGGTGTTCAGAGGATCCCTGGTTCTTCCTACATTCACATCACCTATCTGGCACCACAGCAATACAGTACTCTGATTCTTCTGAATTATTTAATTTAAAAACTCTCAAAAGTTTGAGGGAGCTAAGCTCCTTCAAGACTAAACTAGGAGAGGGGCGCCTGGGTAGCTGAGTCGTTAAGTGTCTGCCTTCGGCTCAGGTCATGATCCCAGGGTCCTGGGATCGAGCCCCGCATCGGGCTCCCTGCTCAGCGGGAAGCCTGCTTCTCCCTCTCCCACTCCCCCTGCTTGTGTTCCCTCTCTCGCTGTGTCTCTCTCTGTCAAATAAATAAAATCTTAAAAAAAAAAAAAAAAGACTAAACTGGGAGAATTCTGTTTTATAAAAGGTTATACTGTTGAGATGAGTATACTTCACAAAATGTAACCTTTGTTTCTGCCCTCTTCCCATCACCCCCTGGGTTAAAACAAATCCAGAAGTTGAAGTCTTAATCGACCACCTGGAAGCAAATCAGTCAGCAAGTCAGCTCAGTTGCAAGAGATGACTTCCTTGAAAGGGAAATAGCTTTTGGTCCTTTTATTTTCTTGTTTCTGGTAAAGGACCACATCTGTGTTTTGGGTTTGTTTTGTTTTTAATCTGTACCCTGTCAGGCATTGGTGTTCTCTCTCACTGTCTCAGGAGCCAGTTCACCCAGGTGTAGTCAGAAGTGCCCTTGAATTCAAAGAGGGAATCAAAAGAGTGGTGGGTCTTTGTTCATATTTGCCAGGAAGAGCTTCATGTGTGGGAATCGATTTTAACTGCCTGATTCTTTGACCGGTGGGGAAGAAAACATTTGCTCAAATATTCTTATTCATTCATTCAACAAATAATCACTGATATATCACACTTTATATATCAGTAAGATAACCATATACTTTATTGTCCAAACTAGGACAGTTTTGATGTGAAAGTGGATATTATGTTGTTGGTACACAAAGACAACAGGTATAAACCAAGATTTTTCCAGGTAAAACAGGATGTCAATGAGTGCCCTATATACTAACTGCTGAATTTGGGCTCTTAGAATCTTGGGTGGTTATATATTTTCCCAAAATGCCCTTAAAGATTGAAGAAAAAAGCCTGGATGGGGTCTAGACCTCCTAAGCCCTGCAGTATAAATGTAGTAGATCAAAGTTGAACTAGATATTTCTAAAATTTGCCAACAACTTCCTTTTTAAACTATACTTCTCGTTTAAAACAAACAAACAAGCTGCCTGGGGCACTCTGGAAGCTAATGACAGCACAGCAGATTCTAAGTTCAGTTCCCCCAGGATGAGGTCACCTCGAAGAGGAAAAAAAGCTCAGAGTCTATAAAGGATGAAATTGCCCATGAGGGCTAAGTGATGGTGACATCTTTTGAGAAGGAAGTAAAACTGGAAGGAATAGACAAAAAAGTAAAATAAAACTAGAAGTTACAGAGGAGACAGGAACATCGGATTTATCAGTCTGCTTCTCTAACTTCAAGCTTTTTAACTGTGGTTATGATTTTGTGTGTGATGGTGAAAGACATAAACATGCGCACTTCTTCCCCGGTGAAGAGCTTTGGTTCTGAAGTGATTTGTTTCTCTTCCATCCCAGGTGCCTGTCCTGAGACCCATGGACCTGATGGTGGAGGCCACCCCGCGAAGAGTGTTTGCCAACGCACACACATATCACATCAACTCTATATCAGTCAACAGCGACTATGAGACCTACATGTCAGCTGATGACCTGAGGATTAACCTCTGGAACTTTGAAATAACCAATCAAAGTTTTAGTATCCTTTCCTGGGGGCCAATAGCCAGTTGGCTTGAATCATAAGTATTCAGGTATGAGCAGACTTGGGGGGAAGTAGAAGAGAAAGAAGCCATTGCTACCACAACTCCTAGTGCTTGTGGAGGACTGTTCCCTTTTAAATTATGTTGGCATCCATCCTTCATCCTAACAAACTTCGAGAATCACTTATTGATGTAGTGGTCCAGGACCACGTCTGGGTTGGGACTCGGAGTCAGTTCGTTTGCACAGAGGCATTTGTGTGTCATGGATTCAAGTCAGTTGCAACTTTATCAACTATAAGATAAGACCCCAGAATTCAGTTAGGTTTCCTTCCTCGGGGTGAAAGGATTTGTAAATGGCCTATATGGGCAGCATGGACCGCAGGTACACATGAGATGGTTTTCATTGTATCAGTGTGGTGAAAATAATACTGGCTGCCATTTATTGAATTCCAAGCACTACAATAGGAACTTCATGCATTGAATCTCATTTTGAGAAGTGCACATATCATAATCTTACAGCTTGATGAATTTCCACAAAGCACATCTGTGTAACCAGCATCCAGATCAAGAAACCAAGCTTTATTAGCAATCCTCACATCCCCATAATGCTTCCTTCTAGTCCCCATGCCCCAAAGGTATATTTGATATAACAACCCCCCTACTGTAAATATTACTAATAGCTAAAAATCCAGCAACATCAAGAAAATTATTGAATGAGTGTCTGAACCAACATTCTAATTCCATTATAATGACCCTCTGTTTTATAATACAGATGGGTCATTTATTCACTACCTCTCCTGACTCCTCACTTGAATTCCCATTCTCAGGTAATGAGTTCTCTACCCAGGCAGCTGAGCGCCTGACCTAGGAGTCAGTATGGATTTTTTTCTCTCACTCACCAGCCTCCCTACCCCCGACCCAATCTATGAGCCCCACTAGTGCTTAGTCTGAAGTATATCTCGAATCAGCTCCTTGCTCTCTCTCCCTCTCCACTCCTGCTACCCTACTCGAGCATAGGCCACTATCCCCACTATCCCCTCATCTGCATGACTGCAATAATCTCCTGCCTATTCTCCCTTCTTTCTTGGTCTTCTACATAGTTCATGTTCCCATAACAGAGTGGACCTTTCAGTATTTAATTCAGATTTCATTCTTCCTGTGCTTAAGACACTCTAGTAGCTTCCCAATGAATTTAGAATAAAATCCAAGTTCTTTACCTTGAACTATAAGATTCTCCATGATCTGGGCCCTTCCTTCCTCTTTGATATCCTATCGTATCACTCTCCCTGAAGTCACTCTGCTTCAGCCGACTCACCTCTTATCTGTTCCTAGATAAACCTTGTTCTTATGCCTCTTCTTTGTATTTGCTGTCCCCTCTTTCTGGAATACTCTGTCCCTGGAGTTCACGTGGCTAACTACATGTCATCATTCAAACTTCAATGTAATGTCACCTCCTCAGAGGCCATTTTCCCATTAACTGCCAAATAGCCACCAATAGCCCTCTAGCCCTCTTATCTTCATGGCGCATATCACTATTTGAAATTCTGTGTGTGTATATTTTAGATTTCCCCATATTCAAATGTAAATTCTATGAGAGAAGAGACTTTGTATGACCATTCTTGTATCTGAGTACCTAGAACATTCTGAGATACAGAAAATACCATTTTGGTTGGGCAGGTCAAGTTTGAAGTGCAATAGATCACTGAAGTAGAACTATCCAGTAGACAGTTGATCATGAAATTCTTTTTATAAGATTTATTTATTTAATGAGAGAGAGAGAGAGAGAACGAGCTGGGGGAGGGGCAGAGGGAGAGGAACAAGCAGACTCCCTACTGAGCGGGGAGCCTGACACAGGGCTCAATCTCACAACCCCGAGATCATGACCTGAGCCAAAACCAAGAGTCGGATGCTTAACCAACTGAGCCACCGAGGTGCCCCAGTGATCATGAAATTTAAGCAGGAAATTTCACTTAAAGAGTACGTTGGTTATAGTAAAGCTCTGAATGTTTTGATAAAAATAGACCACCTAGTGGCTCAAACACATAAAAGATGATTTCTGTTATTATAAAGTCCAGTAGGATGATCCCCACCAGCAAGCAACCTCTCCAAACTGTGAATCAGAGAAATAGGTCCTTCCATCTTGCAGCTCCCCACTGTCACCAGCCTTACCTGCAGTCAAGACAGCAAAAGGAAGGATTGTAGAGAACCACACACAGGAGGCTCTTTTAGGCCAGGCCCTAAAATAGCATGAATTCCATTGGTTAGAAGTCAGTCACATGGTTACCTCTAACTGCAAAGCAGGCTGGGAGATATAGTTTAGCTATGCGTGTTAAAAAAAAAAAAAAATTGACCTGGTTTTGGTACACAGCTAGCTCATCTCCACCACAGAAGAGTGCTTGATAGGGCACCTGGGTGGCTCAGATAGTTAAGCGTCTGCCTTCATTTCAGGTCATGGTCCCAGGGTCCTGGGATCGAGTCCCACATCAGGCTCCCTGCTCCTTGGGAGCCTGCTTCTCCCTCTGCTTCTCTCTCTCTCTCTCTCTGTCTCTCATGAATAAATGAATAAAATCTTTAAAAAAAAAAAAAAAGAGTGCTTGATAGTTGCCAAGGCTTTTTTTTTTTAAGTTTTTATTTAAATTCCAGTTAGTTAACTTACAGTGTAATATTAGTTTCAGATGTACAATATGGTGATTCAGCACTTCCATACAACACCCAGTGCTCATCACAAGTGCGCCCCTTAATTTTCCCATCACTTATTTCACCCATCCCACACCCACCTCCCCTCCAATAACCATTACTTTTTTCTCCGTACGTAAGAGTCTGTTTCTTGGTTTGCCAAGGCACTCTAAGGAAGGCAGCTTTAAGCAAGCAATGGCAGTGATCGAGGCACTAAGACCTGACCCTCAGGACCATGTCTGGCACCTCTTGTTATTCACAGAGCAGACTCTACCTACTATCTGAGCCTCAGAGAACCTGCCTACAGATTTTGCCTGGAAGTACAGCTGCTAATAGAATGAATATGGGTTGTGGTTCCCTTTCTCCCTTTACATCTTTTCCAAGAGCCAGGAATCTGCTCAGTCTCAGCTGCTGTCACTCTGAGCACCTGCTGTCCCCAGTCTAGGTGACATGTTTTCTGGATTTGCCTCTAGGCCTTCAAGAGGGAGGGGGGTTTCTTTAGGCGTTTTGGGAGACAGATGCCTTGGGGAGAATGCAAAGGGGAAATATTAATAGCACAATTTAGGTTATATTCTGCAGATGTGTGACAGCCTGCCAGATGCTGGCATACAAATGAGACTGTGCCACTCACCCTTAAAGCAGCCATATGTAAAATAATCATTGTCATCATGAGAATGATGATCACTGATATCGATATAGTTTTTTTCAACCAAACCGCCTTAAGCACTGAGCTGATGGTACAAACTGGGACCCTTTTGCCTCTTGTCACTGAAGTGCAGCCACCTCTGGGGTAGGAAGCGGCCAGCTTTCAAAACACCCTCAGAAAAACACCAACCAGCAGGCAGCTCTTATTAAATCACACATTGTTTAGTTCCATTTCTATAATGCCTCTTATCCACTGTGAAGGCTGAAAAGCATGGTTCGGGATAGAATAATGTGGGGCTCCCAGAGCATGGTAGGAGTAGGGGTGGTAGTCAAGGTGCTTCTAAGCACTATGTGGACTTTTTTCATTTCCAAAATTAGGTATGTATGGTCATGACTACTAGAAAATACAACTATCATATCAATCTGATGATTTCATAGATGCTGAGAAATCCACTTAAGTTACAAAGTAAGTATATGTAAAGAAAAGTAAATAGTAGGACAAGTGGTCTTGCAGTCTGGTTAAAAAATAAAGTCATGACTTCCACTGCCTGGCATTTGGTATGACACTGGCATTATGGTTGAGAACACAGGCTGTGGAGTCCTAAAAGTCCTAGTAGCTCTGAGAGTCCTCAAGTTCACACTCAGTTCTACCACTTGCTGAGTATATAAGCTTTAACATGGTTCTTAATTTATCCACTCTCTGTTTCATGATCTTTAGAGAGGAGCTTTATCGAAGAGGATTGTGAGAATTTTTTAAAAGATTATATTTTATATATTCATATTTAAAAGATTTATATTTTAATATGTATATGTGGATAAATTTTATATATACAATTGACCCTTGGACAGCATGGGTTTGAACTACATGGGTCCACTTACATGTAGATTTTTTTTTTCGATAAATGCAATACAGTACTATAAATGTATCTGTCTCTTCCTTATGATATTCTTAATAATGTTTTCTTTTCTCTAGCTAACTTTATTGTAAGAATATAGTGTATAATATATATAGCATACAAAATATGTGTTAATCAACTTATGTTATCAGTAAGGTTTCTGGTCAACAGTAAGGTATTAGTCATTAAGACTTAAGGGAGCCAAAAGTTATATGTGGATTTTTGACTGCATGGGGGTCACTGACTCTAGTCCCCACATTGTTCAAGGGTCAACTACATATAAAATATATCCATATATACGTACATACATGTACATATACACACATAAACATATATGTTTAGGCCAATACTCTGCTAAATGAATGACAAACAGGTTTCAAAACAAGAATGATTATCATGGAAAGGACAAGGAAACTAAAAAAGTTGAATGTTAGTATAGTGGACTCTATTCTGCTGAATTCATTATCTGGGTCATCTTCTCCATTCTAGACTCCTCCTCTGGTTTTGCAGTTGGGTGCTCTTTTCACGATGTTGTTCATTAGTTACCTAGTTACCACATATTTGCAGGGTCTCTGAAGTACCTAGTACCCTAGTTACCACATATTTACAGGGTCTCTAAAGTCCAGGGTCTTGTGTTTAACACCAGATCAGATTGAAGCTTTCCTGGCCTCCTGACACCTTGAATCCTCTCCCTTCCCTCCATAGCCAGTCTGTCCTTGTCTTATGTAACAGGTTCTGTCTTGAAGTGGTCGAACTTTGGCCTTAATGGGTTAACCACTTTAGGACAATAATAACTCATTTCTAGATTAGTGATTTTCTAGGGCAAGAAGCAGCCCTAACTTTTCAAATTAGTTTTCTCTGGTATACTTAGGATCCTTTGAACTCTCTTTTCAGGACCAAGAATGAGTTGACCTGGGCCCTTACCTAGTCCAATATGGGACCAATTAATAGGCTCCTGTCAAGTAAAAGTAAAGATCCAGCCCTCAACAACTGTATACTGAGCACCTAGTTTGTGCCAGGCACTGCACTAAAGCCATGGGGATGCAAAAGTGAAAAGAAATTTTCTGCTTTCAGAATGACATTCATCAAATAATCATACTAATGAGCATGTAATTACAAACAGAAGCCCTGTAAGGAAAGGAAAAATAGTTGTGTGAATGCTTCTTTTTTGAAATCTGATTCAGATGAGGGAATAAAAGAAGACTTTGCAGAGAAATTGATTATTAAGTTGAGATCTGAAAGAGTATGAGCTAACTTGGCAAAGAGGTGGGAAGAGATTGGTCTAGTATGTACAAAGGGCATGTGGCAGGAGGGAGGATGACAATGTTGAGGGAATTCTAAAAAGGCCACTGTGACTGGAGCCCAGAGAATGTGGTGGAGCATGGTATAAGCAAGGCTAAAGAGGTCAGCAGAAGCCACATCTTACAATCTGGTCTCTGGGCATGAGACAGAGCATCTCTCTGAGAGAAGACATCTGGACTCACAGTGTGCTTCATTACTGACTTTGGTCTTAGCAGCCCTGTGCATCAGTTTCATTTGTCAACTGAGCTGAGGCCCTTTTGGTCTTGATTCCCTGATCAGGGAACCATATAACCTCAACTCTTGTCTCTCTGTAGTACCATGGACAGCGGCCTTTTAATTTGATGGGATTCTACTGGGAAGGCTATGAAGGAAAACCGTGGGGCCTGATACCAGTTCATCTCCCTTGTTGCTGCTCTGGCTTCCATCCACAAATGTACATATCACTCTGAGACTGGCATTTAGTGTAAAAGGAGAGCACTCCAGTGACACCTCCAGCACACTGGCCCATGTGTGCTGGGGCAGCCTCCTTCCTGTATTAAACGCAGCCCTAGTGGGTTTTGGGGGGCCTGGTGCTTTGCGTGTGTGGCTGCTGACCCTCTGTCTTTGCCATACCTAGGGCTTTATGAGACAAGGGATTTTCCCTGCACAGGGAAAGCCAGTTGGACCTCATGTTGTCAGGTGAGAGGGCAAGAATGCAGCTAGGCAGACTTCTTGGGCTTTTTGAGCTTCCTCAGAGCAGTACAGCTTAGTATGTTAGGAATGCTTAGTAGTTAGTAGTAGTTAGCTTAGTAGTTAGACTCAGGAGTCACATTCACTGGATTTGAATCCAGTTTAATCCCCTATAATCTGTGTGACCTTGACAAGTTGCTTAACATCTCTCTGACCCTCCATTTCCTCATCAGTTAATGGAGATAATAATACCAGGTATCTTGTAAGGTGATTGTGGTATTAAATGAGATCATCATGTCAATTTCTTAACCATGTGCTTGGCACAGAGAGGTGGCTTAATAAATCGTAGCTATTATTATCTGTAACATTTCCCCAGCCCCCTATTCTTCTAATCTTGTTGCCTGGATCCCATTCTTTCCTAGGAAAACCACAAGCTAAATGATTTACAGTATCCAGGCTTGGTATCTTGACCTATTATTGACCTACTATGGATTTTCTGCATTTTAAAAAACTACCCCTAGAGAAGGGGGCTAAGTCACAATGAATTAAAGTCCATAAACATTTATTGAACACTTACTATGTGTACTAGAAATGCCAAGATGAATAAAACTCCAACCCTGATAATACAACTCTATAATCTGAAGGGTAGATGAATCAGTCAGAGTTCAGTCAGAGAAGCAAAACTCTGGGGGAGCAGTGTGTGTATGTGTGTGTGTGTGTGTGTGTCTGTCTGTCTGTTTGTCTGTCTACAGAAAGGAGAAGAGGGAGAGGGAGAGAGACTGACTTATTATAATGAATTAGCCTTGTAGTTATGTGGCTGGCCAAGGTAGTCCATGATCTATAAGGCAATCAGTCAGGAATGGAAAATCACAAGTAGGCTGGAAGAGCATGAGGGTGATTTGAAGCTTGTCCACACATCATGGTCAGGAAGAGAGAACAATTGCAGACCCAGCAGCCTTTTGGAGTCTCTTTCTCAGGGAAGGCCTAAGCTTTCCTTTAAATATCTTCCAACCGATTAATTAAGGCCCACCTAGGATAATCTTCCTTTGATGAACTTAAAGTCAACCTATTGGGGCCTTTAATCACATCTGCAGAATTTCTTACAGCAGATCCCTTATAATAGCACTTGGATTCGTGTTTGATTGAATAAGTGGGAGAAGGGGTGTGTGTGTGTGTGTGTGTGTGTGTGTGTGTGTGTGTGTGTGAGATACATAACAGCTGCTTCCTCCCTTCTGTCCTCCAAACCTCCTGTTAGCCCACCATAACCAGAAACATCCTACAAAGGGAACACTAAGGATTCAGCCTAACCAAGTTAACATATCACAAAACCAGCAAAGCAAGTATGTGGACGGAGGGAGAGACATGTCACCATACTAGGGAAGATGAGGCTAACAATTTTTGGAGCCTGTATTAAGCACCAGGTATGTTCTACACATCATCTATTGTAGTTTTCTTTTTTTTTTTAAAGATTTTATTTATTTATTTATTTATTTGACAGAGAGAGAGGGAACACAAGCAGGGGGCAGTGGGAGAGGGAGAAGCAGGCTTCCTGGCCGAGCAGGGAGCCTGATGTGGGGCTCAATCTCAGGACCCTGGGATCATGACCTGAGCCAAAGGCAGACGCTTAACAACTGAGCCACCCAGGCGCCCCCATCTATTGTAGTTTTCTGCCTCTTTTTATAGATGAGTTGACAAGTTTAAAGGCATTCAAGATTATGTAACTGGTCACAGACTTGGGGATTAAAATCTCAGTCATTCTTACTCCATACTCCAGTGAAATATACTCTATCTCACCATCTCAAAGTACTCAATTAGTACTAAAATATGGATTGTTAGGTATATTCAGGGTGCTATGGATGCACAGGATAAGGAGAATCATGAAGGAAAGGCTAGAATGCGTCATAAAGTAAGTAACATCTGAATTGACCTTGGAAGGAAATACTGGGTGTTTCCTAATGGTGGAATTCAAGCTCTATGTCACATGAATAGTAAAGAGTCTGTGGTTATGGGATTTTCAAATGCCCCTCCCCCAAATCATGAAGATCATCTCAGCCCAGTGTCTTTTGTAGCTCAGTACATACTTAGAAGCAGTAACTAATATGGCACCATGTGTCTCTTTGTTGGTCTCACATATAGAGCTTAGCAATCAGCAAACCCTCCATAAATATTTGCACATTGGCTTTTTTTAAGCTGTTAAAAGAGGAATATCCCTTAGAGTCCTCTTCAGAGATTGTCAGTGTCTTATCATCAAGTAACACATCTGTTCAGCTAACAAGATCTGGATGCTTTGTAATCAGTACTTAATATCCAAAGATTACATTCAGACTTTGGAAAGAAAAACAAAACAAAACAAAAAAAAACCCACAAAGCAATTCATGTCCCCTAAAAGGAAATCCAACTCTAATGTGGTTAAGGCTATTCTCCACCTTCAGACTGGCAGGCTGTAACTACAGTGACATGAAAAGCTTCAACTGCTCTTGAACATGGGTGTCTTTCCCAGGCAAACATAGACTCCACTCTCCAGCCTGGCCTGCAGATAGGCCTCCTGTTTGGTTTTCCTGCCCTTGATTGGCTTAGGCAGGGCTTAGAAAGGAAATGAAACAAAACAAAAACAAAAACAAAAATCTTGTCATTATCAGCAAAATCAGCACTGATAAAGACAGAAGCATGCAAGGACATCAGCTTAAAAAGCCCACAAAACTAATGCAAAGAAAGCTATCTGTGGAAAAATAAATGGTCGGGTTTGGTTTTTGCTTTTGTTTTTGTTTTGAGAGATGGGATTATTCGTCTACTAAAAAGCCACTTAATAACTTTCTCCATGAAATTATTTCATAATCAAAATTCTCAGAGGTTATTGGAGTAAATAGGACTATGCCCATTCAAAGGTGAAAAAATGGAAATCCAGAGAGAGAAAATGACTTTCCCATGTTCTGCGAGCAAAACAGACTTGGAATCAAAATTCAATCCCCATCTCCTGACCCAGTTTTGTTACAATCATGATACTTATCACAGTATCATCTTGAACTTTACCCATGGTGATAAGGCTCCTGGTTTCTCACCTCTCTCATAGATAGTTCTAACACTAGGAAATGACTTTTTTATGTTTCTTGTTTAAAAATAAGTATTTATTGTGGAGATTATTAGAATCACCTATAATCTCACCGATTAGCTTTGGTTGTATATACAGGGGGTTTACATCAAAATTTTAATATCATGCTAGCTAATTCAACTACAAGGGCTGAGAAAAACAAATAAATAATAAAAGGGAAAAAATCTTAAGTATTTATCCAGAAAGCCTCCTCCTATTCAGTCTAGGACATACACACACCTGTCCACTCACACACGTACCATTTCTCTTTCTTTTCCTTGCTTTCTTTTTCTGCTTAGCAGTTATTACAGTCTAGTATAATATATATTATATTTATCTGCCTTGCTTTGTGCCCTGCTAGGATATAGGCTCCACAGATCAGGGGGATTTTTGGTCTATTTTGGTCATGGCTGTATCCCCTATACCCAGAAAAGTACTGGCAGGTTCTTTGTAAACATTTGTAGATTTTCATGAAGGAATGAATGAATGAATGAGCGAGTGGTAAAGGTAAGTTACCCTTTATAAACTAGAGTTACTAAAGGGTAACTTACATGCTGACCTTCCATCTAATCCCTGTAAGATACTAACCACATTTCCTTCCATTCTGTATTCTCTCTCTCTCTGTGTCTCTCTCTAATTTTTTTACATGACTCTGGTCAGACTGTGTATATATTTTGTATCTAACTTCTCTTACCTAATTTTATACATATATATTATATATATATAATATATATTTTATATAAATATAAAATACCTTGCCTTTTTCTGTCCTGAAATACTACTTGATTAAAAGAAAATGTTGAAATGATAACTGATAATTGAAAATTCATAGACCCACCCAGATAGAACTATTACATTTAGTATCTTGCCTTTTAGCTCATCATTTTCAGAGTGTAAGTTTTAAATGACTATGATCATGCTATAGATACAATGTTTCATGGCTTTTAACAGACTTGGAATTACATTGCAAAAACAATTTCGTGAGGTAGATCAGAATTTTCTTAATTGTTTCCCTATTTCTGTATATACAGTTTATTGTCAGTCTCTTTCTTTTATCGTGTTGCAGTAGACTTTTTTTTTTTTTTTTTTTTTTGGTAGAAAGCTTTTTCCAAACTGGTGATGAAGAAAATGACTTTTGAATGGCCCCCGTGCTACCCCTTAGCGTCCTGCCATTACCCTCTCCATTCCCTCACCCCACTGGTGATGTAATTTATGACTCTGGCTTCTTATTTGTTTGAAGCCAATCCCTTAAGGGGTGACCTCCCAGTGTCTTCAATTATTATTTTAAATGATGCCTTAGGCCCTGCCTGGCACAGTGATGCCCTCACCTTCCCTCCTTCTGCCTTCCAAGCATGGAGCTCAGCTGCCAAACTAGCTGTGCCCCCTCCTGTCCTCAGAGCTGCCTCCAGAGTCCCGACAGAGAAGCAGATTAACCCCTTTTGTTAGCAGAGGTAATTTGTCTGGGCTCAGCATTAATAAGGAATGCCATAAGCAGTTGGGGTCAGGAAGAACAGATCTGTCAAGCCCCAGGGTTAATTTAATAGCAATCTGTTGGCTCTATGCCTTGGATATTAGCCGTGAATCCAGTGCTGTTTTGCTTTTGCCATTTAGTTCTTTGGGACAACAGGGAAATAATTTGAATAGAGAGCTCTAAAGCATAGGGAAGAGAAAATTGACTGTCAAAATGCGTCATTCTGTTTTCAAGATAATACAGGAAGCCACGCACTGCTTATCTCTTTTCTCTTTCCCTCCCAACCTGAAGGGCAAAACCACATACGCTGAAGGTGTGCATCTCCTTTTAGAACAGAGTAAGAGGAAAGGCCTGGGTTTCTGGATGACGCAGATATGAAATACCCTGTCCCATCATCCCTATCAGCCACTGAATTTTTGGTAACTAGTCCCCGCCCACATGTTTTTAGAACTCAACAAATCCTCCATCAGTGAACAGTTCAAGAAATCCCATATGTTTCTGTCCCAGTCTGTGGTTCAAAAAAAGAAAAAAATAATTATCACATCATAGGACACAGGAATCCCGAGTCAGATGCTGTGTCCAAATTCTGATTCTGAAAAATGTGGCCACCAAAGTGGTCAGTGAATTAGAATAACACAGGCTGCCCTCTGGGATTAGCCAGAGGGAGTTTCAAGAGAGCCCGAATTACTGTGGTGGGAATGGCTATTTCTGGAAGGGCCCTTCCTCAGGGGAGGGAGAGCAGCCCGTGGTCAAGAACCCAGGCTCTGAAGTCAGACAGGCTGGGTTTGAATCCCAGCTCCACCCCCTGCTAGTCCTGTGACCTTGGTTACTTCACCTCAGCTACTGCTTCTTCCACTGGAGAACAGGCCTGTTAATAGTACTGACCTCATAAGGCTGAGAAGAAGGTCACATGAGACAGTGCATGGCATTCGGTAAACATTCACTGTTGGTTATTATCCTCTTGCTGTCCTTGTCATTGCAGTTATTAAAGAGAGGATTCGAGTCATCCCTGAACCCCGTAGAGTCAGACATTCTAGTCCAAAGGGTGATGCTTGGGGATGAGGGATGATGGGGAGGCTTAGAAGTCCAGCTTGAGTGGAAGGGAGGAAGCGAGGGAGTGTGGGAAGGAGGGAGCATGGATCCAGAGGAAGCAGCCCTCAGCAGAGTCCATGCGCACATCCCCGTGATGCCCTTCTGGATGCTGGGGGATGTTCCTTCCTGCTTTCATAGATATCTTTAAGCACTTCATTTTCACACGTTCTGACTTTGGGGCTTTATTTTTAGGTAAGAAAGAAATAACAGTAGACGCGGCACCTCCCCTCCCACACAGCAAAGATCCCTTCCAGTTAAGCTTGTTTTTAGAGCTCTGCTGGTAGAGGTTGAGAAAGCTGACACCAGATTTTCTTGCCCTATTTTTAGGAAAAGAGAAACATGCTCCCTGGCACAGTAGGCTATGGAGGTTCTTTCCGGAGGGCGATGAGATCTGACAGCAACTACACACTAAGCTCTGCTCACCCCATCCTGCGCCATGGCCACCAAGCCCAGGGCAGGGGCAGGGGACAGGAGAGAACATCGGAGATGCAGCCTGGGGCCTCCTGGGGGGGCACAGCCTCCCACTGCCCAGCGGGTGGTGCTAACTGCACTCATATTTATAACTCTGGCAGCAGTTGAGTTGAAAGGTAGTATTTTGTGAATCCAGGGGACCCACATGCTCTGGAGACCCAAGTAATATTTGCATCGGGGTTGGGTGGGGGAAATTGTAGTAAAATGTAGTGTTAGTTGAGTCTCAAACTAATTTTAGAAAGCCTCGACGGGGCTTGTAAGAGATAATTGAAGGGGAAAGAGGCACAACCAAGTACGGAGCCATTACTGGGCCAGATCGCATGCTGGAACACAGGTGATGTGCGGGAACGGATATGTCGGCGCTGCTGTGACTAAAAATACAAGCGCGTTTAGTTGTACCTCAGGTGTACCCTAAGGAGGGGACTGTGCTACTGACTTTATGAAAAGCAGAAACGGTTCTCCTCCATCCCAGCCTAATAGCAGTCTGTGTCATGTTACTTCTTGTTGAATCAACGCGCTGTTTCCCAAAACAGGATAGACCAGCTCCTGGCACAGACATAAACATTTTTATTTTAATTGATATGCATTTATTTCACGTATAGTATTTAAAATGAAACTGGCTCCTTAAACTCATGACTTTGTGAATACTGGCTTACAGCTTAGACAAGGCTAAGGAAACAAAGGGAGTCGATAGAAGCCAATCAGAAGGACACATGGTAAGCAGATACCAGCTGGTGATGTCTGCATGGGGCTCGAGAGTGGTGGAGTCTAGGAAAAGTGGGAATCGCTTTGGTCAGCTTTCCCATGTGACAGTGTCCATGTCACGAGGCCCGTTCCTTTGCAGGAAGTTTCAGGTCCTCAGACAGCACCTCAGCCTCAGCCAGGTGCCCCCCAACCTGCACACAGGTCCCCCGAGCTCCGGGGTGGCACAGACCCATTCCCTCCCACATGCCAGACGTCCTCCTGAAGGTCTTTGTGCTCACTGGGGCACCTCCATAATTCAAAGGCCCAGTGTTTCATTTCAATATACAAGGATGTGGTTTTGAAAAATAGAGTTATAATAATTCTTTTTTTTTTATAATTTTTTTTTTAAAGATTTTATTTATTTATTCATGAGAGACAGAGAGAGAGAGGCAGAGGGAGAAGAAGGCTCCCAAGGAGCAGAGAGCCCGATGCGGGACTCGATCCCAGGACCCTGGGATCATGACCTGAGTTGAAGGCAGACGCTTAACCATCTGAGCCACCCAGGTGCCCTAGAGTTATAATAATTCTTGACCAGGAAGGAAAATACTGAGAAAGAAAAAAACAGATGATAAAACAAAGGTATATTCCGTGGGAGGCTGAAACTCCCGCCATACACTGGAGGGCTTTTTTTTTTCAGGTGCTTAAACTCCCAGCCAAGCTCTAAGGCAAATCACAGCTTATGGAGGCTTGAGGTCCTGTGTATCTTCGGTGAGAGAAATTTTGCATAATTACTCAAGAGCGCAAGTTTTGCACCTGGGAGGAAATCCTGGTGCCGCCCCTCTAGCCATGGGACACGGGCCAGGCCCCCCTCTCCACCCCTGACAAACGGGGATAAGGAAAGGACTGGCTCTAGAGCTGTTCTAAGGATTAACTGAACTGAAGTACGCCATCTGCTTGGCGCAGCAATGGGCCTATTGTCAGTGCTCACTAAATAGTAGAAGCAGCCACCACTATTCTCACCGGTGTGTTATTAAAGAAGATCTCAGGGATTTCATGGGAGAGGATTCCCAGTCTACCCTGGATATCATTGATCAGCCCAGCAGTCTGGGGAAAGATGCAGGTAAACTGAATCATTTAGCTGGAATGGGGCTAGCTTCTTCACCACTGTTGTCCGGTGAGAAATAAAGTCTTTGCAGCTCAGCACATTCTAGTATGATAGCAAGGGCAGATAACTCTGACGGTCGATGGGACATGTTCTCCGTGTTGTGGAGGACAAAATGCTCCTAAGGAGCCAGGAGGCCTGAGTTCTAACAATGCCGCGGAGCCCTGGGCATCCCTGGGCCTCCGCCGCCAAGACCAGTAAGCCCCGCCTGTGTGCTCACGGGGTTACTCTGAGGATTCCCCGAGTGTGGTTAATGCTCACAGGTTACACTAGTTCCAGGCAGTACTGCTGCTCATCACCCCTGGGGTCCTGCGCGCTCGTGCCGGTCCCGTCCTTGACCGCCTGTGCCAGATATCGTGGACATTAAGCCGGCCAACATGGAGGAGCTCACGGAGGTGATCACAGCGGCCGAGTTCCACCCGCATCACTGCAACAGCTTCGTGTACAGCAGCAGCAAAGGGACGATCCGGCTGTGCGACATGAGGGCGTCGGCCTTGTGTGACAGGCACAGCAAATGTGAGTAGCCAGCCGCGCACCGTGGATGGGGTGCCCGCGGCGGGCGGGCCCCGGGCCCCAGACCTGCGGGAGGGGGAGGGGAGAGCCTAGAGGACTCGGGGGCCCCTCCCCACTTGACACGCCCTGGCAGCCAAGTTCAGGTGTTGGCTGGACTCAGGAGTCCGCTCCACATCTGGTGTTTTGGTACGCATGAACCTTCGAGTTCCATTCCACCAATGTCTGCTTAAGGCTGTGGAATCCAGAGGTGAATGAGACGCGAGCCACACCTTGTGACCCAATGCAAAGTATGTTTTAACATCACCCTGGCTACTGTGGGGAGAATGAGCCTGAGGAGTTCCCTGAAGGGAGACCAGTTTGGGGATCACAGTGATGAGCGTCAGGGGGTCAGGGGGATGAGCGTGGCCTGGACAGGGGTGCTGCCATGCAGGTGGAGAGGGGCTGGTGGCTTCTGGACAGATCTTGGCGGTTAACAGGGCCTCCTGGACCGTGTGAGAGGCTGAGAGTATGCAGACAATCACGAATGGCAGCTGGGGATGGTGACTAGGTTAATCATACTCTACTGCATATTTAAAAGTTGCTATGAGAGTAGATCTTAAAAGTTCTCTTTGCCAGAAAAAGAATTTGTAACTCTCTGCGGTGATGAATGTTAACTAGGCTTACTGGTGATTATTTTGCGATGTAAATATACACCAAATCATTATGTCGTATACCTGAAACTAATATAAGTGTCATGTTTCAATTATATATCAATTAAAAAAAAAAAAAAAACCTGCGGGAAGGGGTTAGCGCCTTCCCGGAGAGGGTATGGCTTTGGGAACCAGAACTCTGGAAGTCCCAGTGGCCCTAGTGGGCACCAGGGAAAAGCTTCAGAGTAAGGGGATGGTTTAGATAAGGAGCAGCCAGACTCAGGCCATGGTCATGCTGATTTTCAAGGCATTGATGGAGAGAAGTAGCTCCCAACTAGTGGGAACTGAATGATTAGAAGCCAAAGGCTGTAAGACCCCTGTGAGCAAGTGAAGCCTGCTGGCACCGACAGTGAGTGCTGTGGTGGACAGGATGGGCCTGGAACTTTCTAGAAAAGAAACTGCTCCCAGAGAAGAATTGCCTGAAGGCAGTGATAATCCATGTCTAGTGTCAGGCTAAGTAACATGCAGCTGCCAAGATGTTTAGGGGGGGCCAGAGCTCTTTTTATCCCCCATCACCTTCTGCTCGGTGCTTTTTAGCCCATACAGTTGGCTGTGGAGACCCAGAAATTAAGACTTTGTCTCCCATAGTCTGTTTCCAATTTCAATCCCTGTCTGACATGACTGATAGGATGACTGTGTCGGTGTATGGCCAGGAAAGGGGTGAATGTCTGCGTCATTTTGATCATTTTTGCTTGCTCTTTCGGCATGAAAAGTATCGCACAAGGGAGCTGGTGTGTAGAGTGTGGTGGTGTGTAGACAGACTGTGGGTTCTGGAGCCGCGCAGACCCAGGTCAGGGCCAGGCTTCACCCCTTCTCAGCTGCCTGACTTCAACTATCCCTAACCTTTCTGAGCCTGTTTTCTCATGTGCAAAATGGGTGAAACAGTAACTTCCATCGCATGAGTTTTTCATGGGGCCTAGGTGAAAGAACTATTAACAATTGTGTATTCTATGCTTATAGCGGATTTCAATTCAGATTATCTACACTTCACATGCTCAGTAGCCACATGTGGCTCATAGCTATCATATCAGTACCAATTTAGGACATTTCCATCATGGCAGGAAGTTCTATTGGAGAGTGCCTATTTAGACTTTTAGCTCTTTGGACCTATTCTGTCTTGTTCATAGCTGTTTCCCCAGCACCTAAACCAGGGACTTGATAGATGATTAATAAACATTTGCTCCTGTGGGTGTTGGCACTGATCTTTGAACAGTACTTAACTTACATAAGCCGGCAAGAGGAAACATGTTCAAGGCAGAAGGATCAGCATGTGCAAAGGCGCTGAGGCACAAAAGATCATAACACATGCCAAACTGCAGGGTGAGTGATAAGGCTGGTACATAGGGAATGACTTGGAGAAGGAAGTGAGTTGAAGCTCAGGAGGGATGCCGGAGCCCAATCATATGGCCATCATGAAGAACTTGAATGTTTTCTCGAAGTCGGTGAACAGCCACTGACGTAACCAGGGGAGTGATGTGATCAGGATTTCTCCCCGTCAGAGGTTGGGTTCTAAGTGGGAGAAAAAAGAGACAAGGAAACAAGTTAGGAAGATATTCTAATGTAGACAGGGGTTTCTAACAGCAGCAGTATTGAATTTGGGGCACATAGTTCTTAGGGGAACGGTGCTGTCCTATGTACTGTAGGATGTTTAGCGGCATCCCTGGACTCTCCCCACTGGTTGTTAAGTGGCCAAAGCAAGCTGGGACAACCAAAACTATCTCCTGATGTGCCATACTGCGGGTTGGGGAGGAGAAAATTGCTCCTGGTTGAGAACTACATATCTAGACTAAAATTCCTTGTTAGTCCTTCAGCATGATTTTCTTGTATCTGTGATGTGTCTTTTACTATTGAGAACTCTGAGGGGTCCATTGCAAAGGGAAGTCATCTCCTACATTGGATGCATTTAAAATTTGGTTCATGACCTAAGATATACCCAGGGAACATTTCAGGAACGGTAAGGCAGTGTGTTAACACCCAAATGAGTGGTGGAGATGGGTTTGGGAGGTTCAGGGGAGGGTGGGACATTTGGGATAGACATCACGGGGAAAGCAGAGGCTGAGTAGTCCTGTTGAACACATGTAGGATCTGGTTAGGTGGGAAAGAGGTGGGGGAGGTGTTCTGGGCAGTGCACACAGAATGGGCAAAAGCCTGAAGCTAGGAAGTTACATAGAGCCTTCAAAGAATCAGGCTTGGGGAAACAAATATCAAAGAAAGAGGTGAAAGAGGGATGATGGTTCGTATCAAGTTGGTCCTTGAAGATCAAAGTCAAACATGTATGCCTTCATGTATTCATTCATTCATTCATGCATTTGTTCGTTCATTCATTGAGTACCGACTCCATACTCAGAGTCTGGCTCCTGTGGCAGCCAATACTTCTTAAGCTTTCCCCCCGAGTACATAGAGCACGCAGGTCGGGCCGGGAGCCTGGCTGCAGTGGAAGAAGGGCATCCAGCAGCAGTCCAACCTCGCCCGCCCACACAGACAGAACAGCAGAGGCCAGAGATCCTGGGCGAAGTGCCAACCAACCACAGATTTTCTTTGAAGTCTTATTTTTCTATCCTGAAATTTCACATGAATTTGCATTGTACTCCCATAAAATGTCTATTTTAGGTTTAATAATTACATTTCTACCCCACTCCCAGATTTCAAGCAAAATTGATGTTCCCAAAAGATTCAGTGTATATCCCATGGTTTTCTGTACTGCCTGGTGCATCCCCATATCTTCAGATATGTACGTGTGGCCCAGTTTGAGAAACACAGTCCCTAGTATGTGGAGAGTGATTTGAGATCATTTGGCTGAAGAACAGAAAGATAGATTTATGTTTTATGGAAGATGAACACGGTGGTGGTGGGAAGAAAGGAGAATTAGAACATTTTGCTTTCATCTCAATACAAAGGAAATTCATAGCCTACGTAAGGATGTGGCTATGGAGATCAGAAGGAAGAGAAGTGGAAAAGGAACATTTGTTAAAAAATAACCATGGGTGACGACGTAAGCAGTATCAGAGGTTGGCATTCGTCGCACATGGATACTAGTTGTTCATTGTCCTTCCCCTCTAGACCACAAACCCTCTGAGGATAAGAACTAAATCTGTTTACTCGCATCACATTGCCAACTCCTGGCACATAAGTTGGTACTCAGTAAATACTTCTTCAATAAATGCATTAATGCCTGAGGGTTGACATAAATGGTATGTGGAACAGGGACTGGTGAGAAGCCACACTGGGGCAGAGTAGAGGGTTGGGATTCAGTGGGGGACACGCTCTGTGTCATGAGTGACATGAGCTACCTCAGGGGGCAGGCCTCTCTGGTGAGTGAAGGCAGAACCGGCCGGTAGGGCCGCTGACCCACAGTGGATGCGGGAGATGGCAGGAGGGGCCCCAGTGTCCTCACAGCCCAGTGTGGCTGACAAGAGCCTGGGCTTTGGAGTCAGACCTGGATATTGAGGAATACACTCACTGTGAGGTTTGATGACCCCTGAACCCTGAAGGGTGGGAAAAGGACAAGGCCTTAGAAACTCCCAGAGCTATAAATGTTTCAAGCAGAAGCTTTGGAATCAGAGCTCCACTCCGACATTCAATTACTATGTGACCTCAGGCAAGTTATTTAATCCTTCTGAGCCCCACGTTCCTCATTTGAAAGTAGAAAGCGTGAGGACGGCCTCATCAGGCTGCTTGTTCATGAGAAGTAAATGTCATCATGTGTGTAAGAACGTGGCATCTGCTGGGCATGCAGGAGGCAGTAAGGGGCACAGACGACCTGACTCCCCCATTCCAGGCCTGCAGCTGGGCCACAGTGCTAAAGCCTCAAACCTTTTTCCAGATATATGAAGCCCTGTTAGTCATTTGTTTAAGTAGTTTTTGTTGAGCACATACTATATACACCAGGTATTTTACCAGACTGGAGACACAATGGTGAGTGAAACCATGCCTGGTTTCCTCCCTCTTAGAGCTTCCTGTCTTTGTTAGTGAGGGTTCTGCAGACAAACAGAACCAATAGGAGGTAGATAATAGGTAGGTAGTAGGTAGGTAGGTAGGTAGGTAGGTAGATAGATAGATAGATAGATAGATAGATAGATAGATAGATAGATAGATAGATAAGATAGGTAGATAGATATCTCGTATATACGTATATGTGTATGCGTATGAGAGATTTATCAGAAGTATTTGGCTTATGGGGGTGGGGGGCGCCTGGGTGGCTCAGTCGGTTAAGCGTCTGCCTTCGGCTCAGGTCACGATCCCAGGGTCCTGGTATCGAGCCCCGCATCGGGCTCCCTGCTCAGCGGGGAGTCTGCTTCTCCCTCTCCCACCCCCCCCCCGGCTTGTGTTTCCTCTCTCGCTGTGTCTCTCTCTGTCAAATAAGTAAATAAAAATCTTTAAAAAAATAAAAAAAGAAGAAGTATTTGGCTTATGGAATTACAGAGGTCCACAAGTCCCAAGATCCACAGTGGTACAGCAGGAGACCCACAAGAACCAGTGGTATATTTCCAGTCCAAGTCCACAGACCCAGGAAAGCTGATGGTATAGTTTTAGTTCAAAGACCAGCAGGCCCGTGACCCAAGAAGAACCAGTGTTTTCAGTTCAAGTGCGAAGCCTGGAAGAAATGAATGCCCCAGGTCAAAGGAGTCAGGCAGAAGAATTCCCTCGTATTTGGGGAGGGTCGTCAGCCTTTTGTTCTCTTCAGACCTTCAACTGATTGGATGAGACCCACCCACATTAGGGAGGACAATCTGCTTTACCCGGTCTATCAATTTAAATGTTAAAGCCATCCAAAAACACTTTCATAGAAACACCTAGAATAATGCTTGACCAAATATCTGGGGCACCCCAGGGCCCAGTCAGGCTGATGCATAAAATTAACCTTCACACAAAGGAAGAAAGATCCATTCATCAGGGAATGACAAACAGATAGGACATTGCAACTGTCAAAAGTAGTATGAAAGAGAGGCCCATGGTGCTAGGGGGGCATGAGACAAGGAGCCTACACCCCAGGCCCTAACCTCCGAGCTGTGACCTGACCCCCGAGAAGTTCCCTGCGAGAGAACAGGGAAGAGTTATCGGGCCCATAGAAGCAGGAGGCTTGCTCAGCCACACACCCAGGGACTGCTACTCCCTGCAGCCTGGGCCACCCAGCCCTAGAGAGGCAGAGCCTGGGGACAGTCCCCAGAGCGGCCAGGGAGCTAGCTAGCGGCTGTGGGCCTCTGCCGCAGCCCTGCCTCCCCACGCTCCACCCCAACGCTGACAGCAGCAGGGCTCTGAGCTGCCAGCCGCCAGCCTCCTAATCTAATGAAGAAGCAAACAAAATTCATTTTCCTGACTCGTCCGAAGTGCCGACCTTCTCCAGTGCACTCCCCGTCTTTGTTCGGCTGCGGCAGCCGCGGCGGCCCTGGCTCCTGCCGGCCGGGAAAACGAGCTGTGTCTGACCTCTCGCCTGACATTTCATATTGATTTTCTCCATCCTCTTCAAACGCCAGCCTCCAGCCGACGACGGCTCAGCCAAGGTGTGTGAACGGAATTGAGACAGTTCATCAGAGTTCAGAATGAAAAGCAACATTGGCTTTCGGAGATGAGCTCTGAGAAGGAGAGTATTTAATAACCATCGGCGTTTAATCAAAATGCCGAGGAGATCCGTGTGATCAGAGCTGCATATATTAATTTCCATATGGCCCTCACTCTGCATACTCAGCAGGGGTTGGAAGGGATGATTCGCTCCCAGACTCTGTTTTTTTCCTAGCCCTTCTGGCGGTAGTGACAAGGGGTTGCATTTGCAGTTTGAGATGTTAATGCCTGAAACAATAGGGTGTGGACGGCAGTACCAGTCGGCTGAGCTGAACCATGCTTTTCCTTCTCAATGCATGACTGTTGGCAGGTGAATGGACAAACTGGCCAGGTGGGACGAATGACAACCTAGGAAATGAAAGAGAAATGACATCTGAACTCCTTCTCAGTACACTGCATGAATCTGGTCCCTGCCCACCTCTCCGACCTCAGCTCCCCATAGTCTGGCCACACGGGCCTGCTTCCTGCACCTCCAACACACCTTTCCTGCCTCGGGACCTTTGCACAGGCTATGCCTCTGTCTAGAATGCTCTCACGGCATGTTCCCACTTGTCTGGACTGTTCTCATTTTTTTAGGTCTCTGGGAAAATCTCACCTCCTCAGAGAGGACTTTCCTTTTTACCTCATTTGTACTCTATGTATATCTCATCACCCTGTTTTCTTTCTTTAGTTTTTCATAGCATTCATCTCTAGATGTTTGCTTTTCTTTTTCTGTCCCCCCAACTAGAATGTAATCTGCATGAGGGCAGGGACTGTATCTTACCAGCCTTTGAATTACCAATACTTAGTGTAGTGCTGGCTACAATAGGGCTTCACTGAACATCTGTGGCAGAAAGGCGGGCAGATGGGAAAAGACAGGTGAAAGAGGGTAGATTCGTTTACTAGAGTTCCTGTAGCAAAGTACCACAAACTGGGTGGCTTAAACCCCCAAACCTAATTATCTCTAGTTCTGGCACCAGAAGTCCTGTATCAGAGCATTAACAGAGTTTACTGCTTTTTTTTTTTTTTTTTAAGATTTTATTTATTTGAGAGAGAGAGAGAGAACACAAGCTGGGGAAGAGGCAGAGGGAGAGAAAAGCAGACTCCCTGCTGAGCAGGGAGCCCAACAGGGGACTCGATCCCAGGATTCTGGGATCATGACCTGAGCTGAAGGCAGACGCCTAACGACTGAACCACCCAGGCGCCCCTAGAGTTCGCTTCATCTGAGTGCTGTGCAGAAAGGATCTATTCTAGGCCCTGGCTTACTGATGACTGTCTTCTCCCTGTGTCCTCACATCATTTTTGCTTGGCACGTGTCTGTCTAAAACTCCCCTTCTGCTAGGGATACCAGTAGTATTGGATTAGGGTCCACCCTAGTGATGTTATTTAATTACCTCTTCAAAGGCTCTGTGCCCAAATACAGTTACATTCTGACATCCTGGGAGTTAGGGCTTCAACATAAGAATTCAGGCAGCGAGGGACACAATTGAGCGCCTAACAGAAGACATGAACATAATCGGGAGTACGGGCAGTGGTAGGTATGGATCCCAGGCTCAGTTGCTGTGATGGAGAAAAGAGGCAGGCGAAATCCTCAAATGGAAATGGTGAAGGGGGGGTGGGGTCCTGAAAGACACTAGAGATTGAACTTGCCAACAACCTGTGGATGCGGTTCAAGATGGAGCAAGTGGGCGGTGATTAGGATCAACGTGTAGGCGGTCCACAGGTACAGACCCACCAGGAATGCAGCAACGTGAGGAGAGTAGGGGTAGACGGAGGCTGGAAGGCAGGGATGAGGTCAGAATCCCGAGATGCAGGCACCTTGCGTGTCTTCCACATCCCCCCAGGGCTGTATTTGTACTTCTCTGGTTTGACGTCTGTGGATAACAGGAGAGCCCCGCAGGGATGCCTTCACTGCAGAATGGAAACAGAGGGCTCCCTCCACACGCACCCTCGGACAGCACCTGTCTTAGGTACTGGGATGGGCGGGGCCTTGCACAGCCCAGCAGGATGTCCCTTGTCTTCATCCATTTAAGCTGCTGTGTTAGAACACAGACTGGGGGGCTGGAACACCCCACATTTATGTCTCTCAGTTCTGGAGGCTGCAAGTCCAAGATCAAGGCCCCAGCAGATTCAGTGTCTGGTGGGGACCTCCCTCCTGGTTCAGAGACAGCTGTCACCGTGCTGTGTCCTCACATGGTGGGAGGGGTGAGGGAACTCTCTGGGACTCTGTTTTGTAAAGGCACTGTTCCCATGCGTGAGGATGGGAACTCGAGACCTAGTCACCTCCCCAAGGCCCCACTTACATACCATCGCGCTGGGGAGGAGGATTCAACATGTGAATTTGGCACGGGGGACACAAACATTCAGTCCGTAGCTTTCCCTGTGAAGACGGGCCAGAACAGTGTTGCTTTGTCTCGTGCCTTCTTCCAGACTAAACTGACTAGCGCGTGAGCTCCGAGACAGCGCCGGCATCAGGGAGGGAAGTCCGTCTGGTGTCCACTGGTAGTCTGCGCCCATGGCCTAGAACGGGTTGCTTAACCTCTCTGTGCCGCCGTGTCCTTGTCTATAAAATAGGACCGGGGAAATGCCTGCCTTCTAGGATGCTTGTGAGGCTGACAGGAGAGAGCACCGTGAAGCCCTAGAACAGCGCCCAGCCCACGCGAGCCCCATGTCAGCTGCGGTTGGGATGCTGGTGCTTTCCTGCTTCCCTTCCACGCGTGTCTTTTAAGAGTGGGAAAAGGAACAGTGGCAGCAACAGCCGTCGATGAAGTAATGTCAGGGGCCACTACCTCAGCTGACTTCGAGAACATGTTACGACGTCCAGAAACTAAGCCAAGGTGCGGGCTCACTCAGACCCCCTGACAGCCTTGTGAGGTACATACCATCATGAGTCACATTTTACAGATGACCAAGAGGGGAGGTGATACTCTGATGGCCACCAAGTGTTCTTCTTGCGAC
The DNA here is from genome assembly GCF_011800145.1 of Mirounga leonina. Taxonomy (NCBI): domain Eukaryota; kingdom Metazoa; phylum Chordata; class Mammalia; order Carnivora; family Phocidae; genus Mirounga; species Mirounga leonina. Next base: position 29,722,064 of record NW_023270426.1, on the reverse strand, counting down.
AGAACACCAAACGCTCCCCAGAGACAGAGCTGGGGTTTGAGCCAGGCCTGTATCCCTTAACCAGGACACCAGCAATCACTCACTCAGCTACTATTTATTCAACACTTAGTCACTCCTCTCTTGACGGAGCTCATATGCCAGTGGGGGGCGGGGGGCGGGTGGGGGCAGGAAACATGCCAGTGAACAAATGAACGCGTTCATTTCACCCAGTGACAAAAGCTGTAGGATTAAACAGGATTAAGGAGTAGCTGGGTGGAGGTATTTGCATACAGTGTTGGGGCAAAGCCTTTGAACTGAGACTTGAATTGTCAGAAGCAGACAAACAGAGATAACATCGAAGTATGAAGGCCCTCACAGGTGAACAACCTTGTGTGTTGGAAGAACAGAAGAAATAACAATGGATGGAGGCTGGTGGGCGGAGCCGCGGAGCAGAGGATGAGGCAGAAAAGGCAGGTGGAGGCCAGAGGAGGTTGTCTGGTAGACCGGGCGGAACAGCTCGATTCTGTTTAAAGTGAGGTGGAAGCCAGTAGACGGTTCCAAGCAGAGAAGTGTCTAGTACTCTGTTTATAGCCATAAAAGAGTTCTCAAAGAAAAGGGGGTGGCAAGCCTGGAAGCAGAGAGACCAGTTAGCAGGCTCTCACCTCAGCCTAAACAAAAAATGACAGTGACTCTGACCAGGGTGGGGGCACACAACGAGTGGTAAGTGGACAGACAGATACAGAATCTCCCGAGGAGGCAGAACTCAGAGGAGCCGCTGAGAGGCCGGCATGGAGAGGTTTAGAAAGAGATGAGCCTGGGGTGCCTGGGTGGCTCAGTCGTTAAGCATCTGCCTTCAGCTCAGGTCATGATCCCAGGGTCCTGGGATCGAGCCCTGCATCGGACTCCCTGCTCCGCGGGAAGCCTGCTTCTCCCTCTCCCACTCCCCCTGCTTGTGTTCCCTCTCTCCTGTCTCTCTCTCTGTCAAATAAATAAATAAAATCTTTAAAAAAAAAAAAAAAAAGAGGTGAGCCTAAAATAACTCATAGGTTTTGGTCTGGAGCAACAGAAGGCATGGTGGTGATGTACAGAGAGACTGAGGAGATTGATGTGGAAAGACCAAGCATTGTCTTTGGGATGTGCCAGATTGAGGTGTCTCTGACCCGCCCGTGTAGGGAAGTCTGCAACACGTGGACACGTGAGTGTGGACGTCAGGAGAGAGGTGTGGGCTGAAGAGAGAATTTAGGAGTCATGAGCTGCTAGGATATTTAAAGCCCTGGGATGGGGTGAAGTGGCTTAGGGGAGAGGGGAGGAGAGGAGAGTGGGGAGGAGCGGACAGTCCAGGAAAGAGGCCTAGGGCAGATAAGCATTCACCAGTGGGGCGGCGGAGGGCGGGGAGGCGGTCTTTGACAGGAGGCTGAGTATGAGCCGCCTGAGAAGTAAGAGGAAAACGGGGGCTGGGGGAGAGAGAGGGGTGGGGAGCAGTGGTGTGTAAGCCAAGAGAGGAGAGAAGGCCAGGGTGAGGGGCCAGGGCTGTTGTGGGCAGCAGGGACAGAGGACTCTGCAGCACCAGGCCCCTTCCCGGGTGCACCAGTGAGTCTGCTGCATAGAGTCATTCTCTTTCAGCCACCAGGCCCTTCTGCACTGGCAGCTCAAGATGTGACCCCCGACACTCCCTCATCCAGGGGAGACCAAGGCAGGCTGCCTGGATAGGGACAGTCAGCACCAACCCTGCAGTGCGCTTACATCTACGGTCATGGGGCTGGTGTGAAGATGATCTGACTTTTTCATGTCGTTGGGGAAAAGATAGAAACACCTGAGGCCATCAAGTCTGAGATGTTTTAGTGGATAGTGGAGTCATGGGGAAAACAGCCTGGTTCTATTGCAGACGGGGTACGGTTTGATGCCCAGCCTAACAATCCAAATCAGAAATTGCGTTTTTGTCCCGAAGCGTGTGTAGTAGAGGGGGATGGCTCTTCTGTATTTGGTGTAAGCTTCACAACAACCCATGAAGATTGGTTCTGGTAACTCCTGTTTACAGATGAGGCACAGAGAGGTGAAGACACTTGCCCCGAATCACAATGAAGGAGCCAACATTTGAACCCAGGTCTGTCTGCTTCCAAAAGAAGAATTGATTCTTTTCCTGGCTCTTTGGCAGCTAGCAAAGGAGCATGACCTTCTGCTAACATCCAGAAAGATTATTTCATGGGGCTCCATTTCATATAAACCCCATCGGCTGGATCCCCCAGCCCAGTGGTTTCCAATTGCAGAACTAACTCTGCCTTTGCAGAGAACATGAAATCCACTGTCTCGTACTTCACCCTCATCTACAAACTTAATTGCCAAGGCCTACTTCTCTAGACCACTAGATCCCTTAATAAAGCTGCGGTTCGTTCCCCAGGTCTCTGATGGAATGTGCCCGAGGACATCAGCGACAATACAGCTGCGATGAATCTTAAAACCTCTGAGGTTTGAAACAGCTTCCAAAAGGGGTTCAGTATTGATCAGGGACGTAATTAACAGTGTTTATTTTAGGGGAGGTGAGGTGAAAAAGACAAGGCCCTTTATTAAAATGCTTTTGCCTGATGACAGGATTACAAACACACAGGCCCCCCTCCCCACCCTGGGGAAAAGCCAGAGACTTGCTACAAGGAGTAGAATTCACTAAAACCAGCCCTCCCCCCACCCCAACCCAGTGTCTACCCCATTCAAGCTTAGCAGCCATTAACAACTGAGCAGCCAAGACCCAAGCCACAGAGTGAAAGTAGAATCCCTTCCCCCTTTCCCCATCCTCATTTCCCTTTTTGATTAATTTAACCAGTTCTGTCAATTAGTCATCCTGGAGACTCCAGTTGAGTGCATTTTCCTAAGAACTAGAAGGCTTATTAATTTTGGAGGCAAGTGTCATTCATTAGAGGTTGACCCCTTCCCAGGCCCCGCTCTCTCCCTCACTAGGGGCCTCAGATGACAAGGCCGAGGAGCTACATCTGGCTCAGGCACGCGGCTGCAGCCCCAGAGACACAGGACGGGAAAGGCTGACCATGACATTGGAAGTGGCGCGGGCTGCTTTGGGCTTAGGACATCTCAAAGCCAACTTGCCTGTCATCCTCATCTATGACAAGCCATCTCTGGCAAAGCAGTCACAGGCACTGGGTGAGCATCCTGACTTTGAGGTTCAAGAGAACCTTAGTCAAGGGAATACCTGGAGGAAATTGTCCCCCGGGAGAGGCATTGGCCTGGGCAGGATAGGTCTTAGAGTAGCCTGTCCCTTCCTGCCACAGGTGACGTCAGAAAGTTCACCTCTTCCTCTGTGTATTAGTTTCCTCTGGCTGCTGTAACAAGTTATCACAAAGTTCATGACTAAAAGCAACAAATGTATCATCTAATGGTTCTGTAGGTCAGAAGTCTGGCATGGGTCCCATGGGCTAAAATCAAGGTGTTGGCAGAGCTGTGTTCTTCTGGAGTCTCTAAGGGAGAATCCATGTCTTTGTTTTTTGAACTTCTAAGAGGCTACCCCCATTTCTTGGCTTCTGGCCCCTTTATCTGAAAGCCAGTGACGGTGGGACAAGTCCTCAGCCCGCACATCACTCTGACTCTGCTCTTCTGCCTTCCTCTTCCGCTTGTAAGGACTTTGGTGAGTGCATTGCACCTGCCCAGGTAATCCAGATTAATCTTGGTTTAAGGTCAGCTGATGAGCAACCTTAATTCCATTTACAATCTTAACTCCCCTTTGCTGTGAAAGGTGAAATATTCACGAGTTCTGGGGATTAGGACATGGACATCCTTCCGGAGTCACGACTCTGCCTACCATCATCTTCACATTTCACCAAATAGGACTCAGTGCCCCTCCATCTGACCACCTGATACTATTGGTAGAAATTCTGTTTCCATTGCCATCTCTCCCACTAAGTGGTTCCTCCCTTATGGCTGAAGCTCGTTATTTGTCCCTTTTGCCCTTAGCCCTAGTGAAGGTGCTAACCAAATTCCCATAGAACAGCTCTAGTCATGCAGTTTGATAAATTTGCACCTGAGCCTTCTCTTTTTATAAATGAAAAGGCTCACACTAAAGAGTGGCTGCCCCCAGCTGTGTTCACTCATTTCTAGCTTTGGGAATGCATCGACATTTGTAGGTAGGCAAAATAAAGGGGAGAGGAGTCTGTGAAATGATGATGATCAACCTACTATCCATTTATTTGACAAATACTGATTGTTGCTACTATGTGCCAGGCTTTGTTCTAGGCACTAGGAAAATGATGCCTCCTGCCCCCGTGGCACCCTATCCAAGTAGTAGGATGGACGGACAACACACAGGCAAATTAGATAACGTGAGATTTGGTAAAAAGTGTTTCTGGAGAAGAAGCCGCAGAAGATGCAGAGGTTCTGAATCTGGACTGTGCTTGCCAGGTTGAGGGGCAGACAAAGACCAGTTTGTCTGTCTGTAGTGTGGTGGAGGGAGCAGCAAGAAGGGAATTGGGAGGAGCAGGCTGGTAGCCCAGGTCACAAAAGACTCCAGTGGGAACTCATTACAGGTCACTAGGGGATCACTAGCATTCAGGGGTCACCCCACACAACCCCCAGGCCTCACTCCCAGGGTATTCTATGCAAAGGCCTTAGGAGTCAGGCAACGTGGTAGCCCTGTAGGCAAAGATAAGGCATTTGGCATTTATTTTATGTGGGAAGAGAAAATCTAGGAGGGCTTGTGCAAAAGAGTACCATGCATACTCGGGGTGCCTGGGTGGCTCAGTCGGTTAAGCGTCTACCTTTGGCTCAGGTCATGATCTCAGGGTCCTGGGATCGAGCCCCACATCGGGCTCCCTGCTCAGCGAGGAGTCTGCTTCTCCCTCTGCCTCTCCCTCATGCTCACTCGCTTGCTAGCTCACTCTCTCTCTCTCAAATAAATAAATAAAATCTTAAAAAAAGGGGGGGGACGCTGCATAGACTTGTAAATATATCACTCAGGATATGTAAAGAATGAAATGTGAGGAAGAAAAGTGGATGCTGAGAAGAGTTAGAAAGGCATCAAATGGTCCAGGCAAGAGAGAATAGCGGCTTAGATCTAAACTGGCTTCATGTGGGCTGTGCTTTGAGTGTAAAGTGAACAGGAGTTGTTTGAAACCTAGATATGGAAGGTGAGGTAAAGGGAAGAATCCAGAATGATGCCTGGCATTTTGGCCTAAGCATGTGCCCAAATGGAGGAGAGTGAATGAGCTGGCGTAGACTAGTGAAAAGACCGTTTGGGAAAGAGACTCACAAATTCTGGGGACATAAGATTCATATAAAAAAAAGGCATAAATGATTACATTGATACCTTTTATTGTTTAGCATTTTACCATTTACAGAGCGCCTTCTATTTGTTATCTTATTGATCTTCACAAAACCCTATGGGTTCAGAGTATTTCCTCCTTTTTGCAGCTTAAGGAAATGAAAACCCAGAGAAGTTAAATCTAATACATCGACAAAGATCATGGGTTTATCACGGGTTTATTTCTTCCTATAATGAATACGGCCACCTTCCGTATTTGCCCAGCACTGGGGGATAGGGAAGGAAATGGGGAATCTGTCACGTGTGTAATTGACCCATGTTTAAGTATATCGGCTAATTCGAGCCCCCTGTGCTATTCCCATAATTCTATTTTGACAGCTCTGTAGGTGGCATCCATAACTGAGTTGTGAGATATGCTGTCCACTCACGCAGCTTCCAGCCCCATCAGTGCAGGTCCCTTTATCTGCTGAATTACTCTGAGCACCTGCTGGCCTCCCATCGTCCTCAAGCACAGCCCAGAGGCAGCGGAGGGCAGGGGAAGGCTCACCCCCACCAAGCTTAGAATGATACTTGCTTCTATCTTCTCTCACATCTTTAACCTGAACATAAAGTTTTAAATAGGATTTATCTTATGGATGGGCATCCTTAATCCTGGGGTCGGCTCATTCATCCTGAAATTTTGGTATCATTTCAAAATCCCCATAATGTCATGAAATTGTCATTGAAAAGTTTACATATGAGAAAATGGGATCACCCAGCTTAGGAAAAAAAAGATGGTGAGATCAAACAAAGCAAGGAACTGACCGGTCAATAAATGTGAGTCAGGCATTGTGTTCGACACAGCGGGACAGGCAGACATGTAAGATGCAGTCGCTGGCTTGGTGGACTTGTCTCCATCAGATGAGAAGCTATGAAACTATGGAATGTTTCTAACATAAACTTCTTTTATTTTTTAATTACCAGCTTTTTTTATTTTTTTCAGTGGTAATAACTAATTATGTACTATACAGTGGCTAACTGAACATAAAAAAAAAAAGAGAGAGAGTATTGTGATAAACTTTAACCCAACACATTTGGGAATCTGAATAAAATGTACAAATTCCTCAGATAAATTTCGTTTTAAATTGAATGTGGACTTTAGATGCCCAGCGTCTGAGAGAGAAAACGCGGACTACGTAGTATTTATGCTATCATGTTACACGGTAAAAATGAACTGCCACGCCAAATGTCATCCTCAGTGTATCCTGGGTGTTCCCCAAAGTTCCGAATCATGGCATTTTTCAGTCGCTGTTTCCTGGGATTCTTCTGAAATTCTTCAGAAATGCAGATGTGTATTAATACAGCATGCGGTTGCTCATGCCTAAGGCGGTCAGGAAGGAGCAGAAGCATTCCTGAACAGCGTCTGACATGGCCTGCATGCTAAGTCATACTTAGCGAGGGAACGAATGAATGAGAGGAGACCTGTTTATAAAAGAACAAACATCAGATAAAAGGTAGCATGTGTCTCACAATACTCTAGTGCTGTGGTTCTGAAGCCAAGGATGAAAATGAAGACATTGGGTGTTATCTTGTCCCGGTGCCTAGGAAAATCAAATGAGTTAAAACTGAGAACTTTCTCAGTTGTAAGCTTTCCTCCTAGAAGTGTTCCCGAAACATCGGTGGTCTGTACGCTCGTAGTACAAAATCATGTATTACTTAATACCGAGGGATAGATAATAACCTCCGTTAAGGGTGATATCGTAATGTTTTATGATGTTCTGACTTTTGTGTCCCAATGAGAACAAGTTCAGGGAAGGAAGGCATTGTTTCTGAATCAGGTCTCCAGAAGGAGATTGGTGGGGGGCAGTGGGAGGGAGAAGAAGGGACAGGGAGTGTGAGAGGAAGCAGTGAGGCAGAGCAGGCCCCTAACAGCTTTCTGGTTTGGGTTCCCAGCTCCATTGAGGTTTATGAAGGTAAACTGTAAAGGCCAGTTATAGGTATTGGTGAGACTTGTGGTTTGGAAAGTAGGTTTTAATGAGGATAGAGAGAGGACGCATACTCCAGTGGTCAGTAACGCTGGTCTAGGGTCAGACAAACCCAGTGTGGGTAACTTGGACCTAACTTCTTGCACTTAAGCCCTGTAAGCCTCAGTGTCTCCCTCTACACAATGGGGACAATAATGGAGCCTGCATTATTAGGTTGTTAGGAGGATTCAGTGAGATAAAGCCTGGCCCATAGAAAGCACTCAATATTTATTAGTATTTCTTTCTTTTCCCAACAATCCATGAACTCAGAGATGAGAAAATGGGGGCTCAAGAAAGCAAGTAACTTAGGCAAAGTCAAAGATCTAGTCATAGGCGGAGCCGAGATTCAAACCCAGGTCTAAAGCCCTATGGCTGAAGCTGTTGAGAAAGAATGCCTTAGCGATACTTCCTGTCTTTGCCTCACCAGGCCAGAGCGGGCGGCGGCTTGGTAAGCCAGGGACCGGGAGAGCAGAGGAGGGCTCGAGCATTTCACTGGTGGAGTCTGGCTTTCCAGACATCAGCAGACTGTGGCTCCCGTGTTTCCTGAGCACCCGCTGAGCGGGCACCCAGAGCTCACTGCAGGGAAGTACGTTAGCAACAGTGCAGGGATCCTTCATCTTCAGCCAGATTCAAAACGAGAACGGGATACAGACTGTCCCTCCTGTCCTCCCCCGACCAAGTCGTTAAGCCAGAGTGCTTGCTGAGGGACACAGCCTTTATTTTCTGTAGCGATTGCAAAATGCATTCTCTCTTCAAGGTCCTAGAGGCTCCTTGGAGGGGAAGGGGAGCGCAGGTGGGAATGGTCTTTGTGGAGCCAGTGAGGAACAAGAGAGGGGGTAGCCAGTAGGTAATAAGGTGCTCAGTTAGCCTGGTGACTGTCCTCCACTTTGCCCCTGCTGCACTGTGTTACGTCTATAAAGAGATATCTCCGCCCCGGTTAATTCTCTGTGATGGGTAAGAGCACACCGCTGACGTCCAGATCGGACATTTAATCCTTCGACCACTCTTATTCGTTGTACTGGGCTCCTGCCCTCTGGTGTCTGCCATTTCCAAGTTGAAGGGCTCACCCTTCCTGATCATGGGACTAGAGGACAAATGATGTAGAATGGGGACAGTAGTAGCCCAGAGAGCTGCAGCTGGGTCCACATTCCGGCTCTGCCTCCTCCTGGCCTGCGCTGGGAGCCTCATTTCCTCATCTGCAAAACAGAAGTGTTGAGAGAATGCAATGGAATATCACGTGCATACAGAGTTTAGCACAGTGCCCGGCAGATGCGAGGCTATGACTCCATGCACCCCAACATGGTAGCTATTACTACACCGCGTACGCGAGCTCCAGGAACATTCAAGACACGGGTCTGACCGTCCGTGGGTTAGGAACAATGTTTTCCTATAGAAAGCTGTGCTGGGAACACAGGCATTGTGCCAGAGCCGTGAGCACACAGTGAAGCGATAACCAGCCTACACCAGGTCCCTCTCCATACGGTGCTTGGCCCATGTCCAGATGGGCCCTCCTACTCAGCCTTGAACCCCTGACTTCGCTCTGCAAGGAGATTATTGTCAGCAGGGAGCCGCTCCTCTCTCCCTTTCCGTGTTTATGCCTCTCATTGCAGTGATTATGTATCCAGCCTGGAAAATGGTGACATCTTGGGAGTGCGGGCCTGGCTTCTGTGGAACCATGACAACCAGCTGCCCCGCAATCACCCCTAATAACGACCACAGACTCACAGTCCCTTCCACTTGGGCAGAGCTCCCCAGGGAGCTCAAGCTTCTCCTGGAGCAGCTGCACAAATTTTGAGAGAGAGAGAGAGAGAGAGAAATCAGGGAGACAAGAAGTCTCTAACCTGTCATGTACGGAGTGGGCCCAGGGACCTGAGGACGCTGTTGTCATGTTCTGGCAGCCTGGTGGCTACAGGAATGTATTCTTCTGCAGCAGGAGGCATAAGGACCCACGGATGCCTTTGCTACTCACCCACCTTACAGAGAGACGTTATACTGGAGGGAAAGACCAAATATGAGCCCTTGTGAAGCCAGGCCTCAGTGTTACCAGATTACTTCATGAGGCTCCTGTTGAGACCCCCAGTGCCAAGCCATCGTGTCGTCCGGACAGGCACCGCCTCCCTTCCCTGCTGCAGGCCCGAGACGGTATGCTCCGAAATCTCCAATCAGCATCTTTCCAGAATGACGGTTCTCAGAAAGGCACCAGCCCTGCTTGGCTATTTATAAGTGATTATTCCTCCCCAAGGAAGAACAAACAGGCCCTAATTAATACACTTGTCTGTGGATGTTAGCCCAAATTCAGCCTTTGGGTTGGCAGGTACTCCCTCCGCCGAACACAGGCTCCCACTTCCCCTCTCTTTAGATCACAGGTTCCAACTGAGGTTCCTTCATGACAAATGTCTAACCCCAGAGCTAATGAGGCTCTAAGATTCTGTCCTCACTCAGGGAGCACATGGTCCCGGTCTCTCCAAGCCCCCCAATTCCTCAGCTGGGAGACGGAGCTCATTCTCAGCTGGGACAGTGCTTGGCAGGTACCATGTGCTGCCGGCACTCCTGCCCCCCTTCCGTGGAGGCTGCCCCCTGCACTAGGATTGCTTAGCTCCTTGCGAGTTCTCAACAAATACCTATGTTCTTTAATAAAAGAGGGAGGATGGCCAAATGAACCAGTTAGAGGACGGAAAAGATATAGAGGGCTGAGGTGGTGAAAGAAGGCTTCTTGGAAAAGAACAGGAGGCAGAGACACACGGGAGCAGAGAGAGGTGGTGTTCTGGACTGAATGTGTCCCTTCAGGATTCGCGTGTTGAAATCCTAACCCCCAGTGTGATGGTATTCGAAGGTGGGGCCCTTAGGCAGTTGCATCATGAAGATAGAACCCACATGTATGGGATTCACGCCCAGATAAAAGAGGCCTCCACCCTCTCCATCACATGGATACAACAAGACACTGGCCATCTGCAACCCAGAGCCTGATCCTGTTGGCACCTTGCTCTCAAATTTGCAGCCTCTAAAACCGTGCACAGTTTCTGTTGTCGATAAGCCACCCATCTATTCTCTTCTGCAGTGGCAGCCCCAACTACATCAGGAAGGCATGAGCATGCATCAGGGGCTAGCACGCACTAAGTGCCCCATAAACACTGGTCATCATTATTACAGCATGTGAACCACACATCAACAGACGACAGCCCACACGGCTGACAGATGAATTGCATTTGCCCACACACTAAAATGTTTTAATTGGTTCCTAACAATGAAACATCTGGATTTCTCAGAAAAACTTAGACTTTACAAATGAGACCATCTGGCTCTGCTGGACCCACATTCCTGCATGGCAGCGATCAGCTGGAGCTGAGTGGAAACCACCCCCCGTATTGGTTGTGGTCACAGAAGTTTGCCACAGTCCCCACCACTCCCTGTTGTGAGTCCACGCCTGCTTTGTCTGACTCACAGTGCGCCTGGCCGCTACCGGCGGGAGCTCTCGGACCCTGGTGCAAATGATGAGAAGGCCAGTGAGGCCACAAGGCAGTATGGGAGCAGAAGAGAAGGGGGCAGTAATACCACAGTGCCGACCTCAGGCCTGATATGGAGGGCCCCGATGGCAGGCTGAGGAGGCGGCACTGTTGGCTGTTGGGCATGGGGAGTCAGGGGAGGTGTCTTTGCAGGGAATTGGCATTGCTTTGGAAAGAGTTACCCAGCACTCAGCAGGATCACAGGTAGCCTCATGTTCTGCTCCATCCTCCTGGTGTCTGGGCCCCCCGGCTGGCTCTATTTGCAGCTGCTCTGTCCTGGTTCCTCTGGACCATGTCAGCTCACTTTTGTGACCCCCACACCTGTCCCAGTGCCTTCTACCTAGCGGCCCTCAGCGCACATGGGTTGAAGAGTGTGTAGGCGTCCTACCTGCTTTTCTCCCTTTTGATTCTTAAAATGATATCTGCATTTTAAAGATAAGGAATCTGAATCTCAGAAATTTACGGAAACTTGAAAAAAACAATCCGGCCTGGAAGTGGCGGGCCACGGACTCTAGCCCGAGTGTGCCCGACTCCGAAGTCCATCAGCCTCTCCGGTACCAGCCTCGCACATGTACCTGAGGAAAGCACGTTTGCCGTTACTGAGCCACGATCTCATCCTCCGGGCTTTCCACAGAGTGTCTGCGCCGACAGCCGTCCTCCGGTCCTACTGTCCCCCTGAAACGTGCTTACTCCTGCTGACTGCCCTGTCTAGCAGAGGAGGCACCCCTTCCATCCCCTGACCATCGTCATCAGGGGTCAGCAAACTATGGTCTCCAGGCCAAATCTGGCCCACCCGTTTTTGCACAAGTCTAGTGAGGAATGAGGATTTGGCATTTTTAAACAGTCAAGCGAAGAGGAACCATACTGTCTCATGACCTGTAAAAATTAGATGAAACTGAAATTTCAGTATCCACAAAGAGCGCTTGATGGGAATACGTGGTCACCTGCGCTGCTTTCATACTAGAATAGCTGCAACAGAGACCAAACGGCCCTTAAGGCCTAAAATTCTTGCTACCTGGCTTTTTACATGGGAGGTTTGCTGACCTCTGATCTATCTAGTGCTTATTGATCCCTCAAGCTTCAGCCTGTGACTCAGCCTTCCCCGATCACACCAGCCAGTTCAGACCCCACCCGCCTGTCCCATCATGTCTCCTCCCTCTGAGCTGTAGTCCATTTTTTCCTTTCTGGAAAAAAAAAAAAAAAAGGTTTTGACTCATTATTTCTTAACTTTGAATAATTGTTTATTAAAAGATCTGTTTGTGAAATATCATATATGCTGACCTATTTTGAAAAGTTATATAAAAGTCAGGGACCAATGTAATCCCTTCTAGATTTATCGCTTACTCTCCATGATGCTGTGCATTGTGTTGCCAAGGTATTCACTGCTGAACGGTTATTTGTAGAATTAATGAAGGGCTGTATGAAAAGCAAATCGCTAAGGGTGAGTCACTGGGCATCACTCTTTCCCAGTGCAGAATCCTCTGAGTCTTAATCTGATCTCAGTCTTAATACGATCTCAGATCTCTGCTATTCTGCAGCCCATGTCTGGGGACTGTGTCATGAGGCCCATGATAGTAGAGTAGCTACTAATTAAATCTTACACTTCTCTCGCTGTCCTCAGCTGGAGGAAGGCCAGCATGATCAGTCCGTGGGAGTTCTTACCCTCCCTGGGAAAATTACTGGCCGTTTCTCTCATTGGGCAGAATTACTGGATGTGGCTTCTGTATAGTTAAAATTACTGGCTGCATCTCAATTGCCGAGCCTTTTCTCTCCGGGGGCAAAACTGTTGCCTGCATCTCTCTGAAGGAAGATCGCCATCTGCCTCCCTCTGTAGTTGTGTCCCCATTATGGGGAGATTGTCAGCCACGTCTCCAAACAGAAAAGCGTGCCAGCTATACTTCTCTGCAGAAGAAATGTCAGCAGAAGTGAGCAATTTAAAACCCCGGGCGTGATTCTGAGTCTGTGCCTTTCTCATCATGAACCAGCCTTCACATCCGCCTGTCTTCTTTCCTTTATTCTCCCTCTCCTCTGCCTGAGTCATCTGAGCCAGGGTGGCGGTGACGTCACTCGGCACCCAGTCACCACCACTTGTCCCGGGGAAGGTGCATTCCAAGGGATGGTCCCGGGACAAGCTATTGCGTGTCTGCGTGCCAGTCTGCTTAGAAGACGTAGAAGTCCATTTCACAACCGGTAGCTCTTCTGACCTGATCCCAGTGGGAAAACACATGGGGCTTTTGGGTTCCTCTCACACCACGCTTGTCTAAAACAGCACACTCTTCCCTGTTATTCTGGGTCCAGGCACTATGCCAAGTGCTCGACACGAAAGATCTATCTCATCTCCCCTCCAAGGTGGGTAGTACTCCTCTTATCTCCATTCGGCAGCTAAGGAAAATGAAGCTAGGAAGGAGGCAAACCCCTTTTCCAAGGCTTCATAACTTAGAAGCAACAGAGCTGGAGTTCAGCCTAGGCCCGCTGAGCTTGGAACCACCGGTCCTCTTAACCACGGCACCGTGGACGGGAGTTCCGGGGCAGCGTCCAGCCTGAGGTCCAGCGAAAGGAGCCACACATAGGAACAGCCTGTACAGACCCTGGGTTCCCTCCAGCCTCTCTTCTCCCGGCCCCAGAGCCCACAAGGGCACCCCGCATGCTTCCCGCCGCCGCCTTCTGTCCCGACTGGAATGCGGGTGGTTTTAGCTGTCAGCTTCTCCCAAGTCAGTTTTCTTCTGAATTCTTCCTCAGTCTCATTACTTCACCTCTTTCCCAGGATTCCGATCCCGTCTTCAGTTACCCTGTGGTGTGAGTTCTCTCAGCGCTGTCAGGCTCCATGGAGGAGAATACGCTTAGTTCCACGCAGACTGGAACTGTCTGTCTGGAACTGTTCCTGTGTGCACATGTTATAACACAAAACTCTTTCTGCGTGGGACACCGCATGTAGCCTCTACAACTTTAGCCTATAGTGTTGTAACCCCAGGTATTCTGGGGAACTCTGTACTACAGAAACAATGGGCCGCAAGTGAGGTGTCAAAAACAAAACTACAGTGAAATAGTGGGGAGGGAGATGGTGTGATCCAGTAAGATCTGAAGGCAGGACAAAAGCAGTTGCTTCTCAACCAGGGGCAAGTCATGCCCCCCAGGGCACAGTTGGCATTTTCTGAAGCCATTTTAGACTGTCCCATCTGGGGCTTGGGGACTTAATGGGCACAGGCCAGGATGTTGCTAAACATCTTACAGTGCCCCGACAACAAAGAGTGATCCGCCCCAAAATTCAGTAGTGCAAAAAGTAAGAAATCTGGTTTCCTAAAGAATAATAAATTTTTTCTGCCTACAGGACTTCTCAGCAGCTTTCATAGGCATTGTCAACTCCCAAAATTGAGTAGGAGTTTCCCAAGCTCTTTTGACCTCAGATTCCAGTATCCCTGACGTATTCTTGAGTGTTCTGCTGAAGTCACCTCGGGAAGGCTAGCTGAGAGTACAGGGCTTTGGTAGAAGAAAATTAAAAGACAAGACCACTGGAATTCACCGATCTTATGATCTGAGAGGTGGGAGGCACCTGATAGACAATCCTGCCTCCTTCATACGACAGACGAGAAAGCAGATCCAGAGAGCCGATGGTGCTCCAGCCATTGAAATGAGAGGCAGATCAGAGGTTAAAAGCATAGGCTAGCAACAGACCAAGTTAAAATCCTTGCTCTGCCTCCTAGGAGCAGTAGAACCCATGCCTGAGTTGACTGACTAGACCAATTTGTCCAAAAGGGAAATACTGAGTAAGTTAATATATGCAAAGCCCACAGTGTAATTGTTCAACAGATAGTAGGTATTACTAGGAGCCGCTAATTTTTGTCCAGCCTGGATTCCAACATAGCATCCGCGACTCCCAGGCTGATTGTCTTTCCAGTATCCCAGGATGGACACAGAAGTGGGCACTCACAGGTACATCCAGAACATTAGGGAGCCCACTTTGATTCAGTTGTTTAAACAGAGAAATGACAGTGACAGAGCAAGGGAAGGCCTGGTTGTGGAGACAGTGTAACAAGGAGGAAGACAGAGGGTCCTTTGAAAGCCCGCGTCTACTGTTCACTAACTATATGAGCCTGAGCAAGCTACTCAGCCTCGCTTGGTCTGTCTCATCTCTAAGTAAGGACAGTGAGAGTACCTTCCAGATAAGTGTGAGCATAAATGGATCGTGTGTGCAAAGCATGAGGACCAAACAATCATAGCTATCATTACGGCTGTTAGTGATGTCACTGGGGTCTCTGAGACACAAGCTCCCTGTTGGCAAACCTGACGCATCCCCACTGCCACCGTCTGGGCTGTTAGGATTCCCACCCAGAGTCCTTCCTCACAAAGGAAGCAAAGCTCGTCTTCTGTCTGTCAAAGATCTCTTCTTTTCTTCTCCTGATGGCTTTATTTTCTAGAAGTTGGTTGGAAACCATGTAGGTCAGCAGGATTTTTAATGCTAAGCCAAGGGTCTCCAAGAGAAATACCCTTAGTACAGGGCCTGGCATGTGTCCATCCAAAAAAAAAAAAAAATACTTTGTTCTAGGTCATGTACTAAGTGTTCTGCGTGTGTGTGCATATGCGTGTAAAAGACACTTAAATAGCTGATGACTGTTCAGGCTGAATTAGTGAAAACCTTGAATTACAGATGACTTCCTATGGAATGTATTTATTCATACTTTTCAAGGAATTGAAACAAATTCGAGGTGAATAGAGCATTGCTTAGATAGGTTCCTTTCATTCTTAATTGCAGGAAACAAACTGAGGGTTGCTGGAGTGGGGGGTGGGGTGGGAGGGATGGGGTGACTGGGTGATGGACACTGGGGAGGGTGTGTGCTCTGGTAAGCGCTGTGAATTGTGCAAGACTGTTGAATCTCAGATCTGTACCTCTGAAACAAATAACGCAATATATGTTAAGAAAAAAAAAAAGAAGAAGGTAGCAGGAGGGGAAGAATGAAGCAGGGGAAATCGGAGGGGTAGACGAACCATGAGAGACGATGGACTCTGAAAAACAAACAGGGTTCTGGAGGGGAGGGCGGTGGGAGGATGGGTTAGCCTGGTGGTGGGTATTGAGGAGGGCACATTCTGCATGGAGCACTGGGTGTTATGCACAAACAATGAATCATGGAACACTTCATCTAAAACTAATGATGTAATGTATGGGGATTAACATAAGAATAAAAAAATAAATAAATAAATAGGTGTTTCAGGACCTACTGAATTAATAAGTATTATTTTCCTGTAAAAATTAAAATGGCTTGTCAATATTCATTCATCTAACATATTCAGTGAGCATGTCCTGTGTTTCAGGGGATAGAGCAGGGCAAAACAAAAACTCCTCCCCTCATAGAGCTTGCATCTTAGGAGACACAAAATATATTAAAAGCTATTGCATATAAACTGAAGGAGAGGGGCAGTGGGAGGAAAGGTTGTCTTGCTGCTGACAGGCCACAGGGATTAGAATCCAGGGGTGAGAGATGGCCTGAGGGTCCGGGCTTATTGTGATAGGAGGGTCTTGGATCATACAATGTCCTGAGGTCCCCAACCTGTGCTTGCTGATGATGGTGTAAGGCTTGGACTCATGAGCCCCTGGTGTCGAAACTGTGCTCCTTAAGTGTTTGAAATGGGTTGATTCTTTTGAGGACTTGGGCTGTATAAAAAGGATAGGGTGGGAGCAGTCCCCATTAAGCCCTTCCACTCACTGCCGTCTAACTAATACACAATAAAAAATATTTAGTGTGATAACCAGTGGGGAAAGAGCCTTTCAGCTTTGTGATTCTGTGATTCCTTGTAGACTCTATCCTGGTTAACTTTTCACAGCTACACAAATGAGGTCTTGGACATGATATAGGGCAGAATTGCATCATGGTTAAGAACAAGGACTTCGAAGTAAGGTGGATCTGAATGCAAAATGCAGCTCTTCCTCGGTCAAGCTGTGTTGACCTCAGGTTACAAAACCTCTCTGTGCCTTCGTATTTCACATCTGTGAGATGAAGAACCATCGTTCCTGTGTGAGAAGATTAGTGTAAGGATTAAATGAGATTAAACATGTAAAGCACAGGGCCTGGAACATAGCAAGCTTCCCATAAACAGGAATTGCCAATACTGTGAAATGTTGCTGCTGAATGAATGAAAAGAAGTCATGGAGTTGATATTAAAACTTGGATATGCATAGACATGGAATAAGCTGCAAAGTGCTGTGATGGCCAGCGCATTGTCTGTAACCCGTAACCAGTATAACCTGCCCTCTTGGGTCATACACAATAATTAGTGGTGGGCTGATGAGAGAATTGTCTTCTTTCATTTCCCCCTGTCATTTTTGGGCTTTACAAGGTTGCTACACTAGCATCCCAATATGCCACATATATGGAAAAAAGATTGCTAGGTATAACCTTGTAAACATTCTTTATGTCATTGAAATAGCCCACAACTTCTATAGTCCTCAGTCCCCAAGTCTCAGTCTGGGATAAAATATGATTGGCTGATACAGAACTGGAGCATGCTAATGAGAATAAAATTAGCTCCTGACATTTATTGAGAACCTACAATGTGCCAATCATATGTTCCAAGTAATACTCATCCCCCTTCTGCAGCTGGGAAAACTGAATCTTGGAGTAGGAAATAAAATGTGAACAGCTGGTAAGTGACAGAGGCAGGAACTGATGGACTCCAGAGGGCAGTGTGCTGATCTCTTCCCATTTTTGTTTTAATTTTGTTAGTCACCATACAGTACATCACTAGTTTTTGATGTAGTGATCCATGATTCATTGTTTTCATCTAACACCTAGAGCTCCATGCAGTACGTGCCCTCCTTAATACCCATCACTGGGCTAACCCATCCCCCCACCCCCGCTCCGCTCTAAAGCCCCCAGTTTGTTTCCTGGAGTCCATAGTCTCTCATGGTTTGTCTCCCCCCTCCGATTTCCCCCCTTCATTTTCCCCTTCCTTCTCCTATTGTCCTCCATGCTATTCCTTATGTTCCACAAATAAGTGAAACCATATGGTAATTGACTTTCTCTGCTTGACTTATTTCACTTAGCATAATCTCCTCCAGTCCCATCCATGTTGATGCGATAGTTGGGTATTCATCCTTTCTGATGGCTGAGTAATATTCCATTGTATATATGGACCACATCTTCTTTATCCATTCATCTGTTGAAGGGCATCTCGGCTCTTTCCACAGTTTGGCTATTGCGGACATTGCTGCTATGAACATTGGGGTGCATATGGCCCTTCTTTTCACTACATCTGTATCTTTGGGGTAAATACCCAGTAGTGCAATTGCTGGGTCATAGGGTAGCTCTATTTTTAATTTTTTGAGGCACCTCCACACTGTTTTCCAAAGTGGCTATACCAACTTGCATTCCCACCAACAGTGTTAGAGGGTTCCCCTTTCTCCACAACCTCTCCAACATTTGTTGTTTCTTGCCTTGTCAATTTTTGTGATTCTAACTGGTGTAAAGTGGTATCTTAGTGTGGTTTTGATTTGAATTTCCCTGATGGCTAATGATGATGAACAATTTTTTCATGTGTCTGTTAGCCATTTGTATGTCTTCTTTGGAGAAGTGTCTGTTCATGTCTTCTGCCCATTTTTTGACTTAATTGTTTTTTGGGTGTTGAGTTTGAGAAGTTCTTTACAGATCTTGGATACCAGCCCTTCATCTGTAGTGTCATTTGCAAATATCTTCTCCCATTCTGTGGGTTGCCTCATTGTTTTGTTGACTGTTTCCTTTGCTGTGCAGAAGCTTTTTATCTTGATGAAGTCCCAAAAGTTCATTTTTGCTTTTGTTTCACTAGCCTTTGGAGATGTATCTTGAAAGAAGTTGCTGTGGCTGATGTCAAAGAGGTTACTGCCTATGTTCTCTAGGATTTTGATGGATTCCTGTCTCACATTGAGGTCTTTCATCCATTTTGAGTTTATCTTTGTGTAGGGTGTTAGAGAATGGTCGAGTTTCATTCTTCTGCATGTGGCTGTCCAATTTTCCCAGCACCATTTATTGAAGAGACTGTCTTTTTTCCATTGCATGTTTTTTCCTGTTTTGTCGAAGATTATTTGACCATAGAGTTGAGGGTCCATATCTGGGCTCTCTATTCTGTTCCATTGGTCTGTATGTCTGTTTCTGTGCCAGTACCATGCTGTCTTGCTGATCACTGCTTTGTAATACAGCTTGAAATCAGGCAACATGATGCCCCCAGCTTTGTTTTCCTTTTTCAACATCTCCTTGGCGATTCAGGGTCTTTTCTGATTCCATACAAATTTTAGCATTGTTTGTTCCAACACTTCTAAAAATGTCATTGGAATTTTGATCGGGATGGCGTTGAAGGTATAGATTGCTCGGGGTAGCATAGACATTTCAACAATGTTTATTCTTCTGATCCATGAGCATGGAATATTTTTCCATCTTGTTGTGTCTTCTTCAATTTCTTTCATGAGTGTTTTCTAGTTCCTAGAGTATAGATTCTTTACCTCTTTGGTTAGGCTTATTCCAAGGTATCTTATGGTTTTTGGTGCTATTGTTAATGGAATCATTTCTCTAATTTCTCTTTTTACAGTTGCGTTGTTAGTGTATAAGAAAGCAACTGATTTCTGTGCATTGATTTTGTATCCTGCCACATTACTGAACTGCTGGATGAGTTCTAGTAATTTGGGGGTGGAGTCGTTTGGGTTTTCCACATAGAGTATCATGTCATCTGCAAAAAGAGAGAGTTTGACTTCTTCTTTGCCAATTTGAATACCTTTTATTTCTTTTTGTTGTCTGATTGCTGTTGCTGGGACTTCTAGTACTATGTTGAACAATAGTGGAGAGAGTGGGCATCCTTGATGTGTTCCTGATCTTAAGGGAAAGGCTCTCAGCTTTTCCCCATTGAGGATGATATTCACTGTGGGTTTTTCATAGATGGATTTTATGAACTTGAGGAACGTTCCCTCTATCCCTATACTCTGAAGAGTTTTAATCAGGAAAGGATGCTGTATTTTGTCAAATGCTTTTTCTGCATCAATTGAGAGGACCATATGGTTCTTCTCCTTCCTACTATTAATGTGTTCTATCACATTGATTGATTTGCAAATGTTAAACCACCCTTGCATCCCGAGGATAAATCCCACTTGGTCATGGTAGATGATCCTTTTAATGTATTGTTGGATCCTATTAGCTAGGATTTTGTTGAGGATTTTGGAATCCATATTCTTCAGGGATATCAGTCTGAAATTCTCCTTTTTGATGGGGTCTTTGCCTCGTTTGGGGATTAAGGTAATGCTGTTCTCATAGAATGAGTCTGGAAGCTTTCCTTTTGTTTCTATTTTTTTTGAAACAGCTTCAGGAGAATAGGTATTATTTCTCTTTGAATGTTTGGTAGAATTCCCCAGGAAATCCATCAGGTCCTGGACTGTTGTTTTTTGGGAGGTTTTTGATCACTGCTTCAATCTCATTACTGGTTATTGGCCTATTCAGGTTCTCAATCTCTTCCTGTTTCAGTCCTGGGAGTTTATAGGTTTCCAGGAAGGCATCATTTCATCCAGGTTGCTCAGGTTATTGGCATATAGTTCTTGATAATAAATTCTAATAATTGTTTCTATTTCCTTGGTGTTAGTCGTGATCTCTCCCCTTTCATTCATAATTTTATTAATTTGGGTCCTTTCTCTTTTCTTTTGGATAAGTCTGGCCAGTGGTTTATCGATCTTATTAATTCTTTCAAAGAACTTCGTTGATCTGATCTACTGTGTTTCTGGTTTCTAATTCATTGATCTCTGCTCTAATCGTAATTATTTCTCTTCTAATGTGTGGCTTAGGCATCGTTTGTTGCTTTTTCTCTAGTTCTTTAAGGTGTAGAGTTAGTTGGTGAATTCGGGATTTTTCTATTTTTTTTTTTAGTGAGGCTTGGATGGCTATGTGTTTCCCCCTTAGGACCGCCTTTGCAGTATCCCATAGGTTTTGGACCAATGTGTTTTCGTTCTCATTGGTTTCCATGAATTGTTTAAGTTCTTCTTTGATTTCCTGGTTGACCCAAACAATCTTGAGCAGAGTGGTCTTTAGCTTCCAAGTGTTTGAATTTCTGCCAAATTTTTTCTTGTGATTGAGTTCCAGTTTTAAAGCATTATGGTCTGAGAATATGCAGGGAATAATCTCAATCTTTTGGTATCGGTTGAGACCTGATTTGTGACCCAGCATGTGGTCTATTCTGGAGAAAGTTCCATGTGCGCTCAAGAAGAATGAGTATTCTGTTGTTTTAGGGTGGAATGTTCTGTAAATATCTATGAGGTCCATCTGGTCCAGTGTGTCATTCAAAGCTCTTGTGTCTTTGTTCATTTTCTGCTTAGATGATCTGTCTATTGCTGAAAGTGGAGTATTGAGGTCTCCTACAATTAACGTATTGTTTTCAATATGATTCTTTATTTTGGTTAACAGTTGGCCTATATAGATGGCTGCTCCCATGTTGGGGGCAAAGATATTTACAATTGTTAGATCTTCTTGTTGGATAGAATCCTTTAAGAATGATATAGTGTCCTTCTGTGTCTCTAACTACAGTCTTTAGTTTAAAATCTAATTTGTCTGATATAAGAATTGCTACCCCAGCTTTCTTTTGAGGTCCATTGGCATGGAAGATGGATCTCCATCCCTTCACTTTCAGTCTGGATGTATCTTTAGGTTCAAATGAGTCTCTTATAGCATATGGATGGTCCTGTCTTTTTATCCAATCTGCAACCCTGTGCCGTTTTATGGGAGCATTTAGGCCGTTCACATTGAGAGTGATTATTGAAAGATAGGAATTAATTGTCATCATGTTGCCTGTGAAGACCTTGTTTTTATTGATTGTCCCTGTAAATTTCTGTTGTAGATCACTCTTGGGGTCTTTCTCCTTTTATAGAACCCCCCTTAATATTTCTTTCAGGGCCGGCCATGGTCACATATTCTTTCAGTTTCTGCCAGTCTTGGAAGCTCTGCATCTCTCCATCCATTCTAAATGACAGCCTTGCTGGATAAAGTATTCTTGTCTGCATGTTCTTCTCGTTTAGTACCCTGAATATGTCTTGCCAGGCCTTTCTGGCTTGCCAGGTCTCTGTGGATAGGTCTGACATTATTCTGATGTTCCTCCCTCTGTACATAAGGAATCTCTTCTCCCTAACTGCCCTTAAGATGGTTTCCTTGGTTCTAAGATTTGCAAGTTTTACTATTACATGCCGGGGTGTTAGCCTGTTTTCCTTGAGCTTAGGAGGGGTCCTCTCTGCCTCTAGGACACGAATGTTTGTTTCATTCCCCAGATTAGGGAAGTTCTCAGCTATGATTTGCTCAAATACATCTTCTAGTCCTCTCTCTCTCTCCACCCCCTTGGGATTCCAATAATTCTGACATTGGAACATTTCAGGTGTCACTTATTTCTCTGATTCTATTTTCTTGGATTCTGAGTTGTTATTTCCTGGCCTCCTCTCTTCCCTTTTTATCTGTTAATTGGTCTTCTAGGTCACTAATTCATTCTTCTGCCTCACTAACCCTAGCTGTTAGATTATCTAGATTAGATTGGATCTCATTGATAACATTTTTAAGTTCTGCCAATTCAGCTTTCATTTCTGCCCTTAGAGACTCTATGTTGCCATTAATTGATTTCTCCATTCTAGCTATTGTCTTCACAGTTGCTAGCCTGAATTCCATCTCTGACATCTTGGTTATATCTGAATCCATTTGTAAATCTGTGGCATAAGTCATAGTCGCTGAGTCTTTCCTATTCTGGGGGTTCCTCCTCCTAGTCATTCTGTTGAGGGGTGGTTGAGGGAATGTATAGAGTCCAAATTATTGACCACAACCCAAGCAAGATGCACCCTGTTTTCTAGGGACCTTAGGGTTGCTGGCCTCTTGTTCTCCCAGGCTGTCTTCTGGGGCAGGGGCCTGCCTCGCTGTTACTCAGGCAACCCTGTTTGGGCAGAGTTGCTCTGCCCCCTATGGTGGGGGATGGGCTCAGTGGGACTCAGTCTTTGGGGGGGCTTTTATTCTCTGGCGGCTTTCCGCATCTCTTCCTAGAGTCAGAGCCCAAGAGAGAGATCGTTTCCAACCCTCTGCCTCAGAGCAGAGAGATCAGTCTGTTCAGTGAGCTCTCCAGGCCACACTATCTCTGTTTCTGTCCGTGCTGCTATAAACTGCAGCATCCTGGGTTGTGCGCCCCTCTTCAGCACTCCCAGTCCTCGCCTCTAGGTAGGGGTTCGTCTCTGCCCTTTGTGCTTCTAAAACCGCCAGCCACCCCCAGTTCGCACATGCTGCCCCGCCACTCTGGGTTTCCATCTGGGGGCTGCCCTAAAGTCCTTTCCCCATCGCTACTGGTCTGCGAGTCTGTGCCCCATCCCCAGTGCGGAAGGCTGTTGCTCACTGGTGGTGTAGGATCCCCATGGCCAGGCTCCCTCCCGCTGCTGTTTATCCTCCGATATCTGCCCGCAGAATCACGGCTTCCTGCTTCGTACCTCGAAACCAACTGCCTGGGGTATTCTGTTTGTGGAGATCCAGGTCTGTCTGCTTACATCTCAGGCTAATTTCATGGGTGTTCAGAGTGCTCTGGTAGAGCCATCCAGCTCAATTCCAGGGACTGGTTGGGATTTTTAACTGATCCCTTCCCATTTACTGCAGGTGCATCAGGGGGAGATGACCATGCCTCAGGGCTCCCACTTGTCTGTTGAGTTGTTTGCATGGGGCTTGCCTGGAGTTTGTAATTCCCCAGCCCTAATGACAGTCCCTGGAAGAGAAGAGAAACTAATGTGAAAATCTAGTTCTTAATTATGAGGACATCAGTCAGTGTCCAGGGGACTTCCTGAATGCTTGATTAAAGTCCAAGAGGTTTTTCTGTTTCAGTGGGTTTAATTCTCAAGTTCAATTCTGATTGATGAGGGTTTTTTGTGGTTCTCTTAAATGGTGAAGTAACAATTAGAATTTTGGTTTGGCTCAGAGTTTAATTCAGCAAGGTTTGAAAGACAACTCATTATAGCCTTAGGTTTTCTACATAGAATTAGATACTGACTCTGAGTGTGTTGAGCAGGCAGGAAAGAGAAAGCTCTGGAGGATGTGTTAACTTGCAGACTGGTGTTTTGTTTAGCCTAAAATTGAGTATGGTTCCACTTAACAAGTGTTTGTATCACAATTACCATTGTTATAGGTTAAAAGTAAGTATGGACAAATGCATATAACTCCCCATCAGACATGCTGAGCCCCCAGATGGCAAAGAATTCATTCACTGATCTAGCTTTGGTTCTAATCAAGCAACACATGTTTATTGAACATTTGTATGCAAGACTTTCAGTACAAAGGAAAACCAGAAAGGAGCTGACAATGCTGTTGAGATAAAAACAAATGCAAGGATTGTTAAATCATAATGTGAGAGTACCTGAGGTCCTATTAAACAAGTGGGCCAGACCAAGTGTAGGGGGCTTCCACAAAATGATCATTTAAGGCTAAGAATCTCTCAGAATTTGAGTCAATGAAGGCAGAACAATCAGGCATAGAAATGGGAAAGGTCAAGATATACCAAAGCTATATTCTATACATTCAATTTGAACCAGGGAAGTTCAAAATCAAGGTAGATACAGTACACCAGCTTCTGATGGGATTTGCTGTCCAGCTGAGGAGGTTTGCGTTCATTCCTTTAAGTGGAAATCAGATGAAGCTACTGAGAAGTAATAAGTGCCTGGATATCAGAACAAATGGACAATGTATACAAAGGACATGACTGAGGCTCAGCCAAGTGCCACTATTAAAAACTGTGACCTAGAGATATGAAAATCAAGCTTGACCATGAATATTCATAGCAGCATTATTCGTAGTAGCCACAAAGTAGAAACCCAGGTGTTTATCAAGTGTTTAAGCGATACACCAAATGTGGTATATCCATACAATGGGTTATTATTCAACCATAAAAAGGAATAAAGTGCTGATATATACTACAGGATGGATGAACCATGGAGATAGTACTGAGGGAAAGCAGCCAGTCACAGAAAAACTCTATCTCATATAATTCCATTTAGGGGAAATATCCAGATTAGGCAATTTCATAGAACAAAAAAACAGATTAGTCATTTCCTAGGGCTGCAGGAGTAGGGAATGAGGAGTAACTACAAATGGGTATAGAATTTGGGGGCAGGGGGCCAGTTGATGAAATAGTTTGAAATTTAGACTATGGCAATGCTTATACAATTATGTGATTATACTGAAAAAAAACCAATGAACTGTAAACTTCAAATGAGCAGATTTTATGGTATGTAATTTTATATCTCAAGAAAGCTATAAACACATTTTTTAAGCATCTCAGATGCTCCTGGTGTTGATAGGAGCAGTGACACACAGAGACCAGGGGAATTGTGAAATAGTTAGATACATCAACTCGGAGCTTGGCAAGGCTCTGTGCCAGATCTCTGGATGGTACAGGTCCCATGCAAGTCCTTCCATGAGAAAGAAAATACAGAAACCAGTGACTGCTTTTTCTGCTTCCAGGTTCTTGATCGGTAACGTACTTACATCCTGCAGATTCTACTCCAAGTTAGACTGTTGGCTTTCTAGCTAGCCCAAATGTGGTAGGGTTAGTTGATAAGGATGTACTTATTTTCTCTTGTTTTTGCTTCTGTTCTGCAGTTTTTGAAGAGCCTGAAGATCCAAGCAACAGGTCATTTTTCTCTGAAATTATCTCTTCGATTTCGGATGTGAAGTTCAGCCACAGTGGGAGGTATATCATGACCAGAGACTATCTGACCGTTAAAGTTTGGGATCTCAACATGGAAAACCGCCCTATTGAGACTTACCAGGTATGGACCCCCACCCACCCATAGGTACATAAGGCACTTCCTTTGCGGGCCTCCATATCAGCTTCTGCCACAAAGGCTTACAGTGCACAAGAGTAAGAGACCGTACATCATCATATCATATATATTCAATAAAATGGTATAGTTTATAAGGGCCATAGGATATTAGACAAGGGTACATAAGGAGGAGCTTGAATTCCATTTAAGCTGTATCTACTGAGCATTTAATGTGGGATGGATACTGTAGATAGAAAGGTACACAAGACAGACATGGTCCTGCTCTCCTAGAGCTGATGACTGGTAGAGAAGCCTGATGATGAATAGGGGATTGAGTAGGCAGTGAGGCTAGAGATGGTACTGGGTGCTTGGGAGCACAGACAAGGAGGGTCAGCCTGGTGAGAAGAGACCCAAAGGCTGACCCTTGATTGAACTAGCCAGAAGGATAGTGTGTTCATAGATGCTGTGTTCAGAAAGGAGTTATTTGTATATTAAATATAGAACATGGGCAGAAAGAAGAGTCTGGAAATGTAGGCCCTGGTAAAGAAGATTTCGTTATTTTGTCTTCAGCGTGAGTACAATGGAAAACCATTAAAAGGTTTTACACTGGAAATGACAGGAGGAGATGATGGCAATCGGCGCTGGAATGGTGGCATGCAGATAGAGGGAGAGGTAGGAGGAGAGCCTATGAGGTGCACTTGCCAATTCAATGTGGAGGGAAGAAGAGTTAAGACTGTACAGGTTGTTAGCGTAAGCATTGGCTAAATGGTTGGTAGATTGATGGACAAAGGAAACAAAGGAGAAGGCAGTGTTTAGAATACGATGGCCTTTTTTAGAAGATGGAAGACTAGACTTTGAGGTAGAAAGGATTTGAAGAAGCTCATTTCAGGTACGAGCACAATAGAGGCAAAGATAAAGAGGCAGGGATAAACTGGTCCTTTTTAAAGATATTTTGGTTTAGATTAAAAGAGGTGTGAAAATTTTAGATAGAGGGATTTAACTTACATATTTTTTCTTGAGACAGAATTCAGATACTGTAATATTCACCCTTTCAAAGTCTACCAAAGTTGTGGAACCCTCAACCACTCCAATTTCAGAACATTTTCATCACTAACATTCTGATTGTGCTGGGAGGAGAGACTATAGGGGGAGATGGAAGGAGATAGGACAGTTAACAAGTTATTGCAACATTCTGGCAAACGCTGATAGTAGCTTAGATGAGGGTGTGAGCAATGGGGGTGACCAGATTCTTAATATATTTTCATGGTAAAATCAACAGGACTTAACAAATTGGATATGTGATGTAAGAGGAAAAGAAGCACCAGGGATCATTCCAAGGTTTTTATCCTGAGCAATTGGGAAAATGGTGGTGCCATTTTATGTAGATGAGGGAATCACAATTTATTTTGGGACATGTAGAGCCAAGTAAACACCCAGAAATTGCAAGTAGACAGCTCAGTTTGAGTTTGGGTATACCTTAGCTTAGAGAAAAGAAGCGGTCAGGACCATGCCCTGGGAACTCAGTGTTTACAGGTTGGGAAGAGGAAAAGTGAGAAGGATGTTCTAGGAGCCAAGTAAAGAGACTATTTCAAGGAGGAGAAATCACCAACTACCAAATGCTCTTGCTGAATCAAGTAGGAAAGGATTGAAAATTGGCCATTGGATTTAGTAATGAGGAGATAGGTGTAGGTGAATGGCATTAATGAAGGTCTGATTGGAGTGGGTTTTGAGAGAGACTGTAAATAGGAGATGCGAGTGTAATGAGTACAGGTAGCTCTTCCAAGAAATTTTAGTCTAAAGGGCAACAGCGAAATGGGGTGGTAGCAGGAATGGGATACAGGCATAAGGAAGTTATCACAGCATGTTTTATGCTGAGGGGAATAAGCCAGGAGAGAAAGAATTCAAGCAGTTGACTCCTTGGGGGAAGCAAGATGGAACAGAGTCCATTGCCTCGAGGCAGGTGTTGTAGGCCATACATGGGAAGATGGACAATTCATCCATCAAAGGAAGGAGAGAAGAGTAAATAGCTATGGATCCATTGTGTTGGTAGCCATAGATGGTTTCTTCTTGTTGCTTCTATTTTCTCATAAAATGAGAAGAGTGAGAAAGAAAAGTGTAAAATACGCATCTAAGAGAGTTGAGTACAATGGAAGGAGAGAGATACTTAAGGTGTGACTGTAATGATGGGCCACTAAACCTCAGGTAGATAAGGAGGGAAATAATGTGTGAAGAAAAGTAGACAGAATAATGGATTTGAAGAATTGATAGAATCAAGATAGTAAAGAGTGAACTAAGAAGATAGGAGGTAGCATTAGAACAGTACTTGTTCAACAGGTATAATTAGGGTCGTGGCAAGTCTTATCATGTGGCCAAGGAAGCAAAGGAAAAAACACATTGAAAATGATGAGGCCAACTGAGAGACCAGAGTAATGATCCACGAAGAATAATGGCAGGGGATCCAGGTGCTAAAATTGCTTCAAGGAATGTGGCAGAGGGGCTCAGAACTGTTGCTAACTATAACAAGGTAGTCAGCAGGGAGTTTAGTTGGTGACATGACTTCAAAGGAGCTGAGGGCTTTAGAACAGGAATCATCACCTGGAGCAGCAAGGAGCCCACCTACCCTACTTTGACACATGAGTGGCCACAGGACAAGCCAATCTTTCAGAAGAAATTCAGAGAGAAGATTGAGGACCCCAAGGACTTTGACCAACTGTGAGTAATGCAGGGGCCAGAATTCAAAAGGACATAGGTGGTTGAGATAGTCTGCCCTATATATTTGGGGTCTTCCTGTCCCCCAGATCCTTCCAGACTTCAGGGCCCCACTTCACAGCACCTGCCTCGAGGCTCTCACCTTCACGTTCAGCCCAGGGCTAAGCCAACTTGTGTGTCCTCTTCCAGCTGCACATACCTCTCGTGTTACAGAGGGCAATGACAACTAGAACCTGAGTGTGGGTGGTATGGACAGACTTGTGGCCTGCTGGCCAGACCAGATGAGAGAAAACTGGATTTAGTCTCTTCAGTGGCAGGAGCAATTAGTACTTTCATTTTAGAGAAAGGCTTTAAGAGCAAAGCTGGTTTTAGAACCCAGTAAGCTAGCTAGGACATGGAATAATCAGCATTTTAAGAGCGTAATTCTCAAAACAAGTTCAGCTAGTGGTAGACGTGGAAGTGCTCTTTGTCAAATGCTTTGAGATAGGTCTCATAGCACACATATTGAAATGAAATATTACAGAAGTTTAACTTTAGATAGCATACTTCAAAGCAATTTAAATTTATATACTATACCCCACATGGTAACATACTATATAAAAGATGGCAAGCAACTGAATTTCTAGAACACTGTTTCCCATTGGGCCAGCCTTCACTGTCACCAGTTACTAATGCCTTCCCTGTGGAGGGGAGAAAGTAATGTTCCTGCCACGTATTTTCATACACGCGTCAACTGGTCTCCAGCATCCTTCCAGAAATAAGAAACTGTAGACTTAAGTATCATTAGCTCTTCTCTGTAGATTTCAGTATCATCAGCTCTTTTCAAGCTCTCCTACAGAACAGGGGTTGGCAAACCATGGCTGGTGGGCCAAATCCAGTCTCCATCTGTTTTAGTAAAAAATTTTACTGAAATACAGCCACACCTGATCATGGGTACATGGTTGCGTACATGGTTGCTTTCACGCTACAATGGCAGAGTTGAACAGATGCGATGGAGATGATATAGCCCACAGGCTTAAAATATCTGCTATGTGACTCTTTACAAGAGAAGTCTGTTGACCCCTGAAATCTAAGAACCAACCAACAGAGTTCACTCTTGCTGGGCCTCATGAGCAGTCCCATTATGTACAACACCAGGCTTCCACGAGTTCATGATTTGAGAACCTCTGTGTTGGGAGGCTAGTGTCAAGAAAGCCATACATAATAGGAACATGAAGAAAAAAGCATCAAATTGGGTGAGTTTTAAGTTTTCTCTTGCTCTGTGTTCTAGATGTTTCTAATCAATGTGTCTTACCTTATCCTCTCCTCTGATGGAGATAGGGCCATCTTGTTTGCCTAAGGTTTTGTTTTTTGTTCGAGCAACAGAACATAAATATAACATACCTTCATAGTAAATGTTCTTTTTCTTTAGATGACATCAAGTCAAGGCAGTAGGAACTTCCCAAAATTCAGCTGCTGGGAGGAGAAAATACTGGTTCAGACTGGATTTTCTTTTAGATCCCTCCTGACTTTTGTCTTTCAAGAATTATTTGTAGAGTTCTAGGCAATGTGGTTCCTACTAATGGACTCACATTTCCAAATCACACGTTTTGATACTTATAAACTTTCACCTTTGCCTTCTGTCTATATGTCAAGAAAAGTTTGTGAAGAAGAACATAGGCTGAGC
Organism: Mirounga leonina; assembly: GCF_011800145.1. Classification (NCBI taxonomy): domain Eukaryota; kingdom Metazoa; phylum Chordata; class Mammalia; order Carnivora; family Phocidae; genus Mirounga; species Mirounga leonina. Next base: position 29,692,180 of record NW_023270426.1, on the reverse strand, counting down.
CAAAAACAAATTTTAGTGATTGTAGTGAGAGAAAATGATGACTATCCGTTTCTTATAATTTTGCAATTCCTTGACTCTTATAGAATTCTAAGAGGTTCTGCATCATAGAAACCTGCTTAACCATTTGTTTTCAAAACTAGTTTCTCCCTTCTCAAAACACATCTTTGCCTTGCCTGAAAAGTGCTCCATATCAGATCAGTGGAATACGAGTAAGGGGGAGAGAAGGCTGAAAATAAGGAGCTATTTGGCTCATTTTTTTCTCCAAAAAGTAGGAGAGCTGGAGTACAGACATGTCTCATTTTATTACATTTCTGAATACTGCCTTTTTTTTAATATACAAATTGAAGGTTGGCAGCAGCCCTGCATTGAGCAAGTCTACCGGCACCATTTTTCCAACAGCATTTGCTCATTTCATGTCTGTGTCACCTTTACCATTTTCAAGCTTTATTATTATTACTATTACACGTTATGACAATCTGTGATGAGTCATCTTTGACATTACTATTTTAACTGTGTTGGGGTGCCAGAACAGGGCCCATATAAAATGGGGAGCTTAAATAATTTATGTTGTGTGTGTTCTGCCTGCTCCACCAACCTGTCCTTCCTTCTCTCCTTCTCCTCTGGCCTCCGTATTCCCTGGACACAGCAATATTGAAATTAGGCCAGTTGATAACCCTCCCCTGGTTTCAAAGTGTTCATGTGAAAGAAAGAGTCACACATCTCTCACTTGAAATCAAAAGCTAGAAGTGATTAAGCATAGTGAGGAAATCATGTAAAAAGCAAAGCAGGCTGAAAGCTAGGCCTCTTGCACCCAACTGCCAAGTTATGAATGTAAAGGAAAAGTTCTTGAAGGGAATTAAAAGTGCTACCCTAGTGAACAAATGAATGATGAGACACTGAAACAGCCTTAGGAGAAAGTTTGAGGGGTCTGGAGAGAAGATCAAACCAGCCCCAGCATCTCCTTAAGCCAAAGCATAATCCAGAGCAAGGCCCTAACTCTCCTCCATTCTCTGAAGGCTGAGAGTGGGGAAGAGGCTGCAGAAGAAAATTTAAAGTGAGGAGAGGTTCCACTTATAGAGCACTCATAAGGTTCAAGGAAAGAAGCCGTCTCCAAAACTTGAAAGCACAAGATTAGCAGCAAGGGCTGATACAGAAGCTGCAGCAAGTTCTCCAGAAGATCTAGCTGAGACAATTCATGAAGGTGACTACACCAAGCAACAGATTTTCAACGTGGACAAAACAGCCTTCAATTGGAAAAAGATGCCATCAAGGAGTTTCATAGCTATAGAGGGGAAGTCAGTACCTGGCTTCAAAGCGTCAAAGGACAGGCTGATTTCCTTGGTAGGAGCGAATGCAGCTGGTGACTAAGTTGAAGCCAAAGCTCATTTACTATTCTGAAAATCCTAGGGCCCTTAAGAAATATGCAAAATCTGGGACGCCTGGGTGGCTCAGTCGGTTAAGCGTCTGCCTTCAGCTCAGGTCATGATCCCAGGGTCCTGGGATCGAGTCCCGCATCGGGCTCCCTGCTCCATGGGGAGCCTGCATCTCCCTCTGCCTCTGCCTCTCTCTCTCTATCTCTCATGAATAAATAAATACAATCTTAAAAAAAAAAAAAGAAATATGCAAAATCTACTCTGCTTGTGCTCTATAAACGGAACAACACAGCCTGGATGACTGCACTGTGTTTACAACATGGCTTACTGAGTATTTTAAGCCCACGGTTGAGACCTACTGCTCATTGATGATGCACCTGGTCACCGAAGAGCTCTGAGGGAGATGTACAATGAGATTTATGTTGTTTTCATGCCTGCTAACATAACATCCATTCTGCAGCCCATGGATCAAGAAGTCATTTCGACTTTCAAGTCTTATTATTGAAGAACTACATTTCATAAGGCTATAGATGCCCTAGTGATTCCTCTGATGGGTGTAGGCAAAGTAAATGCAAAGCCTTCTGGAAAGGATTTGTTACTCTAGGTGCCATTAAGAACATTGGTGGTTCATGGGAAGAAGTTAAACTATCAACATGCACAGGAGTTTGGAAGCAGTTGATTCCAGTCCTTGTGGATGAGTTTGAGAGGCTCCAAACTTTAATGAAGGAAACCACTGCAGATGTGGTGGAAATAGCAAGTGGAGCCTACAGATGGGACTGAACTTAAAAGGAGGAGGACTTGCTTCTTACAGATGAGCAGAGCAAGTGGTTTCTTGAGCTGGAATCTACTGGCGAAGATGCTGTAGAGATTGTTGAAATGTCAACAAAGGATTTAGAATATCACATGAACTTAGTTGATAAAGCAGGAACAAGGTCTGAGAGGATCGACTCCAATTTTGAAAGAAGTTCTGCTGTGGGTAAAATGCTATCAAACAGTACCGCATGCTATAGAAGAAGCCTTTGTGAAAGACAGAGGCCATAGCTTTGGCACACTTTGTCTTATTTGAAGAAATTGCCACCCCCACACCAGCCTTCACCAACCACCACTGTGGCCAGTCAGGACAACCCTGAGGTATGACCTTCTACTACCAGAAAAAGGACAACTAGCTGGAAATCTCAGATGATTTGCATTTGTTCTCAGCAATTAAGTATTTTTTAATTAAGGTATATACATTTTTTTAGATAATGCAATTTACTGCATACTTAATAGAGTATAGTGTAAGCCTAACTTCTACATGCCCTGGGATACCAAAACGTTTATTTAACTCACTTTGTTACGATAGTCACTTTATTATCACCGTCTAGAACCCACAGTATCTTCGAGGTGTGCCTATACTAAAACAACAAACTTGGCTTCCATTGCCCGCTGGATCAATTCCCTGCTTGGCATACTGCCATTCAGAAGCCACAGCTCTCTAGCTCCTCTATTACAAAGAACCCAGGAACAAGTCAATGAGAAGTCAAGACAAGACAAGAAAGATCTGGAGTTGGCAAAACTAGGACCCAGAGGCTCATTTTGTCTCCCACCTGTTTTATAAGTAAAGTTCTATTGGGACACAGCCCCACTCTTCTGTTTATGCATTACCTACGGCTACATTTGCATTACAAGGGCTGAGTTGAGAGGTCGCCACAGAAGTCCTATGGCCCACAAAGCATAAATATTGACTTTCTGGCCCTTGATAGAAAAGGTTTGCCGGGGCGCCTGGGTGGCTCAGTCGTTAAGCGTCTGCCTTTGGCTCAGGTCATGATCCCGGGGTCCTGGGATCGAGTCCCACGTCGGGCTCCCTGCTCTGCGGGAAGCCTGCTTCTCCCTCTCCCACTCCCCCTGCTTGTGTTCCTGCTCTCGCTATGTCTCTGTCAAATAAATAAATAAAATCTTTAAAAAAAAAAAAAAAAAGAAAAGGTTTGCCAAACAATGGTCAAGATCAAGAATCAGTCCTTTTTTTGCCCACAGACTCTCTCCTCCTTCTTTGCTCAAAGACTCTTAACAATCACTAGAGATCTGCAGCCCTACGAAAAGAAATGGCCTTCTACATCAGACTTGTGCCACTTGGAATAGGCCCAAAAGGCGGCAGGAGAGGAAGGGAACGACAAGGAGTTAATTTATAGCATAGATCTTAAGTGTGAGACGTAAACCTCACCCTTGCGTCCCCTTCTCCATCTAACAATGCCAGAAGCCCTGCCGCAGATGGATTCTCTTGTCACCAAAGCAATGAGGCGGGTACCCTGACAAGGCCCAGGACTGTTTGGTAACAGTCGTTTGCCGAGTTAGAAATACTTGCACTGTCCACATGACTCAAAGAGCTTTCCAATCCCCCAAAACATCTCAGGGAACATAGGGTGAATGACCCAACCATGCTGACTGGTCTCCTGTAAAGTTCCCATCCAACAACTTCATGGGGTCCCAGCATCCCCTGCCCTTCCTCACTCTCAGGTGCGAACTTTCCTTCTTATTTCACTGAAAAATAGAAACAGGAGAGAATTACCCATGCTCCAGGACTGCATCCTTTACATCAGAGTCTCGTCAACAACTTCACCTGCACAGGCCTTTCCAAATTATCATACCCAAAAATGAACGTGGCAAGTCCATCCTTCCGCTTGCTCAAGAGAAAGATCCAGGAGCCATCTTGACTCTCATTCTTCTTTCCACGCTTCACAGTTACACCATCCACGAATCCTATCAGTTGTCCCTGCAAACATGCCGAGAAGCTGACCGCTTGCTCCCGCTGCTCCCGCCCTGCTCCACACCGTCATCTGCCACCAGGCTCTCACTGGCCTCCCTGCCTCTGCTGCCTCACATTATCAATCATGACACAGCTCAGTGGTCCCTTCTGTGATGTCTCCTCACTTCGCTCAGCATAAAAGGCCCACGTGAACGCTCATCTGCCCCCATGCTAGGATGAAAGCACACCAGGGGTATTTTGTTCACTGCCTCTCCCAAGCACAGAGCTGGCAGGCCATAAACATTTGTTGAGTTAAAGACCAAATGAATAGTGTCCTCTAATGTGTATTTGCAAGTCAGTTTAGAAAATGGGACTCTATATCACCTCCTGGGCCCTTCTGCCAGCCACCGGCTCCCTAAGCAAGCTTGCTTAATCCACACTCGCCACATAAGCAGCTCCCCAACCCATGGCTGCAAAGAGCCCAGCTTGGATTCAGACCCAGGCCACCCAAATCAAGGCACATGTATACTAGAAGAATTAACAGCTCACATCACCAGAGGAGGTCTTCACAGAAACGAGCATTTTTAAAATAGTAACTGACCCTCTTGATGTATTTCCCCAACAGGTGCATGACTACCTCCGCAGCAAGCTGTGCTCCCTCTACGAAAACGACTGCATTTTTGATAAATTTGAATGTGTGTGGAATGGGTCAGACAGGTAAGAGAGGCTCCGTGGCTAGGGAATCTTCCAGAGGTGAGCCCTGTATTTGCTGGGGCCCTGGGCAATTTATCCTAAGCAGGGCGTGGCCAAAGAGAGGTCAGAATCAGGCCCCAGGGCCTGGCAGGAATCCACTGTGTAGGTCCCTGGATTTCCCTTGAGGTCAGACCTGGATATAAGGGAGAGATGGAGTGAGACCCTTGAATCCTCTTTCAGGACTGGCACAGGTGACCATGAGACATCAACGAGAAAATCCCATGTCTTACACACCAGACGCCCCCAGAGCTAGGTCAACATGGCCGAAATAAACACTAATAATGCACCAGCGAATTCCAGCATAAACAGTTCCAATTATTGCAAAGTGTGCTTTCTAGATCGAAAATTATCCCTAGACGCTTCTAGTGTAGACCTGTCCAAAGGCCCCGGTAGTTCATTAGCTGAATTCTAGTTGGCCTCATTTATCATATTCCCTCAAAGTGATTTATTATTGTTTTAAGGCCTTTTATTTCAACAGTACATCATATTACCTTCTAATAGTTCATTTTTGGTTTGACAAATACAGATGATTCCCCGCCTTCCAGAACGAAAGGCGGGCTACCAGGGGCTGATTTAGTGTTTTGAGGAACACGGCACCAACAATAGTGCTTTGCAAGCACTACCTTCTGTCAGGGCAAGGCATTCGGGGATTGGAACTTTTAGTAAAAACAAGCGGTTTCTGGCCATTCTTTGGCTTTCTTTGCCAATGAACCCAAATGTGCCTTCCACTTAGGAGACCCGGAAAAAATCTCCACATGACAGAGGCCCCAGGTCACAGCACCCCATTGCTGTGGGTGGGAAGAGACGACAGAGCAGCTGTGATGTACGAACCAAAGCTCCTAAGGGGGAAAGGAGCGGGCCCCGAACCTGTATTTCTAATTTTTATTTGTAGTTTATATTAATAAATTCTATTTGGTGTTATTGCCCTACTAACTTACCTTAACCTAGACTCACAAAGTACGTATTAGTCACCTTCGCCCACATCCTGTTATAGAATCCTGACCACAAGATGACAAGGTTGTTGTCATCATCCCCATTTTATAGCTGAGTAAACTGAGGCTCAGCAAGATAAAGCGACCTGCCCCAGCTCATGAGCTAGTATGTAGTAGAGACAAGAGTAGGAAGGTTTGAGTTTGAATCCTAAGATTGACATTCTTTTCATAACTTCACTACTTCTTTCCATAACCAAGAAAACTCTCAGTTCAGGTAAGGTTGAGAGTTTTTCTTTTTTTTCAAACCAACCAACAAAAACCAAAACACAAGGGCTTTCTCAGTTTCAAACCAAGCTGACTCATGGTGGAGGAAGCCTTGTTGGTTCATGGGAAGCCGTGAGGCCAGTGGCGGAGTGCTAGGCCCTGGGGTTGGGCACATGGGGGTTGGAGGCCTGACTTGGCCATTTTGTCACAGTGAGCGAGTTCCTCACTTTTCCTCAGGTGTAAAGCCCCTATCTGGGATAACGGAAGTCCAGGTGAGATTGCGGGGGAGTCGAGCGCTCAGCACCCTACCTGATAAAGTAGCAACAGCTTCTTCCACTACAAACACGTTCACCATGTCTGTTTCCTGGGCCAGAATTACACAAGCAAGCCCTTGACTGATTTGCCTGGCACAGCTGACCCCACAGCCCTGTCCCCCTGGCTGCGGCCCCATGCTCTCAGTTTTCCCCGCACCTGTCTGCACACTCACGCCACATGAACGGAGAGGAGGTGCTGTCCTCTCCCATCCTCACCTCAGTTGGTCAGGGCTTCACCCACCAACGAGGCCAAGCCCCCGTGCTCCAGCAGCAGCCCCCGTGGGATGTTACTGAAGCAGCATGGTACCCCCCCCCCCCCGCCTGTCCGTGTGTGCAAACTGTCACCTGTAAAGAGTCAGTCCCTTGCTTCTGGAAGGCTTTGGCAGTCACTGCCCTCAGTCAGTCGTAAATCTGCCTGAGGGTGGAGAGCTCTTACAAAAAGGTGGATGCCATCGGTCAATCCACTAGCAAGTGTTTCCTCTCCCAAGTTCTTTTAAAATTTGAATTTGTTTACTCTCTTCCTGAGGGAGACCGCGATGACATCTGTTTTTTAGGTAAGTTTGCTGGCAAGGCTGAATTGAGAGCTGGTTCTTAGCAGGGGGAGGACACACCAGGCTCAGTGTGCTCATCTATCAGCGTTTCTCCCACTGTGCTGGCTGCAGAAAGCCTTAGACGTCCAGCCCAAGCCCCACTCCTGCAACCACACTTTCCGTGTGCATAACCAGTATTCTCAAAAGTGTTCCTCCTGCCCTGACCTCTCTCCAGCCTCGCAATCCTAAGGGACGTAAGGCTGGGATCATTAAAACCGCAGGACTCACTCCCTGAGCCAAAGAACCAAAAGGGATCTATCCACAGAAGTAAGTAACAAGGAGGATTATCATGATCCTTCATTTCCCAACCAGCCTTCAAAACCGAGACCATGGTCACACTGTCGAGTCTGGGTTTTTGGTTTTTGGTGAAACCGATGGTGCCATAAGCTGGCCACGACGTGGTGTCATTGGCTCCAGAAAGACACAATGGGGATACGCTCCTGCCTTTCTCCAGAGTCCTCAGTGACTCCCTATTTCCTCTCTACCTTGCAGCGTCATCATGACAGGCTCCTACAACAACTTCTTCAGGATGTTCGACAGAAACACCAAGCGTGACGTCACCCTGGAGGCCTCGAGGGAAAACAGCAAACCCCGGGCTATCCTAAAACCGCGGAAAGTGTGCGTAGGGGGCAAGCGGAGAAAAGACGAGATCAGTGTCGACAGTCTGGACTTTAGCAAAAAGATCTTGCATACGGCTTGGCACCCTTCAGAAAATATTATAGCAGTGGCGGCTACAAATAACCTATATATATTCCAGGACAAGGTTAACTAGGAGGACAAGTTATTGCTTAATAATCTCACATACTGAATACTAGTCAGACATGTTTTTAAATGTTTCTTTGGGTCTTCATTTGATGCATTGACATTAATTTCCCTATGCAGAAAACAATCGGAATAGAATTAAAAGGAGTCCAACTTTCTCAGATCCCCAGTTCTAAGAAACTTTTGTCAAACCCAATAGGTTCTGAGACATTTCTGTTTAGAACTGAGAGCTGCCAGCTAACACTAATTCTCCATAGTTGACTTGAATTTCTGATGCTTTTCTTGCCCGGTTTTCTCTGGTGGGTCCAGTGTTTTGTTTCTAGGTGTCTGCTGAGATAAAATGAGGTTGTCTGTAGTATTTAAAGAGAAAAGAGATAAGTTTTTTTTTAATTAAGCAATTCCATTTG